>NC_135752.1:38387903-38710403 GCF_041903045.1 Epinephelus lanceolatus
ATGCTAACCACTGCACCACCGTGCCATTCAATATTTGTGTGAACAAATTGAATGTTGGGGTCTTTGCTGGTTCCAGTTGAGCACAACACACTTCTTTGCTATGTATGATATTATGCTGATCTGCTTTGCAGACATGGCGTCTACGTACCAAGACCTTAACAGTCAGGTCATGCACCTCTTTCCCTCAAAAATGTTTTAGTTTTCTGCTCCCAGAAAACATAAATGACTGCCCCTGTGCGTGTTTTTAGTTAGTAGATTTTTAAAACTTAGGCTACCCTTTGATGCTTGAAAGTTAAAAGTTAAAGACGAAATACTGGAGTTGATAAAAGCTTTGGTTTTCATGCTGGTTAAGTAGTGCAAATGGTTTATTTCTGGCCAAATTTTGATTTAGATTTAGAATAAAGTGATTTTGATGAAATATCACTATTTTTAGCTCGGGTTTGATTATGTTTTTTTGTCTGAGAGAAGTATTTGTTGTGCGTGATGTGTCCAAGGACCATTTGAAATTTCAAAATCCAACAATTATTCCTGCCTTTACAGTGTCTGGCTGTGATAAATAGTGTAATTTTTTGCTATTTTTAAAGAAAACATGCCTTATTGGTGGTCAAATATGGGGCTCGCCTGATGAAGGAGTAGTCACCGAAATGTTGCAGCATTAAAATCATTATTTTTGAAAGTCAGACAGTGTGCAGGAGGTCTTTCTACAAGTTGCTGCTCGTCCCTCTACTACGCACCTGTTTGGAAACAGATGTGCAAAGTTTTCTTTTGTTTTGGTAAAACAAATACAAAATAAAACCATTTAAAGTTGTGTGCCCCTCCCCTAATCCAGAAATAGTCTCTCCGCAGTGCTTAAAAATTCTATTAAAAAATTTCAAAAGTGTCCCAGAAGCTAACAACAGTAGGCACCTTGTCTGTTTTTGACAGCGCCACAGCACATCGCACAGAGCCATTGAACTATTGTGAATCACCACAACCACAAGAGGTCCCTGAGCATACAGTCATAAATGTGTACACAAAATATTAGGCTGATTGGTCCAGTAGTTTGCGAGATTAACTGCAGACAGACACATACTGACACTGACACACAGGACCAGACTTATGATCCCCTCCAGGCTAAGGCCTAATAATGGAGACAATAAGTTTATAAAGTACATTATTAAAGATTAAACCAGTGGTTTCCAGCCTTTTGTTTGGGCCTGGTGTCTTGTCATGTTTCGGAAGTCTATGAGTTGTTATTATTTCCATCAAAGAAACATTTTCCACCAGATGGTTTTATTTGAATCACTGCTCAAGAAATAAATAAATGTAATTATCCATTTATTCACAATAGCAGCACAGATTTAAGATAATTGTCTGTTTTTATTTGCTTTATTTAAAGACTATTCAAGGTTTTGTCTGAGTTAAGTCAAGTACTGCTCTGCCTCAGTGGTGATCGGCTTTCTGATTAAAGCCTGCTGTCTAAAAACACATCAGAGGATTCCCTTTGGAGTTTCCTAATTAATAAATACAGCGTCTCTTTAGAAAACATCTTGTGTGTAACCTTGAGGTTTAATAAATGTGCTGAATGCCTTTCCTCTCTTTGTAAAGCCTTTTAAAACAGTTTAAAACGGGATAAACCTCTAATGGATTTGTGTTTATATGTGTGAGGAGAGCTCAAACGCCTGATTAATTGATTGACAGAAATGCAACAGGCAATGATTTGATCATGTTTAGTCATATTTAAAGCAAAAGTGCAGAAAATTCTGTTTCCAGCTTCTCACATGTGAAGCTTTGCTGCTTTTCTTCGTCCGTCATGACAGTAAACCGAATATCGTTTGGTTTTAGTTGGTTTATCTGCTATTTTTTGGAAGAAGTTTGTACTATTTCTAGTGTTTACTAATTTTTTTGTGGTGGCAGTTTTTAGAGGATTGGCTTAGAGTGGCTTCTGGGTTGTGTGTTTAGTTTTTACTTTATTTTTCTTTCTTAATTTATCTTTTTTAGGTATGCGTCTTGATTATGTTTGTTTTGTCAGCTTGCACACTCCTTACTATTATCATTATGCTTTCTTGTGGGTTTGTGTTCAGTTGTACGTGATAGAATTTGATTTGATTTAATTATTTCGAACATTTAAAAAAGAAAAAAATAAATAAATTGTAGGAAAATTAACCCCACAAAACAGAGACAAACAATAAATCATGAAAAGACTTACAATAAGAAACATAGATTAACATTTCATGTCCTAAAAAGAGAAGGAAGAAGCACCATGCTTACCTAGCCATACACCCCCCCAATCCCATACCAGCACAGGAAATGCCTCTGATACTATTTAAAATGCTGGATCAGGTATCAGGGAGTTTGCAAGTCTATGCACCGATCTGACACCATGTCATTTAATAATAAACTTTAGTTCAATTGTTTCACAAAACAGCAGTTTTCCTGGAAACAAATTTTTCTTCACTGCTCTAAAACAGTAGCCTACACAGTAAGTTGCACTATGCAGCGACTGGCTACTGTTTTAGAGTGGTGAAGAAGAATTGATTTAAATAATATAACCGTCAACAATTTGGCAGTATCATACACAGGAAGGTCCCGCCAGTAAAAAGGCGATGTGTACAGTCTGCAAGGCCATAGTTTTGAGAGGTAGATCTCCGTGTCTTGTGACCTCAGCGAATGGCATTTTTTTTTATCTCCAAGATAACTGATATATATATAAAGTATATAAAGTATGTGATACAGGACGCAACCTACCTTCCTATGACACAAACAATTCCACAAGTGGCAAAGATAACAAACAAAATTCACGCTGATTGCCGAAAACGTGGTATTTTGCTGCTTCATCAATCTGATTTTTTCCTTGTTATCTGTCAATACACAAGTTCAGGTATCAGACTCAGTATAGAAAGGGGAACTAAAAAATTACAGCATACAACATTGGACAGAGCATCAATAAAAAATGCATACAGCACAAACTACGGCCTAAATCCATTTTCTCTTTGCGTCCACAGGAGATTGTATGCAACAGCCATCCAGTCACTGTCTTAAGCTGCACCAAGTCAATATCACCAGTTCACGATGAAATCAAGGTGACACAGGAGGGACGGTGCTCGCCAATATGCTTCCAGCAGAATGATGCTCAGAGGCAGGGAGAGGGTGAGTGTGTTCTCTGCAGCTCTACAGCGTGATCTCCAGCTGAGGAGAGCAGTTTCAGAGTGTAAACACCCCGCAGGAGAGCAAGCACCACTTTTTATTTTCATATCTCGCCAGATTATGTCACAGCGAGCAGTGAGAAGAGGCAGAAACAGTAATAACATGCTTTATGATTCGCTGTTTCCTGGCAGGCAGGAGAACAAACGCCATCAGCATGACACCAAAAGACTCAAAGACTGGTTTCCCAGAGATGGAGAGCAGCTACAGCCAGTGTTCACCCTGCTGGTCAGATGAACAGCCGTCGCCTCCGCAGCTCCACTGCACTCAGACCTGCCTTCGTTCCTCCACCGAGCTCCCCCTGCCGCTGGGTAACAGCTTGGCACACGCTCCCCTCCACACCAGCAACAACGGCGGCGCTCTCCACAGCATCCAGAGGAGAGGAGTGCGCCTCAAGGTCAAAGGAAAGAAGTCCACGCGAAGAATGTACACACGTCCTGATTATTGACACGCGTTTAAAGACAGAGATCTTATCATACAACATGATGTGTGTGTGTGTGTGTGTGTGTGTTATTTACACAGTTGTTGGTTTTGTTTTCACACCACAGTGCAGGCGGGAAAAACTCTCAGAACCGGAAAGTTACTGACTACTATCCGATAAGACGGAGCTCGAGAAAAAGTAAAACGGAGCTGAAGGTAAGATGAATTTATCTTTGTCATACAATAGTTGGAGCAGATATCACTGCATTTGCATGAATATAAGATAATATTTTTTTCCTGAAAGTTTTTTGTTGAGTGGGTGCAGGAATAGGTAGTTTTTCTTAATCCACGTCTTTTATATTCAGGTCAATTAATTTACATTGTTTGTCTGTTGTGGATGTTTTGGATATGTGTGTGTGTCAGAGAGGGAAATCCCATTTGCTCTTCGTCAGTAACATCATCTCATGTTTCATTTTGTTCCCAGTGTGAAGAAAAGAAGCTCATCGATGATCTCATCACAAATGGAATAGAAGAAGGAATGGAGGTACGCATGTTTGTGCGTTTTTCTAGACTTATCAAGAAGAAGTTAACAAGTGTAAGTAACAACAAACTAATGTGTTTATTCTGTGTAAAAGGGATTAATAAATGTGGATTAGAGAACATGATATTGGCCCAAATGGAGACAAAACGAAATCAAATGTGGAGCAGGAAAGACGTTCTGCTGCTGTGTGTTTTGGGGCTGAGAAAAGTATTGAAATTAATGCAAGCTATAGACAAGAATAAATTAAGCTAAAAAATAAATTCTGATATATACAAAAATAAATAAATGAATAAGAAAATAGATACAGAAATAAAAGACTAAATTAATGCTGAAATAAATATGGAAATTGATATATCACTGATATATTTTTTGCAATTTTAATTTAATTTTAATTTGATTTTTAATTTCTATGTATGCATTTATTGTAACTTATTTCATTTTATGTCTCTTTTAATACCCACTGTGTTGTTGTTGATGAGGGGAAGTGTGGTCGTTGTTTTTTAGAATTTCCCTTGAATAAAGTTAAAGTTCTTTTCTATTCTATTCTATTCTATTCTATTCTAAAAACATAAATAAAGAAATCAATACAGAGGTTAGGACCTCCTTCCTCATCAAAATGCAGAGACAGAAATAGAGAAATAAATAAATGTAGTAGTGCAAAAATGTAGGAATAAAAATGTAGAAGAAAATACATTTTTTTTTAATTCATGTTCTGTTTAATTATTAAGTTTTTATTTATGTATTTATTTCCATATTTATTTATTCATACATTCATTCATTTCTGTCTTTATTAGAACATTTATTTATTCACATTTATTTTTACATTTATTTAATCCTTATTTATTTGGTTATTTCTGTATTACTACATTTGTTTATTCATTCACATATTTATTAATACATTTATTTATTTATGTCCTGTTTGATAAACTTTCATTTACTTATTTATTACTTTCAATATTTATTTTATTTATAAATGCGTTCATGCATTTCTGTATTTATTTAGGCATTTATTTATTCTTTTATATATTTCATTATTTATTCACATATTTATTCGTACATTTATTTATTTATTCCTTATTTTTTATAAATTTGTTTATTTCTATATTCATCTATTTATTCCTATTTTTTTAATACATTTATTTATCTATTGGTACTTACAATTGGTTACTATTTTTTTTATCTTCAATAGATAAATGTAAAGTAGAAAAAGTGGTTCAACATCTCATCAGATGTTCAGAATAAATGCAGATAGGCTGAAACAACTCTGTTCTGAATTGCTTTAGTTAACGTAAAGTTTTATGTCGTGATTGAAAACCTCCTCTTACTGTTTTTTGTAGGTGCAGCACATAGAAGGAAAGGGGAGAGCGGTGTTCGCCACTCGGTGTTTCCAGAAAGGCGAGTACGTGGTGGAGTACCACGGAGACCTGCTGCAGATCACCGACGCCAAGAAGAGGGAGGCAGAATACGCTCAAAACCCTGCCACTGGCTGCTACATGTACTACTTCCAGTTCCTCTGCAAGACTTACTGGTATGAGGAACCGATGTACTGTTTATGATTTAACACAACAGTTACATGTATCACTGAACAACATACTGTAGCTGTTGAGTATTTACCAGAAATTTAAAAGGCAGACAAAAAAAACTGGTAAATATTGACAGTTCATATCAAAGAATTCAGTCTGACGGTTACAAAATCTCACAAATACAAACTGATTTTACACCAGAGACCATTATCAGTTCAGTTCATTCTCACCAAATGTTAAAAATAATACTGGTCAGAACAGGTTTTATCAATAAGATAAAATGATGGTGGATTGTTTCGTGCATATCAGTTTAAAACCAATGCAGGAATGGCGGACTCCGCCACAGTGAAAACCACCAAAAGGAAATACTTTGAACGGCTGTTGCAGAAAAATGCTGATAGTGAATGGCGTACTGAACCAATTTTAGAACGAGTCGTACCTATGAATCATACGCACACATACACATGGGGAAATAGGGCCCAGGTTGAAAAATACCAAAGTTATCCTTTAAGTTCAAATGCTTGACAAAGGCGTCTGAAAGCAGCACAAGAAAAGTGATGTCACTCCAGATTTGACAGGGTCAGCTGATCATTATGAAGCAAATGTTGACTGCATGGTGTAATAGCCTGAAATAATGACACAATCAGCGCTAGGCCTCACTTTCACTATTACATTCTCCCGGGAAATTAAAGGAAGTGCACAAAGGAAGTGCGTCAAGCACTGTGCAACCACAACAGAAGAGGATAGCACTTCAGTTTTCTCCGGTAGCTATGAGTAGCTGTTCCCAGTTACCAAAGAGCATCAGTGCAAGTTCTTTGGAGTTACTGCCCTCAGAGTGGAAATGGTGGACAGTGGAAGAGCAAGAGTAACTGTGGAAACTGGAGGAAAATGGAAGGCGATCTGGTTATATTTGCAACTGTGGTGCCAACAATAATACCACTTGGAAAGGTTGTCTAATTCCTCTTTAAGAATTATAACTTTTTTAGATCCAGCTCATGAAGGAAAACAGTTGTATGTCCTGTTGAATTAATGAATAGAAGCTGTTCTGGTGTGTTGAGCATTTTCTGACTGTGTTTGCTTTTGTTCCGACAGCGTGGATGCCACAAAAGAGACTGGTCGAATGGGTAGGTTGATAAATCACAGTAAAAACGGAAACTGCCAAACCAAACTCCACGACATCAACGGGGTCCCTCACCTCATCCTCGTCGCCTCTCGGGACATCGATGAGGGCGAGGAGTTGCTCTACGACTATGGGGACCGCAGCAAAGCCTCCATCGCAGCTCACCCGTGGCTCAAATATTGATCCTCGGGGTGGAGAAACAAAAAAAAAGAAAGAAAAGGGAAACGTACAGTAACACTTGTGTTTCTCATTAGCTAGTGTACAAATTGCCTTAGAAACAGAATGTGTACCCTTTTGTTCCGATACTGAGGAAGTGGGAGGGGGTTACGTGTTCAGGGGTGGGCGGGGTTTACGGGGTACTTATCACATTTCGATTACCGTCTATCTGCCTTGTCAGAAGACGCCTGTACTTTTATTTATGTGTATATGAAACATTCTGGTTGTTTTGCAGCACATTTCTTTTGTACATTTTGTATTACCTATAGACCAATGCTTCAACAGCATGCAGGTGGTAGTTAATGCTCTGCATTTTTATACTGCGTTTTTCTTAATTAGTCCTTAGATACTTAGCAATACTTCTACTTACGAGGCCCCGGAGCCCTTTTTTTGAATCAGCGAGAGCTATTTGATGCAAATTACAGATTATATTCTGTTCAAGTAGAATTTGATTTCAGCCATTAGCACTCACACAGTCTGCTGTCGTTTAGTGGAGGTGTAATCGTTTACCAAACTCATGGTTCTGTTGGCATCTGTTGGGTCTTAATTACAAGAGAACATGACTTAACACTGGATCACAGTATTAGTGTTGAACATAGAGACTTAAAGATAACATAAGAAAACAGAAATTAGTCACATTAATAATTTCCCTCTGTTTTCATGCTTTTTTTAAACCTTAATGTGTTTTTTAATATTTAATACATTTGGATTATCATGTAGAAGTTTTTCTGCCCACAGTATATCCTGTTCTGGCTGTTTAAAACAATGTATATTAAAGTTTATAACATAAATAGTAATATAAATAGACTCAAGAATTAAAGGAGTTTCGGTTTCTCCATAACCTTGACTGGCTCACATGATTATCTAGTTTCTCTTTTATTTTCACTTCAGTATAGATTCTTCACTGTCTGTATCACTGCACTGTGTAAATATATTTATTGGCTTGCTGTTGCAAATCAAAGGGTGGTTTAAAGGAATAGTTCGACATTTTGGGAAACTTTTTCACTTTCTCGCAAGACAAGAAGATTGACATCAAAGCTATGAGAGCTGTGAACCGGCAAATTGTCTTAAAAGAAGCCGAAATTTTAACTTCCATTTGGCTTTTTTTCACTTCACTTTAATTTCACTGTGACATACTTATATTGGGAAAGCGCTGAGCCCATTAACCCTTTCAGTCCAGTCCCTCTGGAACCAGCAGTAAGCCTTCAGACATGGTACCTAGACCCTCGGTGTGTTCAGACAGTCCTCTTAAATGTGGGCGGGGTTGTTGTCACTCACTGCTCCGTCCAGCACTCGCTGTATTTCCTCATCAGCGGTGACACAGATGGAAGTCTGCACCTGGTTTATCGTCCACAGAACGAGGCTGCACGCCCACATTTTCACAACAAAATAGAACAGGCTGCAGTGAGAGTCTCTCTCCATGGGATATTTAAAAATAGCAGCTTTGTGCATTTAGTCCTTCTCAGGCAAGCTCAGGGGTTTAGTGTTGCTGTAGCCCACAGGAAGTGAGGATTAGAATATATGACCTTCACATAATCTGCTCCAAATTAATCTATATTTTTAAAGTCATTACTAAAAGTGTGTGTCATATAAAAACTAAAGTGATGCTCAAAGTTGTCACAGTGAAATTTAAGGTGTGCTGATGGATTCACGTCATCAACTCATGCATTGAGTAACATTACAAGTTAACGTTCCACCTTAAAAGTTGCCGGCAGTCGGCCCAGTGAATGACATTTATTCAAAATTGAATTATGTAAATTTCTGTGTCTGAATTACGAGGGAAAGAGGTCAAATTAAGCCTCTGTTTTAGCCAAACCACAGAGTCCTCACTTCTCTGAACAGACGTAAACTTTGATGAGGCTTTTATCACAAAGCTATGACCAAACAATAATTTTAATTATTAAACAAGTTCAAGTCTTGTTGTTATGAACTGAAATGTTGTAAGTTTCTCACTCATGCCGATCTCAGCATCGTGTCAGTTTCAGTCGTCGTGTCATTGGAGGAGATGGGAGGCAAAGTTATTGGTGTAGAGCTTAGTTTGCATTCACGTGCGATCTTCGACTTCGCGTGTTCATGAGTCGTAATGTTCGAACAACATGAATGCTATAAAGAGGCTATGTTGTATTTTACCATTCCAAACATTTTAACAACACGGCAATGGTTGGAAGCTTCATGTCACAAAATGATTTTGTCATGGACTTGTTGCTGCACCAGTATGTCCCCTAAAACTACTAAAATATTGCTTTACCTCCCTGATGATCTAGGTCACACTACGCAGACAGCAATTAACAATTACAACCTAATACCATATTATATATAGCATGTGAGCAAAAATGTGACATGCAATATGTGAATTAATGTAAAGTTTATTTCCATCAACTGAGTATTTACTTTTGTCCGCCATGTTTCTGCAACTCGTACCAACATTTTGACCAACTTTGAGTTGTTTTCTAACTTAAAGGGGCGTTAATGTGAATTTTCCCAGTCAGGAACTAATTTTTCCGATTATTCTGACACCACATGAACGCAACGTTAGCTTTTTATTGCAGAAACGAGGACCAAATATCTCGAAAATCATCACAAAACTGTCCCCAAAAGAATAAAAAGTAGCTCAGTTTGGTGCAGAACCATCCAGTCTGACAATACAGGTGGATTATGTTATCTTTGGACAGAGCCAGGCTAACTGTTCCCCTGTTTCCAGTCTTTATGCTAAGCTAAACTAAGCTAAGCTAATAGCCTGCTGGCTGTAGCTTCATATGTAACAGACAGACATGAGAGTGGTATCTATCTTGTCAAACTCTCTGCAAGAAAGCAAATATTTCCCAAAATGTCGAACTATCCCTTTAACAGATGAACAAAGGCATCTGCTGCACACGTCACACACATTTTATGTTTAATGCTAACACAACAGCAGCCTCCTGGTGTGACCATGCGTTTGGTGAACTGTTACACTCCAACTGTATATTGTAGATCTTTGCAGGTTTTCTACACGTCCGTTTTTCTCACTCACAAAATATTGTTCTTTATTGTTCCATGTCAAAGTATTTAACAGCTTATTTTTTTTTTTTTTTTTTTTTTTACTTTATATTTTGAGGAGCTTGTGTTTTCATGAATTGTAGCCAGAAGGTCAAATATACTCCACTTATTTATCTTGATTTCTGTTTGATTTCATCTCATCTAGAAAACTACAGATGATTATTATTTTTCTTTTAGCGAATGGTTAATATGTATACGTGTTTTTTTTAATTTTATGAAATTTCCAATTCTTTGCATTATGTTTTTTTTTTTTTTTTTTTTTAAATAGGAATGACATAAATCAGAGTGGCACTCAGTGTAATTTAGAGTATTTTAGGTTGAGTAATGACACCACTTTGGTCAAATTACTAATTATAAATTCATATATCATAGAAAAATGGCCACATGCAGTGCAGGTTACAGTTAAATCCTCTTCTGTTTCTTCACCTGGAAGTGATTAAAACAGAATAATGCGACTGTTTAAAGCATAAGCCTATTATATTCTATATTTTTGTTACCGTCGACAAATCCTATGAAAAGACCAAAACCAACAAGGCATCTTTCAAGAGTAAAATCTTTAGAAATACCTTGTATTAAAAAATTGGATTTATTGATAGTAAAAAAAAATACAGAGGACTATCCTTTAACTTTTTAAATTAAAATACAGTAACAGGCTTTAATACAGTTGATCTTCTATGAATGAAGTAGCAATATTAAAATCTTACCAGCGTACATATGACATGCATCATCACTTTTTCTTGTTTTCATTAAAACACATTTTTTATTTATTTTATTGTACAGCACATTTCTCCTCTTACAGGTGCTGTTTGTTTTATTGCTGGTATAATCTTAAATTATTATAGACTTTTTTTTTTAATTATGAAATTGACAGCTCCATCTTAAAGGGACATTTTGGGAAATGTGTCTGCTTGACAAAAATTAGATGAGAAGATGGAGACCACTCATATCTTTTTGATAGATATGATGCTACAGCTACATGTTAGTTAGCTTAGCTTAGCATAAAGACTAAAAAGGGGGAAACCACTAGCCTGGCTCTGACCAACAAGAACAAAAATCACGATGTCTTGAGCTCACTGATTTACTTTAATCTTGTGTTCATTACTGAGCAAATAATTTGTCTTTAGTGATGTTTAATGATCGACCAGGCCAGCTGTTTCCCTGTTTCCAGTCTTTATGCTAACGCAAGATAGCGGTTTCCCCATTTTTAGTCTTTATGCTAAGACAAGCCAGCTGTTTCACCATTATTTGGACTTTATGCTAATCTAGCTATTTCCCATTTTTCAGTCTGAATGCTAAAATAGCAGCTTTCTCCTGTTTTCAGTCCTGCCCAACTATTTCCTATCATAATGCTTAGCTAAGCTCGCTGTTTCCATTTCCAGTAATTATGCTAAGCTAAGAAAGATGGTTCCCTCTATTTCCTGTCATAATGCTACAGTAGGCTAGCTGTCTCCCTGTTTCCAGTCGTTATGCTAAGCTAAGATAGCTTTTTCCCCCCGTTCCCAGTCATTATGCCAGGCTAAGACAGCTGTTTCCCTGTTTCCAGTATTTATGCCAAGCTAAGCTAAGCTAGCTGTTTCCATCCGTCTCCAGTCATTATGCTAAGCTTAGGTTGCTACTTCCCTCTGTTTCTAGTAATTATGCTAAGCTTAGATAGCTGTTCCCCTGTTTGCAGTCATTATGCTAAGCTAGCTGTTTCCCCATTTCCTGTCATAACGCTAAGCCAAGCTCGCACATTCCGTTTCCAGTAATTATGCTAAGCTTAGATAGCTGTTTCCCCCGTTACCAGTCATTATGCTAAGCTAAGATAGCTACTTCCTTCTGTTTCCAGTATTTATGCTTAGCTAAACTAAGCTAACTGTTTCCAGTTGCTATGCTGAGCTAAATTAGCCGTTTCCCCTGTTTTCAGTCTTAATGCAAACCTAAGATAGCTGTTTCCCTGTTTTCTGTCTTTATGCTAAGATAGCTGTTTTGCCCTGTTTCCAGCCATTATGCTAAGCTAAGATAGCTTCTGCCTTGTCCAGTATTTAGGCTAACCTAAGCTAAAATAGCTTAAAACAGACATTATGCTAAGCTAAACTAGTTGTTTCTCCAGTTTTCAGTAATTACGCTAAGCTAGCTGTTTCCTCCTGTTTCCACTTTTTATGCTAAGTTAAGCTAATTACCTCCTGACCCTAGCTTTAAATTTATCTGGCAGATTTGTGAGTGGTGTCGATCTTCTCATCTAATTCTCAACAAGAGAACAAATAATTGTATTTCCCAAAATGTCAGTTTCTGTCTTTGAGCCCTTTGAATTAAGTTCTTAACTTATTGTTTCAAAATTATGCTAAAACTGAGGCTACTGTACCAAAATGCCAGAAACCATCTCCCCATAAATCTCTGCAGTCATTTAGGTTTTACAGATTTTCCATTTAAGTGTTCAAAAATCATGGAAGGACTTCTTAATGTTTCCAGAATATTCAGTGTACTATTCAACTCTAGGATTCTCAAATATTTAATTTAAATACCATTAAAAACAGTATCATCAGTGTTAATACAAAGGGCCCAGTCACGTCTGTGTGGGTAAAGTACATTTCAAAGAACGCACTCTTTGACCTTCCCTCTCAGCTCCTCCTCTGCCTCCTCTCTAACAGTAGCATTATGTGTGAGATGTTTTCATGTGAGCCTTTTCTTAAACATGTTACAGTTTGGATTATTGCATTTTTAAGATGTAGAACTAAAGGAATAATACCAGAGGGGCAAAACTGACCTGTCGGCCATTTTTAGGACATAATAGATCTTTGCTGTTGTAGCGTTGAATAAATCTTAATGCTGGGGTTAAGGCATCAATGAATAAAGATGTAATATGCAATTAACAGGAGTCACCGTCTGTTTTTTTTTCTTGGGTTGAAAGAAATGGTTATCACAGTTGCACGAAACTGTTCCACAAACTGCAGAACCCCTTTTCCACCAGTGAGATGAACAAAAACAGGATCCTGTAAGTTTTAATTGGAAACTTTCTCGAAATAATGAGATATTGTTTCTTGTTATTTTGACAGAGTTTCTCATTATAATGTCTCACAGGATCTTTATGTTTAATTACACTGGAAAACGGTTTCCACAAAAAAACAACAGCATCATTCACTTTATCATTTGTGCAAATTTAACAAGCTAAAATATGGTAAATTATTATTCAGGAGAGAAACATGTACAGTACAATGCATTTTCAGTTCACGGACACCTCGGTGCGTCCAAATCACATGACCGATTAAAGATGACGTAGCAGCAAGACAGCCTCACTGAGTCTCCGTTTCAACTTGTGTCGAAAGTGCGAACTTCAAACTATATACCAGTTTTAAATTGTGTCGATAGGCCAAGTAAAACCAGATTATGATAAATAACTTGCGCCATGCTTTTTCCTGAATATTGTCACGTTTGGTGTGCGTTGACACGACGTTTAAAACTGAGGCAAAACTGTTAAACCAGACCAGAGAATCTTGTTTCTTGTGCTAGTTTCCTTTCGATCAGCCTTTCCCTGACCTCTCCTCCTGAGTAGCTTTTATCCTGCACAGTTTAGATCCCTCACTGCTCCATCACAGCTGGTTCAAACGATCGACTCGAACTCCTGAAGCTATTTGATAATGAGCTGATCATTTAACTCAGCTGTGTTGGAGGACACAGGGCAGGAAGCACTGCTGAATCTGCTTTCATGTGTCTTCCACATCCATCTGGCCACTCTGCTATAAAGCTGATAGTTGTCCTTCTGGAAGTTTCTCCCATCTCCACACAGGAACCCTAGAGCTCATCCAGAGGGACCATCCAGGTCACGGTCACCTCTCTTACCATGATGGCCCTTGGTTCCCTGATCTCAGTTTGGCAGGGCGGCCAGCTTTAGGATGAGTCCTGGTCGTTTCAACTTCCTCCATTAAAGGATCATGGAGGCAGCTGTGCTCTTGGGAACCTTCACTGAACCTTTCCCAGATCTGTGCCTAGACACAAGGGTGCCAGACATTGTGACATTAATGTTATTTGTCTTATCATGCGAGATATCCTACAGTGTGTGGTTATGGTAACACTAACATAACGGACAGTTGGGAATGGCTGGAGGGACAAATTGTGTGAAAATGCCTTGTTGATGCCAGAGGTCAGAGGAGAATGGCCAGACTGGTTCAAGATGATAGAAAGGCAACAGGAAGTCAAATAAGCACTGGTTCCAACCAAGGTGTGCAGAAGACCATCTCTGAAGCAACAACACATTGTCCAACCTTGAAGCAGATGGGCTACAGCAGCAGAAGACCACACCAGGTGCCACTCCTGTCAGCTAACAACAGGAAACTGAGGCTACAATTCACACGGGTTTTCTCGCCAAAACTGGACAATAGAAGATTGGAAAAACCACATTCAGATGGAAGCATGGATCCATCCTGCCTTGTATCAACGCTTCAGGCTGCTGCTGCTGGTGTAATGGTGTGGGGGAGATTTTCTTAGTACCAACTGAGCATGGTTTAAACACCACAGCCTACCTGAGTATTGTTGCTGACCGTCTCCATCCCAACACCAACATGTTAAACAGTTGTGCATCCAGCAGAAGTGGAAAAACATTATCATTCAGTTTGACTCTTGTTTCTGATAATCTGATGAGTATAACTGAATAATAACTCTCAGTTTCACTGTTTTTGGTCTGTATGATAATTTCTCTGATCAATCGTTCATTAAGAATTTGATCAAACATGTTAAACTTCTTCGCATCCAAAGGGCTCAGCTGAGGTGCTTCGACCATCTGATCAGGATCCTCCTGGGCACGTCCCACTGGTAGGAGGCCCCGGGGCAGACCCAGAACACACTGGAGGGATTATATATTTCATCTGGCCTGGGAACACCTCAGAGTCCCCCAGGGGGACCATACAACATACAAGTTACATACTTCATCATACTAACACATTTACAGCCTCCACTAAAAAGACAAAAAAGACATGTGACACATGCTACAGTCCATTTGTATTTATTAAGCAACAATTTAAGAAAACATGAAAAATGCTCTTTAAACACAGTTACAATGAAACAGAAAAATACATAAGTGTTGCAGGGTCCCTCTGGTTGCAGGAAGAAGTCTGATGTGATGGAAACCTGTAAATAAAACAGGTAGTAATGGAAATATGATTTCACTGAGGGAAGGTGAATGTCCATCAAGACTTTGATAGACACTCACCAGCCACTTTATTAGGTACACCTGTTCAACTGCTCGTTAACGCAAATATCTAATCAGCCAATCACGTGGCAGCAGGTCAATGCATTTAGAGGCCGTTTACACGTACACGGTGATTTTGATAAACGGAGACATCTTCCTTCGTTTGTGCCCTTCGTTTACACGCAAACGGAGATTTCTCCTCTGAAAACAAGTCTTTCTAAAAACTCCGGCCAGAGTGGAGATTTTGGAAAACTCCGGTTGCACGTTTGCATGTAAACTGAGATAAACGGAGATAAACGGAGTTATAGGCAGCCGATGTCACAGTATGCGCCGGAACTTGCGCCTGTGTAAAAAGTGCGACCTATGTTGCTATGGTGACAATGGATACATGGAAGGCTTGAGCTTCTCGTTACACTGCCACCTACAGGTTTGGCATGCTCTTGTGTATATATACACGGGTAAGTGTAAACGAAGATCTTTTTGAAAACGGAGACGGTGAAATGTCCGTTTATGAAAATAGCCGGCAACGTGTAAACGGCCTCTTAGTCATGTAGACATGGTGAAGACGAGCTGCTGAAGTTCAAACGGAGCATCAGAATGATGAAGAAAGGTGATTGAAGTGACTTTGAACGTGGCATGGTTGTTGGTGCCAGACGGGCTGCTCTGAGTATTTACTGGGATTTTCAGCACAACCATCTCTAGGGTTTACAGAGGATGGTCCCAAAAAGAGAAAATATCCAGTGAGCCAAAATGCCTTGTTGATGCCAGAGGTCAGAGGTCATGGCATGGTTTAAACACCACAGCCTACCTGAGTATTGTTGCTGACTGTGTCCATCCCTTTATGACCACAGTGTACCCATCTTCTGATGGCTACTTCCAGCAGGATAACGCACCATGGGTCCGTTTCACAAAGCAGGTTTAGTGAAAACTCTGAGTCTGTTAACACTGAAATGAGGGCAACTCTGGGTTTTCCGTTTCAGAAAGGGAGGTAACTTAAACCAGAGAAAGCGGAGTAACTCCAGCCTGTTTCAGAAAGAGAGGTAACTGAAGCTCGGTGTCAGTTACTATGGCAACTGACTCTGAACCTAACCTGGTTGGGAGCAGGTTTTCTTCAATGAACCTCGAGTTTCTAGCTGTCTCCTCCCTCTTACGCCACACACGCAGTGTGATTTATTAATTCATTCGTTAAGTGTCGCGCGGGTTTCAGCGAGTTTGATCATCTGTCCTGAAGGTAAAGTTGGATCCTCAAGTGTGTTATAGTTCTAAATCTACTTTTTCCGACCATGGCATGTCCGTTCTTGGAGGACCCTGTGGACAAAGAGGCAGTGTTACTGAGGAGGGAGTTACGCATTCGTCGGGAGATTATTCACAGGCCCAGAACTGACGTATTATCATTTCCAGAACATTTTCTTTTTGAACGGTGCAGTTTCACATCACAGTCCAGCGTTCATATCCATAACCTCATCCGTCGTGACATAACCAACGTCACCAACCGTGGACGTGTACTTTCATCTACCCAGATTCTTTGTGTTGCTCTTCGTTTTTTGCAAACAGGAGTTTTCTGTATAATATCGGAGATGCAGAATATATCAGTAAGGCCACTGTCTGCAGAGCCGTGAGAAACTGTCCCTAGCTCTGAAACGTCTGTTAAACTCTTTTGTTGTGTTCCCTGGACATAAACCTGTGAGGGTCATCAAGGAGAAGTTCCACAGGACTGCAGGTGAATGATGTAGAAATCAGTTAAAATTTATGATTATAAATCATATTCAGTTAACGACATGATGCTGCAACCTCAGACAGGGATTAGTCATTTTAATTTCTTTTAGACTATGTGAATATGAAGTCCATTCACAGCATTAATGTGCAGGTAGATTGACTGTCTCAAAATGTCAGACTGCATCACACTGCAAAAACTCAAAATCATACCAAGAATATGTGTCTTATTTCTAGTCAAAATGTCTCATTTCTAGTCAAAACAAATCACACCTAAAAGTAACTTGTATTTAAGCCATTTTCACTTTAAAAATAATTAGGTGGGATTGCATGTAAGTGAACTTAATTTTAGCTTTTACACCATTCCACCTGTTCTGCATCTGTAGCCTAATATTGTGATTGCATAAATGTTTAAAATAATTTAAACTTTCGCATTGACTCGAGCAGTAATTTTCTCCCACGCTGACTCCCGTTCCTTCGCTGCTGCAGCCGTGTTACTCTTCTTCCTGAAAACAGCTTCAAATTAGCTGTATGAGCGCATTAAAATATCCAACTCCAGAGGAGTAAAGAAAAAGCAGACCTTTTCTTGTAGCTTGTTGCCATGGTGAATCGTGGTATCGGGGCTCCATTGATGATGGCTTTTTAAAGTCGTGGTGCATGCGCTTAACTCATAGTGAACAAACTCTTGTGTTGACTGAACCGATTGAAATCACCTCACCTCAGAGTTACTCAACTCAAAGTTCAGGGTTAGGCTCAGAGTTTGTTGAACCTCCTTTCTGAAACGGACCCCTGGTCACAAAGCTCACATCATCTCAAACATGACAATGAGTTCACTGTACTCCAATGGCCTCCACAGTCACCAGATCTCAGTCCAATAGAGCACCTGTGGGGTGTGCTGGAACGGGAGATTCTCATCATGGATGTGCAGCTGACAAATCTGCAGCAACTGTGTGATGTCATCATGTCAATATGGATCAACATCTCTGAGGAATGTTTCCAGCACCTTGTTGAATCTGTGACACCAAGAATTAAAAAGGAGGTCCCACCTGGTACTAGCAAGGTGTCCCTAATAAAGTGGCCGGTGAGTGTATATCTTTGAGCACAACTAATTTCTGTAATTGCAGTATGAAATACATGACTAAGGATAAACATATATCACACAGCACCATTCTCTGTATTGTTTGTTGTTGTTTGTCAAACATCTTGTTTCCACATCACTTTGCTTTGTCATTATTAAGCCCTGTATGTAGCCTCCCCTCCCTTTATTAAGCTTATTTCTGAGGCTAAATTGCCTAACAAATGATTTTACAGGCTACAGCAACAGGCAATGAAACCAGTCACATGAGCGAGCCATTAATACACACATGTGGTGTAAGTTAAACAGTCTGGCAGCATGTTTATGTTTACTGTTGGTGCTACAAGCTAGCATGCTAACACCGAGCTAGCTTGACACAACGGCGGAGCGAGCGGCATCAAACCAAACTAATAGTGCTAATTTCCGGTTTGCTTTGTTAAAATACGGCACTACAGGTACTCACACAGTCTGTAGGCAGCGTGACGACTCGCGTTTCTTCAGTCAACTCCTTCCCCTTGGTCTGCAGGTCCCGGTGAGCCGCGGGACGTCTGTACTGTTCAACTAGTCCAAGCTGGAGCGGTGAACATGCGCATGCGCATTACAACAGTTAAGTGTTTTTTTTCGAACTTAGACCTCAATGTGGGCGGAGTCAAACGTTTGACACCGCCCACATTTAGGCCATGCATAGAAATTAATGGCAAAAATGTACTGTGATGTAAGCGTGACATCACGCATCAAAACTCAGAGTTGGTAAATAGACCTGGTCGACTGTAAATTCAGCTGTTATCCACACACACGCTTCAAGGATATTATTTGGAGCCATACGGTTGGATAACAGCAGACATCTTCAGAGAGACTACTGAAATTACCTTTCAGCTCAGAGATGGACGCAAACAGAGATCACATCCCAACGGACGAGGTCTCAAGTCCAGAGGCGTGGGCCCTGAGGGTTGACACAGAGGTCAGAGCCCTCAGGATGGAGAGACAGAAGCTGTTGGCCAAGCTCAGTGGGAGCTGCCTTGAGACCACCAACCAGCAGAAGGTAGGCAAGGAGGTCGCCACTGAGCCAGAGGCTGAGGCACCACCAAGCCATCAGGTGGAGATGCAGATGGAACAGCATGAGTCAGCAGGTGACCCTCTGGAGCTCAACACTAAGCCAGAGTCAGAGGAACATAATGAGGCAGGTGACCGTCTGGAGCTCCCTTACAATGTCAGGAGAGCTCCACGAAGGAGACCCCCATTTCCACCTCATGGTCCAGTGATGTTCAGAGGAGGACCACCTGTGTTTGTGCCACTTCACCAGCGCCTGCAGCATGCACACTACGCGCTCAACCAGGAGAGACGCATGAGATTCATGGCTGACCGAGCGAGACACTTCGAGAGGCAGAAGGGGCTGGAGGCAACGAGGAAGCTGCATGAGGAGCGCAGCTTGAGGTTGAAGTGTGAGGAGGAGATAGAGAGACTGAGAAGTGTGCCCTCCACTGCACCTCCCTCTGAGCTGGACCAGTCAGCTGAAATAACCAAGCTGACGGACCAGCTTCAGGCAGAAAAGCAGCAGGCTGACATCTTGCAGACAAAACTGCAGGAGGTCAGGGGTCAGCTGAAGGACACCCTCACCAAAGACCTGATGCTGGTTGAAAGGCTTAGAGAAGATAAGCAAGCCCTAGAACAGCAGATGAAGGAGGTGACCTGCCTGCAAAGAGAGAAGGAGGAGGTGTTTGCAGCTCAGCTTGAGGAGCTGAAGGAGCAGCTGCAGAAACAGATCAGCTCCAACCTCAAGCTGACCTGTGAACTGACCGTACAGAGGGAGGCCACGAGGGCACAGCAGAGAATAAACCATGCTCTGCAGCAAGAGATGATGTCTCAGATCACCTATGAGCCGCTCTCCAACCACCTCCAGCCAGCAGGAGACAGCAGAGAGGACAACGCTCCCCAGGATGTGCCTGAACAACAGCTGGAAGTTTCTCTGTGGCGGAGGTTCAAGAAGTTCGTGACACCGAAACACCTCCGCCAGTACAAGGAGAGGGCCAACAGAGAATGAAACATCACATTCTCAGGCCACGACACGCCACAGGACAGCACGTAGGTTTGTATTCAGTCCTGACAGACACACGGCTTTTGTTTCTGTCCTGACGGACAGAAACAAAAGCCGTCAGGACTGAATATGATCTTACGTGTGGCAACGGGTTTTCTCCGGGTGCTCCGGTTTCCCCGCTTTAACTACAAGGATTAATACAACAATAAAATCCTTAAAGTATACTTCACTTTCTGCATCGCTCTATTCCTGTGGAGGATTAACAACTCTTCACAGTGTTGTTCATATTAATGTCAGATGAATCAAATGTATTTTAGCTGATTTAACTCAGAGAGAAAAAGGTTCATGTTCCTTCATTAACACATATTTCAGGGTTTAATATATAAACTTGTCTAACTGCCAAAATTATGATTGTTGGGAAAAATCACACACAGTTGTATCAGAAATCAAATATTGCACACTCTTGCAGCTGAGGCTGTCATTATCATTTATAATATAAATATTCAAATATGCTCCAACTGGCCTCCGACCTGTTGGACGTGTCATAGAGTCCAAACACAGTGATAAACAGAGAGTAATTATTGGAGTTACTCTCATCAGATGGTCAGAAACAACAAACTGAATGATGATGTTGTTCCACGTCTGCCGGATGCACAACTGTTTAACACGTTCCACATCAACATGTCTGCAAATGTTTTATGTTTACAAGTGAACAAAAATAAGAAAAAAACCTTTTAAAAATCAAACCTGAACTCATTTTTTAAAGATGAAAAAACGGTGAGTGTTTTCGTGGATGATAACAGAATTTTCAGTCTCAATATTTCTACATGTGACTGTTTATGTCTGGAAATAAACAGTTATCTGTGTTTCCCCACTTTGATTTTACAATACAAACTTGTTTGAGAAAGAGTTATACCAAGTTAGAAAACAACAGGTTTCCCTTTTCAGCAGTTTTTTAAACCGTCACCACCTCAGACGGACTGTTAAACACATCTATAATTATAATTATGTGCCTCACAGAATAATCTAGATGTGTTTTGATGGTGCGTTCATGTTCACTCTCTTCAGACGTCTTTCTGTGTGTATTTTACATGTCTGATTTGGATTGTTTTCTTAAAAATAATTTAAAAAATCGAGCACAATAACCTCCAGGATCAGACCTCCAACCCAAATACACACTGTAGCCTAACATTTCCTATAAACCACAGTGTGTTATATAATTCATAGACATGATAATGACCACAGTGCACTTAATGATAAGACTAAAGCACTGCAAGATCATGCAGACAAGATGTAAATATGATATAAATGAACATAAGAGATTGCTGATTGTGGCTGTCGATATGTTTTGTCTCTGACATTACTCCCCGTGTATCCCTTGTTCCCTCTGCTCTAACTAAATGTCGATATCCTCATTAGGCGCTGAGCTTATGTCAGCTCCACTGTACCTCGTCCCATGAGGCAAACAGGATTAGGATAAACTAATACTGATCCCTGTTCAGTGCTTAAAGGTCTCCAGATGAGGTTTAATGCAATTATGATGGAAAATAAGACAAAAACAACAACAAACATAATCTAATTACTCACCCAAAAAGAAAGTGGGTTTAAAATAACAGACAAACATCTCAAACATGACAGAAGTTTTATTATTGACGACACATGTTTGAATAAAAGCCAGCTCATTTAATAAAGCACTGATTCCTTCATTATATCTTTTAAATACCCATTTGGATCAGGGAACACACGAGAGATGGGGATCAGCACTGACTTAAATAATGAGCTGAGGAGCTGCAGAGTGTTTCGGACACGTCGTCTTGTTCAGACCAGATTTCCCTTTTAATGCTTCAGTTTGTATGGAGGCCCATGAAGGACGTTGTTTAAATGATAATGTCAAACTTGAAAATTAAAAAACGTGATTCCACAGTAGCATTAAAGTTCTCTACATATGTATCTTATATTAGCAAAAAAAATAACCAATTTTAATTTTCATTCTTGTTTGGGCGTTCTATGACCATATTAAAATGAAAATGAACAAGCTATTTGACATGTAATTTTCAGAGTTGTATCTGACTGTACAGCACGTTAACTTTATGAAAATTAAATGTCAAATGCCATTTTCATTTTTTATCTATTGTATTAATTTTAGCACACTGTTTTATTTTCATCATGTTTAATTTAATTATTAATGTTGTTATATTATATTGTCATTGGGTTATTTTATTCTTTTATCCTTAATTTATAATTTAATTTGCCTTAGTGCAGTCTTGAGGGCAGATAACTGTCAACATCTCTCAACCGTTTTATTGTTGTTTTTTATCTTTATTGTTGTGGTTTGTTTTTCACCCATTTACTTTCTGTATTACTTAATAAATTATGCTTACAGTTAGTTTTATAATCAATACTATTTTCAAATTGTTATAAAAATTATTTACAAATAGAATCGTATAAATAGAAAATCAGGTTATACTGTTTATAGTGCATTTTAAATTTTTAAAATTTAATTTAACATTTATATATTGTTGACTGTACAGCAGTGAAATCTTTAAAACTTAAATGTCAAACTTTTTTTTTCCATTTTCATTTTAATGCACTCACAGAATGCCCATACGCAGATGTGAAAATGCAAATTGAATTATTACATTTTGATTTTCATTTTTACTAAAATAACACAGACAAATGTGGAAAATTGTGGGATTGCATTTTAATTTTCAAGTTTACGTTATCATTTTAATAAAGTGTCCTCTGGGCTTCCATATTTTTCACGCCTAAATTGTGCAGATCCCTTTGACTTTAAGATATAATCTATAACATGATAATTTCGTCACATGTGTAATACGTCAAACAGGGGAAGCTGCTCTGACGCTCATAAATCAGAGCGTTCCTGTCAGTTTACATTCATTTATTCCACCTCGCCGGGTGAACATAAATAAAGATAAAGAAGTGCCACTAATATTAAAACACTCCTGAATCACACCACAGATATTCACTCTGCTCTCAGAGGGCGAAGACGTCAGTCAGCGTTAAACATGAAGCCGAGCTGTAAAAGCAGAAGCAGCAACCAATGATTAGCATTTTTTAAAAATAAAAAATGTAAACCAAACTTCAGCTTTATCAACTTTCTGTCGTTTCTTACTTCTGAGACGTCTCATGAACACAATCTGAGGAATATTTAACGTCATGAATTTACACGTCTGCTGTGCAATTCAACGTTATAGCTTTGAAACCTGTTTATATTTTAGGCCTTGTATAAATGATGCATAAAAGCACAAGTCAGCGTGTACACTGATTTCTAGTAGCTTTTTAACAAACCTAAATTTAGTTTACTACGTGACGTGCGCTAAAAGTTAGATATGTTGTTGTTAGCCTGTTTTTATTCTATATTTTACTTATTTTTCACAAATCTCACGAGAAGAAAATAAGTCAGAAGGTAACGTCTCACACAGGCAGCTTGTTTCTGGAGTTTAATACTGACACTGCTGTTTTTGTTTTCGGAGTGTTTAAATGTTACGAGGTATCTGAGCACATTAAAGATTAAAAGCTGCTGAGTAATATTTTTTTTGTTTTTCAATATACTGCATCTGTTTATGTGTCATGACCTGCTTTGGTTCAGCTGGTGATTCTGGGATTGCTGTTATTATAAAACTGTAGGGTTGAATTAATGCATTATAACAATAAATACTTTGGCACTGTTGGATTAAAAACAGACTTTGTGGCTCTGGATGTTACATAGGATTAATTCACTCAAACTGAATCTATTGCTGTTAACACGGAGGGAACAATTAACTATGAGTTAAAGAGAAGCACATATTTTCTATGGAAGACCATTTCTACCAAAACAAGAAGGAACGATTAAAAAAAAAAATATGTATGATGAAACAAATCAATGGTCAAAATTATGATGACTTACTATTATTATTAATATTAAAAATCTCAGTAAGTCATCATAGTTTGACACAGACTGTGGTAGGTACAAATTATGAGATATTTAGTAAAAATTATGAGTTACTAAGTCAATGTTTTGATACTTAATCAAAAGTTATTAAATCTAAGTTTGTAGTTGTGAAATCCAAAGTATGAGTTATTAGGTCAATGTTCTGGTACTAAGGCGAAAATAATGAGTTATTAAATTGAAATTATGAGTTTTTAAGTCAAAATGATAAGATTGGTAAAAATGATGAATTCTGAAATCAAAACTATGAATTATTACGTCAATGTCCTGACGCAAAGTCAAAATTATGAGGTATTAAGTAAAAAAATTTAGATTCTCAGTCAAAATTATGACTAACTTCAAAATTATGAGTTTCTAAGTAAAAATGTGTAGATACTAAGTCAAATTAAGACTTATTAAGTCCAATTTTTTAGATAGTAATTCCCAATTATTAGTTCTTAGGTCAAAATTTTTAGATACTAAGTCAAAATTATGAGTAAGTCCAAATATTTAGATACTGAGTCAAAACTATGAGTTATTAAGTCAAAATTTTTAGATACTTAATCAAAATTATGAGTTATTGAGTCACTGTTACAGGTACTAAGTCAAAGTAAATTTTGAGTTGCTAAATCAAAATCTTTAGATACAAAGTCAAAACTATGAGTTATTAAGTCAAAATGTTTGGATACTGAGTCAAAATTATCAGTTAAGTCAAAATGTTTGAAGACCAAGTCAAATTCTTCAAAATGATGAGTTATCAAGTAAAATTTTTAGACACTAAGTCAAAACTTTGAGATGCTAAATCAAAAAAATATAAGTTATTCGATCAAAATGAGTTAGGTCAAATTTTTTAGAAATGAACTCAAAACGAAGTTAAAATGTTTAGATACTAAGTCAAAATTGTGAGTCACTATTTCTTAATATAAAATCAAAGTTTTGACACAGTATCTCAATTTTGACTTACATAAATATTTTTATTTTATCAAAATAACTCGTCATGTATTTTTCTTTTCTCAGCTGAAATGATCTTCCGTACTTACTGCATGTTGGATGATGTATATTTTAAATAAAAAAAGCATTTGTAAGTGTTGTCAATATATTTTTCTGTACACATCTTTTATATTGTGATTCTATGCAGCATGTTATACGCACAGCCCTGTACTCTTTACGTATGAGGAGCTACAAAGTTTGAATTTGCTGTAAGTGCTGGTGACGGACCGACGAGCTGCTCATGTCAACAAAGAAGAGGAAATTTAAATAAATTAACAGGACACAAAAGTGTTGCTCTCATTTTGAGAATACTGCAGTGATTGTGTGTTTTCAAGTTTGCCTTTTTTAAATATGGGGGTTGTTATATACTGTAATTCTGTCTTTATGGAAAAGCAAACACTTCATAATCGGAGTTTTAGAAAGGAGATTTTCAGCAAACTTCTGTGTCCCGAGCCTTCATCTGTGGCGTCACTTTCACCCACTGAACATATCGTTAACCAACTTTCCACTCTCCATCCTACGACTTGAGTTTACCCTCTCCTCCAACACGTTCTCTAACATCTTTAAAGTCTGTATGTGCCATAACTCACGGAGATAATACAGTATGATGCTCAGGGGTTTAAATAAACTTCTATCTAAGCTGGAGCCTCATTCAAGGTGAGTTTCTTCTTCCTGTCTCACCTCGAGCTTATGAGTCGCAGTGTGAGTCACTAGTGGTGGTTTTGGTGTGCAAATGGACGCTTCACAAGCCGGCCTCAGGGTGATGGACATGGGAGTGTTAAGAGTTTTGTCCAGTGACTGGTGACTCTACATGTGCTGTAACGCCTCCTGGGCTTGTTCTGTGTACACGTCGTCCTTCCCCGTCCACGTGCCAAGGCCGGTGTTAAAGTGCCCGCCCCGCTGCGAGCTCCGCTGCTTGTCTCGAGAGAAGAAACTAAACCTGAGAGAGGAGAGGAGACAGAGAGGAGCTTTAGTGTGATGTCTAGTGATGGATGTAGGATGTATGATGTGTGTAGCGTGTGCAGTGAATATCAGTCATTTGTAAAGCAGTGTTAGCGGTTATGGCATTTCAAAATGTTAAAATATTATTTCTGGCAAATGAATTGTGATATTGAACTCAAGTAAAAGGAGTCTCTCTATGTCTGTCTGTCCTTTAGTTTTCTCGACAACCGCTCATCCAATCGACTTCACACTTTGCGAGTCTATCGCTGAGGATCCAAGAAATGCAGTGTCAAGTGTGAGCTCTTGAGACACATTTATTAGTAGTACAGCGGCCATATTGGTAATATGCAAATTAGAGATCATAAATAAAATATGACTTTAAAATGAATCATAAATCCGGGTTTTCCAATGTGTTTCTAACTCTTAAAAATTTTAATATGCACCAAGTTTCCCAAAAGAGTTTAAAAAAATAAATAAATCATGATTTCAGTCAGGACTACTGTAGTCAAAGAAAGACAAAGCAAGAAGACTTTATTTCCATTTGCAATTTGCTGTTTGGCTGTATGGCTCTGTCCTGGGACCTCTCTGCCCTTCCACATGCCTACATGGAAAGCCTGAGGCAGAGAGAGCAAACCTCTCTGCCCCTCCACGCGCCTACATGGAAAGCCTGAGGCAGAGAGAGCACACCACGGCTGTGTCCGAAATCACTCCCTACTCACTAAATAGTGCACTAAATAGTGTGTTCGCCATTTTGTAGTGCTGTCCGAATGTTTAGTGTAAATTCATGTACCCTATATAGTGGACTCATAGTATCCCACAATGCAGCGCGAAAAGTAGTGTACAACCGATGGTCACTAACCAAGCAATATGTACCATGATGTATTGCAGTAGCGCCAGTAGCAGATGGCAGACACCACTGCTGTATGTGATGTGAAACAAAACAACAAAATTGTCATGTTTAACTTTCCCCAGGAGGGGGTGTCATTTGACCACTGGTCTGACACTGAAAGTTTACATTGACAATTCAGAAATGATGGTTTGTGTATCTATTTCAAATATAAATGTACAGGCCTAGCATAATCTTTTCACTTACAATTCTACGACGTCTTGCTAGTCTAGCAAGAGCAGCACGTCTCAGCCTTCTCTCTCTGGTAATGTTTTCTTCTTATCAAAATTATTTTGATAATTGTAAGAAGGAACAAAACTACGGTGCCATTTGCTGGCATTTCCGCAACGTTTTGTTGTTTGTAAAAGGACCGAAAAGGACAGGAAAGAAAGTAAGTATACCGGTTTTGGCAGTTTCTTTAGCAGTTTGTTTTGCAGTTTGTTTTTTATGGCGAGCGCAAGACATTTATGAAGGTGATAAAATGGCAGTGGGGGTGGATTTAATGACAGTAATGACGTACTTAACTACGCGACGGATTAGTGTCTGAAAGTGTTTTAATGAGCTCACTATATAGTCCTCTATATAGGGAATTCCCTATATAGTGAGTAGGGAGTAGTGAATGATTTCAGACACAGCCCACTCTGCCCTTCCACGTGCCTACATGGAAAGCCAAAGGCAGAGAGAGCACACCTCTCTGCCCTTCCATGCGCCTACATGGGAGCCTAAAAGTCCATTCTCACTGAGGGCGAATATCTGCACGGATTATTCTCGCAGAAAAATATAAAAGTTGATTTCATGGGTTCTTATGGAAGTTTGCACACCTGGGCGGAACTTTCGTGCGGTGAAAAAAGTTTCCGCCCAGACTTTGACCCCCCGCAGAATTCGCCAGCAACGTCTGGCAGTCCATTGTCCAGCTTGGTGGCTGCGGTGAGAGTGGTAAGTGCTAAAGAAAGTTGATGTTGACGTTTGCGGGGAGAACAGCAGCAAAGACGCCCCCCCCCCCCCCAAAAAAAAACATGGGAACAGAACAGAGCAGCATCAATGACAAACAGAAATGACATTGATAAGTCAGATACAGCTTTAAAAAAAAAAAAAAGGTGGAGCTGGGGTGGAGGTGGGTTGCCACCATCTTGGAAATATGCAAATTAGGGGTCCTGATGCATCCAATCATAAAAATAAGCCTTCCAATGTGTTCCTCATGGTCAGAAACCATTGGATAGACACCAAGCAGTATGTGTAGCTCATTTGTTTCAAAAGTTAGAGCCAAAACGGTTTTCGGGTAGCAACCATATTGGATTTCGCCGCTATGGTCATCAGAATGTGAATCTGCTATGCCCCGATATCCAGATGTCTTCAACATATATTAAAGTAAACATATATATGTACTAAACTTGATGCTTTCATCACCAAATGAATAACTGGTCAGTGATGCGCCCCACTAGAAGTGTATCAGTGGGGTAATGAAGTTACAATGGGCCCCTGTGCACGCTATTATGACAGGCCCTTGTGCATGCTATTGTGCATGTATTGTGTTGACATAAATAGATAATTAATATCTAATTGATATACAAATGGTCATTTCAAAATTCTCAAATTATCAAAATTAAATGCTAAATGTTACACAGAGCACATTTACATTAACATAAGTTAAACTGTGTTTTAATACATTTATTGTATTGTTGTTAATGTGCTTAACACAAGAAGTTTTAAAGATTATAACCGGAATTAACTCATTCTGTGTGGACGAATCAGTGCAGCACTGAAGAATAAAACATGATGAGTTCACTGTTATAAGTTGTTTAATCAGTAACTATTGTAAAAAAAAGCTAAAAGCGCTTTAGTTTGTAAATATGGACAGAATTATTTTATGAGTTTAGAGATGCAGACATGTTGTTACTGTGGTCAGTGAGGACAAAGACAAGACGACAGACTACATGTAAATTCTGACTGGCTGATTTTTTTGATCCACAATCGTCCCACTGGACAATTACAACAAGACAGCCCCACAATCAGCCAATCAGAATACTACAAGGGTGGAAGAATAGGGTCAAAAAGCCGGCACATGCAAGGGCAGGGAGGCTGTTAGCTGAGGAGACTCTGAAGCCAACCAAATATAGAGTCATACAAGCGATACGAGACGTCTGATTGGCTGTAAAGTGGGGTCATCTGGGATCAAACCAGCCGCCACCATCGGCATAATGGCTGTGAAGATCCTGTTACACAGAGGTAAAGACACACAGGCACAAACAGGAAGAGATATGTGGAGAAGGAGGGGAGGGGGGAGGAGACAGGGACCACATCAGCCTTTGACCTCTGACCCAAACCTCATGGAACAGTAAAAGTCATGCTGTAGTTCAGTTTAGTGTCGATGGGAAAATAAAATGAGTGTGTGTGTGTGTCATGTGCTACACCTGACCCGTGACCACATCATGCAAACCATCAAGCATGCACACAGAGTGCTGAGCGTGTCTGAGAGAGCTGGAAGGAAAAGTCAAGCATCTTTTGTGCACATGCTGATGAAAATTAAAAACAGAAGAAACAGCACACACACTGATTGTTAGGCACGACTTTCTGCAGAGTTATTAGAGGAACTGTCTAAAATCACTCCCTGACGGTCACCTGACTGATCCTTTCATTGTTCTGTCACACAGGGCCTTTCCCAAACCGCCATCTACACGTTCTCCATACCAGTTTCACTCCGTTTCCGCTTCCAAATGGAAGATCCACCACTAAGTGCCATCCTAAACCAACTAGTGAAGAGAGGAAGTGAGTTATAAAACCCCCTGACAGCCAGCCTGCACCGATGCAGACTTGCTGAGCATGTGCAGACGCTTCGTACAAATTAAGTTCCACGACCACCATTACAAACGTGACCTGCTCAAACTAAGATCACTCATTTATAGGGCCTATTGCTCGTAGCTCGTAGTGAAGGTGCCTCACCTCACCTCAAATAAAAGCTCCTCTGCTGACGTCTAAGGAAATTACTATAGTTATTAACGCCAGAGAAAACCAGCAGTAACGTTACATCCCAAAGACTCCGCAGTAATCTAGAAACTACAATGAGACAAGATCTGCTTGATGCAGCTCAGCAGGTGACTGATTAATCACATCATATGTTAGCTTTGCAATTATTTATCACAGCAGAATGTCGGTTAAAATAGAAGTCTTCTTCCTCTTCGCTAACTTATTTCCTGTTGGAAATCTTACCTCTGATCTCTGGCATAAATCAGAGCAGCAACAGAGTTCGACACGTTTTACTGAGCTGCTGTTTTAGATGCCAAACAAACACAGGAAGTGGAGTGTTTGCACAGTACGAGCTGTTTCCAGTTATAATCTCTGATATTTATAGTGGATACAGCTGAAATACAAATATTCCTGTGGTATTATCTTGAGTTGGTGCTAATACATTTCTTTTATGGGTGGTGACGTTTTATTAATGACTCAATAGGAAGTCACCTTGTTTCATATCCACTGAAGCAAATTTTCTTGAAATCGAGGGTACTTCTTACAGAAATACAAACTGGGAATGAAGCTAGAAAAGTCGTTTCAGTGCACTCAGTACTCCTCTCAAATACCCCAAACAATAGCTTACAAATAAAGGAGAAATGGGAGATTGAAATGAACTCAGACATGTCACTACTTCCAAAATCTGGTGAGAGTTTAAATGGAAAGTGATAACAAGATATTTCCAGACCCCACAAGGAACAGACAAGTGCTGGAGAAAATGTCGCCCACAAACTGGAAACAATATATATATTCTTTAGTCCTGCCCCAAGTTAAGCAACTTTTGGAGGGATGTGTTCAATGTCCTGAGAGCAGTGATCCATCAAAATATCCCCAAAGATCCAAGGGTGATTCTCCTCGGAGAAATCCCTGAAGAGTTTGAGGTAAGGGCGAAAATGTGTCTGTTACAAATCCTGAACCTCCAACGTACAACATCTGGATTAAAAAATGTAGGAACTGTATGAGAGGTTGCAAAGACCAAATTTCATAAATAGGTGGAGCCCTGTAATGAGTTTGTTAATGCAGTAAAGGAGCTCTAATATCCATATCCCTCTTGTATTCCTATCCCACTTTATATTTTTAAGTTTACTCTATTTCTTTATTAACATTTTTTTCTTCTTCTCTTGACTTTCTCCTTTATGTCCTCTGTCTTCCTATTTTTTTACTCGTCAAAAATCTGTACAAGGATAAAGGTACTATGCACTATGTGAATGCTTAAGTTGAAATAAATCATGAATTCGAAAGAAAAATCGAGGGTACTAAAATGTTATCATACACCTTGTGTTAAAAGCCTGAAATATTCCCAGCTGTCTGGTGCAGCTGATGAAGAGATGTTACCGCTCTTGAGCTTGCGCCAAGATTTCATTTGCATTTCCTTGAAACTATTTGAGCATGCAGAGACCTGTTTAATAAGCCTTTACTCAGCACATGCAAAGCAGTCTGAGTGTTTCTAATCTCACAGTAAAGGACAGTAGTCAGTGCGAGTGTTTGCACAAGCAGATGTGTGAGTGAGTGTGATGTGTGCGCACAACATACAGGCGCTTGATTCCTGACTCTGGCTGGGCAGAAGAACGGGAGCGAGTCCTCAGCTCAGGTGACGGAGACGGAGAAGGACTAACGATCTCATCTTCTATCTCATCACTGCAAAAACAGATGTATTATCAACGACATAATTATGTGATTATGATATTTCATCTCCTCAGATTGACTTAATGTGCCTGTGAGTACCTTTTGTAGTAGGCCAGCTCCTCCTGCAGCAGGAAGACTTTGGCCTTGAGCTCGTTCCTCTCGTGGAGGACGTCCCTCAGCTCCTGCAGGGTGAACCGGGGCCGGTTGGGGTCCTTTGGATCCAGGCTTCCCGCCTCCTCCTCGCACAGCGCCTCCTGCAGAGAGATGAATGCATCACAAGGAGGAAACAAAACCAGAGAAAGGGAAGGAAGGAAGGAACGGAGGCAGGAAGGAGGTGAGGATACCTTTGTAAAATATTGGAACACAGCAGGCATGTCCTCATCGCACATCGCCTCCTGGTGGCAAACGGTGAACTCTAAGTCAGACATCGGGCCTTGTTCCAATACATTTGTTCGCCCTTCCCTCCTCCCTTTAAACTACAACTCTGTTCTGCTTTTTAAACTCAGCACACTCGAGACATTCACCGTCACTGTTAGAAAACGCCTGAAACACTTCAACAACACATGCAGCTCGCAGAGGTCATTCATGCACTGAGCAAAAAAACAAACCATAATACTTATTAATATGTATTCTATAAACAAGTCCAACTGAAATCACATTTAGATTTCCCTTTATGCAGTCAAAGATAATGTCACTTATATTAAATATCTTGTCAACATTTTAAATATTGAATAAAAGTGTCACCAGGAGCTGACAGGCTGAGCTCCTGCAGGGGAACGGGAAACAGAGTAAACAAACTTATAGGCTACACATCACGGGTGCAAAGGAATAAGGATCACACCAGCATCGTAGCAGACGCAGACTGAAGTGACATTTGCAGGTATATTTGATGTGCTGGTCTGGTCTCTAAACTGAGCCCTTTTCCACAGTAAATATTTGTTAATTTGTCACTTTTTCAACAAGTTAAGCTTCGTTACGCAGGTTGTTCAGAGCCGTGGCTCATGTGTTGTGTAGCAGGCTGCTGCTGTCTGACTGTTAATAAGTGCATTTCCATCAGCCTGTTTTTATTTGGAAATGCAGGGAAAAAAATCAAGATACTCCAAAAACGTTTCTATGCTTGGCTGAGGTGGAAAAGTTGACAAAATGTGACAAAATGCAATGGAAACACATCTGGTGAATAAATGACAATGCATACGTAGCATTTAACTAATGTCTCATTCGCACAATACGACTTTCAAAGTCATCAGATCGCCGTAATGCTCACACTGCACGACTTGCTGTCTTTTATGTAGGAGTCTTGAAGTCATCGTTTTTTACACTACATGATTTACCGTCGACAGGGGATCACACACTACAAGCTCTTTTATCAGGAGGAATCCCAGATGAGTATGTCTGTCCTCCAAACTACTATTTTGTCACAAAAACACACACGAGAAGTGACAAGGGAAATGGAGTAATACTGTGCACTGGATTTGCACTGGACTGGATTTTTTGTTGTCGCTGGCACGTGTGTTCACAAAATAGCCTGTTTCCTCTAGTTGCAACAACTGTTATCCATGCTGCAAATGCAACACATTCAGTAAAGTTCCTATCATGACTGGTGACCCCAGGTTTTCCCTCAACCTTTGTCTTGCCCTGTCATTGGCTGTAGGTCATCACAGGTCCCTGACAGGTCCAAATATTTAGCCGGCTAAACATCTGGGATGTGTTTGCAATGCCTTGGCAAGCATCTTTGCTTTTATCTTTGAACAGTTCACACATAGCACACAAGAGCCAATTTGCAAACATGAATTAGTTTCTGATCTTGGGTTTTTTGTTGGGGAGCTCCATAAACTGTAGGCGAGTGGAGAATCATGGCTCAAGTTGTGCAGTGTGAACTCTGCATTAAAGGTCAGTGAAGAGCTGAAATCATCAGATCTGTGTGGAGTGATGAGGAGACTGTAACCTTCCTCACACTACTACACGAAACAATCAAAAATGTCATATTCCCATCATGTTTTCCACCATTTGAGCTTCGACTGGAGCTCTTTTGATGACGTCCAGGGTTCCCTCACTTTCTTAAACATCAAATTCAAGGACTTTTTCAATAATTTCCGGGCTCAATTCCCTCAAACTGAAGGACCCAATACGGTTAATTAATGTTACTGAATTACTAAGAATTTTTATAAAGAGAAGAAGCAGGCTTTACAGAAGCTGTTACAGACAACAGAAAATAGAGAGGTTTGTTTCTCAAATTTCCTGTTACAGTGTTACAGGCAGATGATATCAAAAGAACTTCGATTTCTATTCGTGCACAACATATGTAAATTCGAGCACTTTTAATGACACATATCTGTTTTCAAAAAGGCTAAAGGCGTTGATTTTTTTCCCCCCTAAAATTCACAAACTTTCACAGATTTCTTGGACTTTTGGGAACACTGGACATCATCTCAATGTGACTAGGGATGCATGATAATATGAGCACGTCATCAGTTTTCAGTCAATATTGGCTTTAAGATGAACTATCAGCATCGGCCAACTTTTTTTTTTTTTTTGCACAATGAATCAATATTACATACACTGAAAAGTATTGTATTTCATGTCTCCATCTGCTGGTGGGCTGTCAAGGTAAGAGTATGCACGTATAATAGCATGTTAATTCCACTACAGAAGAGATTAAAATTAGGTGAGGAAAAAGTGGATATACCGATATCGGTATCGACCAAATAAGTTGTTATATATCGGCATATCGGATACTGGCAAAAAATCTAGTGTTGTGCATCCCTAGTTGTGCTTTTGCTGCAATGGTTAAATACCACCATCTGGAGAATAAGCTCCTCCAACTGTTTATCACTATCAAACGACTCCAAATATGACATAACTGCGGTGGACAGAAACAAGCATTCATTTCTTTTTTGATAACTGCCTTGAAATTTGGTTGAAATTTGAGCTCCTTTTGGGTGGAAACTTGACAATTAAGTATGACATTACTGCTTTATGGTAACATGGTTTAAAATGAAGCTATCTGATTGGACTATGTTCTCCATATATGTAGAAACAGAACTAAAGGTATTCTGATGAATTATGCAAAAACAGGAGGAGCCATCATGAAACCAAAAAATATAAAATATAAATTTCTCCCTTTTGGTTTGTGATTTTTCTCACAGCAGAACAGATGATTTACAGAGCAGATATTTATGCTGTACTGTGAAAAAACAAATTAATTTCAGTTGGACTTTAAACTACCATTTCTACTGTCAGTGTCTCAGGATCACGGTGCACTAAGGGACAACTTCAAGTGCTGTTAGAGGCCGAGCTGTCGAGGTCATCTATATTCAGAAAGGTCATCGGTGCAGTCGTCCAAGACGTCTCACCCAGTTGGCCAAGACACGACAAATCCTTCTGACACTCTGTTAGTTCTTTAACACCCACGCCAGGCCGTTCAGCACTCCTCATGGGTCAGACGAATGTTAGTCTACCAACTGATTCTGTGTTTCTACTGATAGGGTTGATCTTCTGGGAGGGGGAGTGCAGGTTTGGAGTTAGAGTCGGGACAATCACAACACTCTGGTTTGCTAACGAGCACTTCTGTATTACCCAAAGCAACACCGCCTCGTCCTCCTCATCCCCGTCCTCGTGTCCCTCTGGGCTGAGGGAACCGGGCAGGGGGTGTGGTGGGGGAGGGTCAAACCCACCCAACATCAGCTCAGAGGGGTCAGGTGTGTCTGACCAGCCCTCAGCCCCCAACACCACTGTAGCAGCTTTACCACGCTGGTGGAGTAAAAGACACTTTAATATCTGTTTACAAAGCATCCTAGTTATTACCTCTTCTTGTCAGATGTTTTTAGTGATGTATGCACCTGTAGTTTATTGGTTATCCTATTGGTTTGAGGACTCAAAACTTCAAGAAACAGTTTGATGTTTTTGGAAATACTCTTATTTGCTTTCTTGCCGAGAGTTAGCGACACTTTCCAGCTCCTCCTGGGGGACCCCGAGGCGTTCCCAGACCAGATGAGATATGTAATCCCTCCAGCGTGTTCTGGGTCCACCTCTAACAGGAGGCGCCCAGGAGGATCCTGATCAGATGTTGAACCACCTCAACTGACCCCTTTGACATGAAGGAGCAGCGGCTCTACTCCGAGCTCCCTCCAGATGTTCGTGCTCCTCCTCCTATCTCTAAGGCTGAGCCCAGACACCCTACAGAGGAAACTCATTTCATCCGCTTATATCTGTGATCTCATTCGTCTCGGTCACTACCCAGAGCTCATGACCATAGGTGAGGGTTGGGATGGAGATGGACCAGTTAATCGAAAGCTTCGCCTTCCAGCTCAGCTCCCTCTTCACCACGACAGACTGGCGCAAGTGCATGCATCACCGCAGAAGCTGCACCAAACCGCTGATCCATCTCAGACTCCATTCTACCCTCACTCGTGAACAAGACCCCGAGATATTTGACTGCAGTAACTCTTTTCCAACTCAGAGGGGCCAATCCACTGGCCTCAGATTTGGAGGTGCCAACTCTCATCCCAACGGCTTCACACTCTGCTGCATACCGCCCCAAGTCATGCTGAAGGTCACAATGTAATAAAGTCAACAGAAGCACATCATCTGCAAAAAGCAGAGATGCAATTCTGAGGTCTCCAAACTGCGCCTCAAGATCCTGTCCATTAATATCTCAAACAGGATCGGTGACAAGGGGCCACCCTGGTGGAGGCCAACACTGACCGAGAAAGTGTTTGACTTTACGCTAGGTATGCGCACACAGCTTTAACTTTGGTGATACAGGGAGTGGATATGCTTGTATTTGTACAGTAAATATAACATTAGAGTCAGGAGAAGGTTAGCTTAGCTTAGCATAAAGACTGGAAAGAGGGGGAAAATGCTAGCCTGGCTCTCGGCAAGAAAGCAAACAAACAAGATGTCTAAACTGTCCTTTTTAAGACTATTTTTTGGTAGTTTGACCATTTTCAGATAAGAAAATAAATAAAGACTAAGAGAGAAAAAGCATGTTATGTTAACCCTCAATGCACTGAACTCATACTCAGCCAACAGATCTCATTAAAGTCAACAAGTTCACAGAATATTAGAATCTATTAGAACATATTCTTCTGGGGGTTTTCTGGCACATCCTAAAAAACTGTATTAAATTCTGTCTCTGACCTCATATGTAACTCTTTCAATGGCTTCCTGTGCTGTGTTACCTCTGCAGGTGACGGGGGCTGAGGTGGGGGTTCCTCAGGGTTCTGGGCGGGTAGGTCTCCTTGAAGTCGTTCCTTTAAGCGTGCGACTTCCTGCCGGAGGGCACTGACTTCCTGCCCCCGCGCCTGAGCCCCGGCCTCCAGTTCCACCTTCTGTTCAATCAGTGCTTTCCCTTGAGCCTCCACCACGGAGATTTTGTGGCGCAGGTCGTGATTGATTTTCATGAGGCGAGACTGCTGCTGCTGGAGCTGCAGAAACACACAGACGGATAGAAACAGGGCAGTGTGGGTAAATAGGGATATATGCACTGAACATGAAGAAGTGAAAACAGCAGAAAAAGTCCATTATATAGAACTCATCAAACATTTTAAAGCTGCTTTGGGAATTTTTCTTCATACATAAACACCAGGTGTTGCGCCCCAAATGTTTATTCCAGTGTCACATATGTCTATCATGACACTGCCAGAGCAATCACAAATGCAAATTGGTTTATTTTTGATTTTTCAAGGGGCGTTATCAGCGGGTTGTGACAGAGCAGTGACCAGGCCCGCCCAGTGTAGATGATTAATCACAGCACAGTAATACCAGCTATTCACAGAGCATTAGGCCCGGACTTGGCGCCTATCCCAGCTGACACTGGGTGAGAGGCAGGGTTCACCCTGGACAGGTCACCAGACTATCACAGGGCTGACACATAGAGACAGACAACCATTCACACTCACATTCACACCTACGGACAATTTAGAGTCACCAATTAACCTGCATGTCTTTGGACTGTGGGAGGAAGCTGGAGCACCTGGAGGAAACCCACGCTGACACAGGGAGAACATGCAAACTCCACACAGAAGGGCTCCCCACCCTGGGAACCCTCTTGCTGTGAGGCGACAACACTAACCACTGCACCAGTGTGCCACCGCCTGCAGAGATGAGCTGGTATATTATAAGTTGGTTTATTAAACTAATGCCTAATCCTGTCAAAAGTGCAGCAAACATCTTTCTGCTCAAGAAAACCTTTAAAAACCGTGCAGCTGATTGTTCTTTTTTAAGCAAAAATATACCATCCCGTTGCTTCAATACTGACACAACAGTGCCATCAACAAAAAGTTCCACATCAGCGGCAGCCATCTGTTGTTTCCAAAAATGCCTCAACCACACTTCTCTTTACAGTCTTCATTTAAAACACGCTCCATATTAGACAAACAGTTGTGATTAGCTCAGCTGGAAATCTGTCCAAAGCAGAGTAGGACTAGATGAATCTGCCAGAGCAAATAAGTCATGAGCTCACAGATTTGTCTGGTTCCCAGGCAAAGGCATGGCCACTCCTGGGAAATATTCTCCACTGAGGGGACAAATTAAGACTGAAGAGTAAAAACTAAAACAAAAAAAACTTTCCTGAGTCAAAGGCAGAATCAACACAGCAGGTGTGCGTTGGTATTGTCCCTCTGCAGGGGAGAAATTCTACGTTTTTTATCCTGTGAAACTTGATCTATATAAAAACAAAAGTGTACGAGAAAGTTACAGACAATTCCTTTGCTCAGCTTCACCTGATGGTGTCAAGGAAGATCATGTTCTTTGATTATCCCTACACTGTGTCCTTTAAGGATCAATGGCACACATGTATCTGATTAAATTCGCACAAATATCTGTATCAGAAACAGATTTATGTATTCAGATATTCCTATTTGAGAAGTCAGGACCAGAGAATGTTTGTTGCTTTAAAAAATGACCAAACAATTTAAAATCATTGGAACCAAAAGATCAATGTTCTGTCAATCGACTAATCTGTTAACCAACCAATCATCTAGGCTCTGGGTACTTCTGCAGCTTTGATAGAAAACATCACAGCCTGCAGCTGTTTGTCGCCTTACTGCTTCTATGTCCTCGTTTTTCAGTGTGAGCTCTCGGTCCTTGGCTCGAATCTCGTCTCTCTGCTTGTCCACCACTTCTTTAAGCCTCTTCATCACCTGCCTCTCTCTCTCTGTCATACCTGGAGACCACAGAGACGAGACAGTGAGGGGGGAGTGTACGAGCAAACAAAAACAAGAAAGGAGGAAACACATATTTATCAGACATATTCTTGACAAGTTGTTTTTATTGTGAGAGAAAGTCAGCTGTACAGAGGAAACCCGGATTTGTGTGCATGCATGCATATGAGTGAGTGTGTGTGTGTGTGTGTGTGTGTGTGTGTAGTCTAGCAGGTGTGCTTGTACACTGAGGCTGGTCTGTCCACAGTGTGTCAGGGTGACTGTGTCCTCTGTGTGAAACCACTAAAGAGCCTCTGATGCAGAGACAAGACTGGCTCGCCATCAGACACAAGAGAAGGACTCCTTTGTGTGTGTGTGTGTGTGTGTGTGTGTGTATATCAGAGGGAGAGAGTGGGAAAGAGTGAGACACAGTGAGTGTTTGTGAAAGTTTTCTGCAAAACCAGAACACAAACAACAGGTAGCAAATAATATAAGTCTTTCTAGCTTCAGTTTATAACTTAAAGGAGTAGTTCAACATTTTGGGAAATGATTCGCTTTCCTTCAGAGAGTCAGACGAGAAGGTTGATACCACCCTCATGTCTGTATGTGAGACACTAATCGTGTTAATAAGTGAACTTCAGAGATGCTGGCAGGCTGATTTTCCTACCTTGAGACAGACCCAGGCTAGCTGTTTCCATCTGTTCCCAGTCTTTATGCTAAGCTAAGCTAAGCTAAGCTAAGCTAACCAGCTGCTGGCTGTAGCTTCATATTTAAGGCACTGACATGAGGGTGGGATCAATTTTCTCATCTAAAAAACAAAAATGTATGTAAGGGCTACATCCAGTGGTGGAATGTACCTACATACCTTTAGTTAAGTACCGTGCTTGAGTACAATTTTGAGGTACTTGAACTTCACTTGAGCATTTCTATTCTATGCTACATTAGGGGCCGTACACATGCCGCGTCTTTAACCACCTGGAAAACACGAGGTCGGGTGCTGGGTGTTACTCTTGTGCCTTTTCTGTGAGAGTTTTCAAGAGCACAGCAGCAGGTCATGTCTGAGGTTGCTAAGTAAACCTAACAAGCATCATATCACAGACTACTTGCCTAAAATCCTGAGTGCAGAGCTGATCTTCTTCCAGCAGCTGTTTATAAGTGTGTGGGACAGATGTAAAGCTCTGGGTAGCCCTGCACTAACATGATCAACCTCTTCTCCATGTTTACCACACACTGGTATTTACGGTTGAAGGGAAAGATATCTGTCGGCTGTGATTGGTTTGTTTTTGCCACATGATATGTGGTGTGTGCTGCTGGGTCCCAAAAGCTGAACTGGAAAGTTGAAATAGGCGCTTGGGAAGGCACACGCGCCATGATAGTGTCACTCTGGCATTTGAGTGCACATCTACATCAAAAACAAAAAACTAGGCATGTGTACGGACCCTTCTAGTCCACAACATCTTGGAGGACATTACGGTACTTTTTACTCCACTACATTTATTAATCAGCTATAGTCATGTTATAAATTCAGATTAATACAAAATACACCATCAACTAATAACTTATAATGTATAGATATGTGTATATGAAGGAGATGAGCTCCACCTTTTTACCAGCTGCAACATTTAAGTGTTGTAAAAATGAATGCATCAAAAATTACAAAAGCTGCAACCAGAGATTTTTTTGGCTTGAAAATGACTTAAATGATGAATTGATTAAAACATATTTTAAGCAGCTCTGAAGCATATTTCCCAACATATCAAACTATTCCTGGAGACAACATCCTGTTTATATTATAGAAGATTTTAAAGCCTGCTTTCCTCAAAAAGCACCCATTTCAAGGGCTGTTAAACATACATACAACATGATTTTCAGCACGGTAAGTAATGAACCCTGCCTTCTGTCCTCACCCTCGTGCCTCTGCAGGTCCTCCTCACTCAGGGGGTCTTTGTTGGACATGTTGGTGAGGAGGGACTTGTTCTCCTCCTGCAGCTGAGCGATCTGGGTGAGGAGGTCCTGAGCTTCTCCTCTCCACACATCCTCCACCAGCTCCAGCTCCTGCACTCAGACAAGAAAACACAAGTATTTTAGTACATTAAACATTATTAACCACGTCTTTTACATATGATCATACTGAAGTGACCTCATTCACAGTGGTGGAATGTAACTAAGAGTTTTTTTCTCAAGTACAAATATGAGGTGCTGGTACCCTTTACTGCACTACACCAATAAAATGCAACATACATGTAAATGCAGCTGTAATATTACTCCAAAAACATAATGTATAGTAGTGAAGTACTGACAGAGGACATTTTACTGCACTCTTAATACTTTCACTTTTAGTACTTAAAAGTACATTTTGCTGATACTCACTTTTACTTCAGTATGGTTTCGAAAGCAGGACTTTAACTAGTTGAGTATTTTCACAGTGTGGTATCAGTACTTTTACTCGAGGAAAGAATCTAAATACTTCTTGGACATACTTCCCATCAACCCGTCCAGTGACCTCTCTGTCCTGTGTGTAAACTTCAACATTCGTTATGTTTCTCTTCTGGTTCTAATTCAAGTTTTCCTTTAATTTGTCACCGTCTGTGTGCAGAGAAAAGCTCGACTGTGCTCTAACATTGGATTCGGTCTCACACATGACGACATTACATGCCTGCTAACATGTGTGGAGACATGTAGAGCACCATGCAGAGATCTGATAAAACGCCAAGTGTACACTAGACCGGGCGAGAGCAGGGACAGAGAGAAGTCCACAGCATGGTCTCATGCTAAACACTGGACACATGTAATAATACTAACAATAATAATAAGTTATTGTTGGTCACTCATTTTAGAGATGAGAGAAAGTAAATAAATGAATCACACGATATAGGTTTTCTGATCCGCAACTAACCTTTCCTTCATTGTCGTTTAATTCATTTTGTTTTGTATTGTATTATATTTTATGTCGTCTTTATTTAGATGTGGGTCACAATGTTTGTTTTTTGTTTGTGTATGCTACACAATCTCAAGGACAAAAAATCTACAACTTCTTTAAAGTAACGGAAACACATAAGTATTTCCTAGTTCCTAAGTAAATCCCTTCTTTTTTGGTTTCATAAAAAAGACCAACATTTAAGCTTCACGAATGACAATCAGTCAGTTATCAAAATAGTTAGACTTTCATTTTCTGTCACTCAACAACTTGTATTAGCTCTACATACTGTGCAGTACTTTCAAACTGTTAGCTATAATATAAATTATGTACATAATTTGTGAAAATGAATCCTTGGCACCACCCTACAAAATGTTTTTGTACAGTTTACATTATGAGTGGTGTGAATCACGATTTGATATCACAAACTTTCATCATGATACAATGTTATATTGATTCTTTGGAAAACAATATGATATTTGCTGATGCCATGAAGCCTGCCACACTACGATTTCAATTCAGTTCAATTCAGGGGCCTGCGATCGATATGCAATGCCATCAGTAAATATCTTTATTGTCTTTTTCTTGGCTGCTCTTCATTGTCTGCGTGGCGCTAGGCACTAGGCTGCTGGCTCTGTTTAAATGTTTGTGAAGGAGGTGTGCTTGGATGACAATAGGGACACAGGTGTGCAATGGGAATGTCAAAATAAAATTTTCAATGTGCGATAACCGTCTCGGTATAATATATCATGGTATTAAAGAATTTATATTATGAACAGTCAGGATGACCCTTAAAGCAGTAGTTCCCAACTGGTGCAGCCACAAGTCCAGATTCCTCCTTCGTCATCAGTTCAAGGTCCACACAGTTTAATACATTCAGTGTCGTACTTGCGTTCGGCCATGTTGTCAAGCTAGTTTGCTGTCCCTGTCAAGTAGCTGTCCGCTAGTCACTCGCTCTACAGCACGTCAAAGTAAAACCTCTGTGCTGGAAAATTACTGTACTTCAAAATAAAGTATGTTTTTTTTTTTACAAACTTGACATGTTCACGAGTCACCTGGGGTTCACTCAGAAAACACCCGTGACCCACTTTTGGACTGCAATCCAGAAGTTGGGAATCACTGCCTTAAAGGACTGAAAACGGACGGGTTATTTTTGGTTGAACAAACGTTTTATTACTATAATTGAAACTTGAAACCATTTTGTTAATGAAAGTTTGTGTCAAAAGTTTTGCCTTTGAAAATAACTAAAATAAAAGAGAGATTTCCCGTCCAATATCGTAGATAAGAAAATGTACACAATACAGCTACTTTAGTATTTTAATACTCACGTTACATAATTCATGACAGAAAATTAATCTCAAGCTGATATGATCATTTAAAATTTGTATGTTTACAGCCTCTCAAAACTGAGATTTGATGCTTTTCTTTGTCATACATGATAATAAATTGACTATCTTTGGGTTTTGGACTGATGCTTTGCCAAGAAAAGAAATCTGACGATGTCATCTTGGGCTGTGAGCAGCTACAGTGTAAATAAAAATCATCATTAGTTGCACCTCTAGTACATCTGTAAATTTAAATCCGTGAATTTTTATTTATTTTTCCAATTCTAATGTCTGCTCTTGATCTAATTATTATTCTTTATTGGACGCTGCACACTGTGTAGGAGTGTGTTTACTTTTGTGTATTTGTGCTGTAGGTGTGACATTGTCCATGTGGAAATCATATAAGCTGACTGTGCCGTCTCAGTCACGGTGGAATCAGCCGTCACCTCCAGAGACATCCACTTTATCACACTCATGAGACACAGTTAATCAGTGAACAGCGCGGCTCACTCACCGTCACGAGAAACTTACATATCAACTTTTTATAGCGTGGAGCGACTGACTCTGAGCTGTGACTGTGTGTTGTATACCTCAGTATTCCCACAGTGTGTCTGTGATACTCAACACTGAGTTTACAGTGATCTACAAGTCTGATGTACTTATACTTCACCTAAATATTTTCATTGTATAACACTTTATACTTATACTCAACTGCATCTTACTGTAAGTTTATTTTCAGATTAAGATTTTACATTTAAATAATAGTCGATAAGTTTACAAAATACAAAGGCTGCAATCTGATTAACCTGCTCATTATGTCATATTTCATCTGACCAGCAGTACAAAAATCCAAAGCTGTTTAATTTATATTATATATGACAAATAAATGTTTGGCTTTTTAAAAAATATAACAATAATAATAATAATAATAAAAAAAAAAATAAATTAAATAAACAAATATTTGATGACTTGCCAATTAATTTCCTGTCAATCAACTACTTTATTAATCGATTAATTGTTGCAGCTCATGTTTCAGATCTCTGTGAGATATTTATTTCTATTGAAGAGACTTTGATGACTAATTGGAAAAAATCACACATTTGACCGATATAACTGCAGAGTGAAGAGTTTCCTGTTGAGTCAGGGACACAGTTCCCATCAGCCGTCATCAGCTGCAGCCAAACAAACAGGAACCAGAATCTAATCTTGTGCTTGTAATGCAGTATTTTTTCAGTGGTACTTGTACTTTTACAAGTAACATTTTCAGTCACACACATTAACTTGTAATGGAGTATTTTTACAGAGGTACTGACTTCTACCTGTCTAACACTGTCAACTGAGGACTCATAATGGAGTATTTTAAAGGTGGTACTGGTACTTTTACTTAAGTAACCTTTTCTAATTTTGTACTTTTACTTGTAATACAGTATTTTTACAATGGTACTGATACTATGCCTGTGTAAAATTGTCAACGGAGGATTTTAAAGGTGACACTGGTAGTTTTACTTTAGTAACATTTTCAGTTTCTGAATTTTATTTCTAATGGAGTATTTTTACAGTAGTACTGGTACTTTTACAAGTAACGCTGTCAGTTAAGGACCTATAATGGCATATTTTTTCAGTGGTATTTGTACTTTTACTAAAGTAAAATTTTCAGTGACGGACATTTACTTGAAAGACAATATTTTTAAAGAGGTAGTGACTTTTTCCCCGTGTAACATTGTCAACTGAGGACTCGTAATGGAGTATTTTAAAGGTGGTACTGGTACTTTTACTTGAGTAATGTTTTCAATTTTGGACTTTTACTTGTAATGGAGTATTTTTTTCAGTGGTTCTGGTACTGATACCTCAGCAATGTTGTCAATCAAAGACCTGTAATAGAGTATTTTTTCAATGGTGCAGGTACTTTTACTTGAGTAATATTTTCAATTAAAGAACTCTACTTGTAATACAGTACTTTTTTCAGTGGCACTGGCACTTTTACCTGTAGCACTGTCTATTGAGGACCTGTAATACAATATTTTACCTATGTAACTTTGTCAACTGAGGACTTGTAATGGGGTATTTTATAGTTACTTTTACTTGTAATGGAGGATTTTAACAGTGGGTACTGGTGCTTTTAACGAAGCAACATTGTCAATCGAGGACCTGTAATGGAGTATTTTTACAATGGTGCAGGTACTTTTACTTCAGTGACATTTTTAATTGAGGACTTCTACTTGTAATGCAGTATTTTTCAGTGACACGAGTACTGTTACCTGTGACACTGTCTATTGAGGACCTGTAATAGAGTATTTCTACAGTGATACTGGTGCTATTACCTTTGTAACAGTGTTAAATGAGAACCTGTGATGGAGTTTTTCTCAGTGGTTCTGGTGCTTTCACCTCAGCATTGTTGTCAATCGAGGATTTGTAATGGAGTACTTTTGCAGTGGTGCAGATACTTTTACTTAAGTTACATTTTCAATTCAGGAATACTATTTGTAATAGACTATTGTAACAGTGGCACTGGTACTTTTACCTGTGTAACACTGTCAACTGAGGACTTGTAATGGAGTATTTTTAGTTTCTTTTACTTGTAATAGAGGATTTTAACAGCAGTACTGGTACTTTAACTTAAGTTACATTTTCAATTCAGGACATTTGCTTGTTTTACAGTGGTTTTGGTTCCTTTAACTAAACAACATTGTGAATAGAAGACCTGTAATGGAGTAGTTCTACAATGGTGAAGGTACTTTTACTAAAGTAATACTTTCAATTAAGGAATTCTACTTGTAATGCAGTATCTTTACCGTGGCACTGTTACCTCTATTGAGGGTCTGTCATACAATATCGTTATAATGGTGTTGGTGCTATTTCCTATGAAAGACTGTCATATTTTTGGAGTATTTTGTTAATTTGAGTAAAGAATGTGAATACTGTTACTTTATCTACCTCAGGTTATTAGGGGCCCTGTAACATTTGGTTTGTTTATTTGTTTATTAACAGCCTGTCACCATCAGATTTAGATATAATTTGCAGATATAATCTAGATGCACAGCTTTAATGAGTGTACCACTGAGTGACAGGGCCTGTCATTGCGCACTGTGACACCTTTCTGTGCTTCTTCTCCTTCTCCAGCCGGTCTATCCGCTCCAGCCGCAGCTTGTCCAGCTCCAGCCGCAGCTCCTCGGTCTCCGGCCCGATGCTGTTGCGGCTCACCATCACCTCCAGGATCTCCAGGACCCGGACCACTTTGGGCATGAGCCTGGACAGAGCCTCGCAGCCGTACTGGTCTATGATCCGCTCAAACTCCTGCCCCACCACCGCGGCGATGTCGTACACGTCCATCACCGTGAGGTCAGCGACATTCTTCTCCAGGGCCGCCGACCCGGAGTCCTCCATGACGGGATAGTTCGGCCCTCCCCGGTTTCCTCTAATGTTTCCTCCGCCACCGCAAACTTCCTCCCTCTGGAAGAACAATTCAGCTAAGTTAGCTAAACTCTACCGCGTTCGCTTCATAAACTACCGACAAATACACCGTAAACCCGGATAAACCACCGGAACTATGGTTTATCCATCACTAACGGCTCAGCCCGGGCGTTAGTTTGATTTGTTTGGGATAAATATCGACTGTGGCCCATCGCTGTAGCTCCAGACTGACCACCAGCGTCAAGTCCGCCATTTTGGAACAGACAACGTCCGGGTAGGCCTTTCAAAATAAAACCAGATTACCGCTGTTTTTCAAGTATTTTTTTATATTATTTTTTGTTTTATTATTATTAATAATATTAATGTTAATATTAATAATGATAACAATAAAATAATAATGAATATTTAGATATTAAATTATCTATTAACCTTGTGGATACAGTGGAAATAATATATTAAAAAAAACTGGAGGCAAACGAATATGACTGTAAGTTGTTGAAACTGAAATAGAAATTAATTAGAATAAAATAAAAATAGCTTGATGAATGAGTTCAACAATGTCTGTATTATTCAAATTTTCAAGATTTAATGGAATTATTTGTCGCCAGTGCTGTAAACCTACCATGTGCATTTACTGTACTGAAGCATAATTTTAAGGTACATGTACTTCATTTATGGTATTTCCATTTAATGCTATTCAAGCCTAGATTACTACTTTATGTAGCTTTAATTTAACACATTTTTATACTGTTTTTCTTACATTGTTCCAAGATTTGCACATTCCGGTACTTAACTACAACTTCTAAAAACTGCACAGTTTCTTTCTTTTTTGTTCATATATTGTACATATTTGTATAGACTTGTATTTTCTTATATATCTTTTACAATTTTCCTCTATTCTATATTTAAACGCAACTCTTTGCATTAGATTAAACCAGTGGTTCCCAAGCTTCTTGGTTTCTGACCTCTACAGATTTGGATTATTGACACAAAATATGCATATAGATAAGTAGTCCAAAAAGTACTGGGCTCATCTTATATAGCAATTAGCTGAAACCTAATCCATATTTCCTGAACGAAAAAACAAAACAAAACAAAAAAGACCTCAGTAACCTCAGTGGTAGGCCCCTAGGTGGGTCCTACATTATGACCTTATGTTGGATCAATATCTAGCCTTAAACGCATGACTTCAGTTTAGATTGTGCACATACCATAGTGTATATTCTTAAATACAGATGAGGCCAGGTTGGTTCTTCCAGCATAGGAGCACTTGTTGGTTTCTGGATCTCTGGGCTAATAATCAAATGGCCATAAATGTTAATGTTCACTTATTTTTATTGTCTGATCTGTACAGTTTCCTAAAATGCAAACATTTGTGTGTGCTTAATTGTCACAGTAAGGTAATGTACATTATAGTGAGAGCACTTAAATGTGTACATTACAGTAAAATTCCACATGAGTAAATAATTACATTTTTTTATTAAATAATTTCCCCTCAGGGATCAATAAAGTATTTCTGATTCTGATTCTGAGGAAAGTTACAACAACATTTAATTGATTAGCTTTTTAAGTAGCCAGTTTATTTAACTTATTCTGTGTAACTGGTGGTTTATTTTATTTATTCATTTGTATTTATGGCACTTTGTCATTTTTACTTTTAAAATATGGAACTTAAACATTAATTGTGAATAAAAATAATATGGATTTAGAGGGTAAATACATGATTTCAGAAGTTATACTTTAAGGGAGCAGTGCGGAATAGTGCTTTTATTTTGAAGGTGAGGATATCTAATTCCGGTATGTTTCCATTTCATCTTGTTGTAACTTGACGCAGCTGCACTCTGGTCCCTCCGGGAGTCTACAGTGGCCGCTTCCATGGTGGTGAGCTTGCAGTTTGTATTGCGCATGACAGAAATAACAGACAGATGAGGTCGCTGTGAGAATATAATACAGCATGAAGAGACGTTCACTGGTTAATATTCAGATCCTTTACTTCAGTTAATGTGAGAATACTCCGCTGCTAGTAAAAGCCCTGCAATTAAAACATTGGTTACGTTTTTATAAGCAAAATGGACTTGAAGCATTCAATTAAAGGTATTGACTGTGCAGTAAAATGTTCCCTGTCAGTGTTTTACTTTTATATCTGATGTTTTTGAATTAATGTTACTGCTGCATTTGAAGTTGTTCTCACTTTAAGTCTTGATTGTCCTGTTGTCAGCTGTAATAATGCATTTTCCAGGTGATTCGTGAATTTTCTTAACACATAAAGAAACGCTTCATCCTTCAGTTCAGCTGATCACAAACATCCAACATCGACACATCTGCAGATACTCATTGTAATCTGCAAGGTAACCACAGCTGTTGGACAAATGAAGTGCAGTAGAAATTATAGTACGCACCTCTGGGATGTTGTACAGTACAAGGTTGCATAAAATGGAAATATTCAACTAAAGTATAGTACTTGAGTAAATGTACTTGTAGTTACACTCCACCACTGACTATGGATGGACTGTTGAACAGGCCTAAAGGGCACAGGCGCAAGAGCCCGAATGTCAGGAAGACTTCGGGCCCTTTGCCTGCAAAATGTCACTCAAGTACTGACTGGAAAGAGACTCAAAATGACCACAAAGAGATGCAAAAGAACTGCAAAGAGATGGGCAATAACTACAAAAATGGGCGAAACAACCATAAAGAGACACAAAGAGACACACAATTACCTCAAAAAGACCCTAACAACTATAAGATGACACAAAATAACCTCAAGGAGACAAAAAAAAAGACTTTAAAAATGGGCAAAACAACCAAGAAGACAGACAAAAAGACTACAAAGAGACATACAATGACCTCAAAGAGACACAACCGACTATAAAATGACAAAAAAACAACCACAGGGAGACACAAAACCACAAAAAGATGACCACGAAGAGATGCAAAACCACCACAAAGTCTGTGTGTCTTGCTCCGGTGTTGGAGAGGTGGTGGGGACTTTTGAATATCTGTGCCCACTGTCTCATAATCCGTCCATGCCAGGGACAAACCAAAGTCCTGTAGGCCTTATATCATCTTGTTATTCAACACCTGTCCTGAAGATATTTTAACACATATCAGGAGGGAAGTAAAGAAGTGGGGGGTGGAGTACAGAAAGAACGGAAGTGAAGAGTAAAGAAGGAAGGAAAGTAGGGAGTAAGGAAGGAAACAAAGCTTCTGGAGCCACATCCTTTGTTCGTCTTGGTCCCTCTGTTCTACCGAAGAAGGCTGAACAATATACAATGAAAAGACATTTGTGCAGCAAAGTGTTTCAGGAGTTTAACCCCAATGTGACTCATCTTGTCCTGAATGAGACTTAAAGATTTACACACTGTGGCTTCATCAGTCTATCTCACACCGTGACTCATAACTCAGTGAGTTTATGATCTGTGGATTATGGGACACAGAGCAAACACACAGCTACATTCAGCCTCAGATTATTTTATCACCTTTAATAAATCAACTTGATATACAGTAACATAATATAGGCTTTGGTATAATTACAAAAATAAGATGGATAATATTAATATAATTTGCACATTTAACTGACAGTGATTTTGAGTTTAAGCTCCTCTAATTTTGTTTTTACAGAGTCAGAGATAAAATTGAAATCATATTTCCAGTGATTGTTAAGTAAAATGATTCTTCTTCAGTCAGGCTTCAGGACTCTCCTGATCCAGTTTCACCACGTTTGAACTGTAATTAAAAAAAGACTCATTAATACAGCATCCTCTGAAATCATCCTCTTATTAGGCACACAGTTTATGATGATCATCCAGCTCTGGCCGACACGTTCTCACTCCCAACTCGTCAGCTTGGTCAGCTGCCACTACAACACTCTACCTTCCCTGCTGTCTGCTTGTTAAATGCAAACACTGTGTTTTCAAAATAAGCTTCCACGTTCACAGGAAACAGCAAAATAAGAACAAGCTGCCATACATGACGAGTTGGGAGTGAGAACATGCTTCTCTAGCAGACGGGTCTCAAGCACTTACCGCATTCTTCAGCAGGTTTCCAGATTTGGTAAAGATATTGGGTTTCCTCGAGGCTGGTTTGGTGGTCTCGGTGTTGTTCTGAGGGGTCGCCCGAGACAGAGACGGAGACTGAGGCCGGGAGGAGCTTTGTGTTGTGGGCGTTGACAGCGAGTAAGACTGAGGGTTCAGGTAGGTTTGGGATGGGGTTGGTATGTAGGGCTGAGATGGTGTGTACGGCTGGGTTGGGATGAAAGCCTGGGAGGAGGGTGTGTAGCTCTGAGGAGGGGTGTAGACTTGTGGAGGTGTATATGTCTGAGAAAGGGTGGATGGGGTGTAGGTTTGAGAAGGTGTGTATGTTTGAGAAAGGGTGGAAGGTTGAGACGGGGTGTAGGTTTGAGAAGGTGTGTACGTGCTTGTTGGTGTGTACGATGCAGGCTGAGTTTGAGCCGGAGCGAACGGGTTGCTTGGTGCGAGGCTCGGTGTGTTCAGGTACGGCTGTGTCTGTGAGAAGGACTGAGGTACTGGTGTGGAGTCCAGCAGAGTGGGCGGCGGCGGCGGTGGGAAGCTATCGGCTCCGTCCTCGGCGTCAGGAAGATCCCCAGAGGCGCCCAGATCGTAGTGCCTCTTCCTCAGCTCCCCCAGACGGACTCGCTCCTGGTCCAGCTGAGTCTCCAGCTGCAGCACCTTCACCTGAGAGAATGAATTAGATACATATATACATATATATATATATATATATATATATATATATATATATGTATAAATCAACAGGTGATTTGTGTTGACTGGCATTATGTGCGTGTGAAATTGCTGACTCGCTGAGTAAACTTCCGCCGGTAAATCCTTGGCATTACACATCCCCGGAGGATCTCAATGCTGATTGGCTACCGCGGCACAAAACTGTCACTGAAGTTCAGATTTTTCAACTCTCACGAAAAAGCTCATGATGTGAAATCACACTATTTGCTGCATTCAAGCTGTTTAATTTGCATATTTTGTGTCATGTGCATCGTGCTGCCCTGCTGGAGTCTGCGTCTAATCACGTCCTTACATTGACTTTACCTGCAGTTCACTCAAGTGAATTATTTAATTCGCGCAGGTGTGAACACAACATGAGAAATCCATGTATAACAGAATAAGGTCAACATGTCAACAAGTTGAAATATTGCGAGTATCACTATATGAATTTTTCCTACCATATCAAAAATTATACTGATATTATCCTGAATGAGATGATATGGCACACCTCTACTGGAAAATACACAAAACCAGATGATAAATAACTTGATGGACTCACCTGAGCTTCCATCTCCTCCTTTTTCAGTTTAATCAGAGACATGCCAGAGAAGTCCATCGTACCTGTGATGACATCACAGAGTTATGGAAATGTTGGTCGCACCATCACTTTAGTCCAGACTGAAATATTTCAACAACTACTTATGTAATTTCCATGTAATTTCGTAAAGATGTTCATGTTCCCCAGAGCATGGGTGGATTAAAAAACAGTGTTTCCCTGGGCACAGAAATGCGAAAGGCCCCATCACCTCTCCAACACAGGAGCAGGACACACAGACTCTGTGGTGGCTTTGCTGCTTTTTTGTGGTTTTGTGTTGATTTGTTTTGAGTCTCTTCCTGGTCAGTCATTTTCAGGGACATTTTACAAGTGAAGGCCAGAGGTAATTTTTCTTTTTCCTTAGAGTTATAGTGAAGGTTTCCTCAAAATAAAATTGCGCAAAACACCCTTAATTCTTCTTCTTATGGTTTCCTTAAAATGTTCACTTAAGTATCTATGGTTTTCTCCTTGTCTTGGTCTCATACTTTAGGAATCCTTAGACCGTTGCACAAAAGACATCAGCAACCAAAGCAAGGGAGCAAAAAAAACTTAAGGCACCTTTGACTCTGTCTTAATTGCAACATGAATGAGTTTATGGTGATAAATGAAAAAAATTAACACATATCGAGAAAAATGTTCCGCAACCAGGAGAACCTGATGGATACGCTTTTGGTTTTATGCTTAAGATTTGACTGAAATCATTTTTCGTTTCTGTTTTCTGGTATTTAAGGATCAAATTTACTTTGTAGTTTGTTCTTTGTATGATTGTATTCCTCCAGAGGTTTACTCTTTTCCTCCTCTGACCAGTTTGATTTTCTTATCTTTTCTTCTGCCATTTTCTTCATTATCTAACTATAAGCCAACTTTGTGAGACAATAACAGGCGTCACAAACTTGAGTCCAAGCAAGCAAACAATCTCCATGGAAACTTACTGCTCTAAAATCTCTTTCAGTAAAGAGTTAATGTTTTACTTAATTAAGGAAAACGTTTAGGATTCTGTGCAACTGTTTACGTCCCTCAGCTCAGGAGAAATTAAGCCTTAAGTGTCATACGTGAGGAGAAAACTTAAGGTGCAAGTGGTCCAGGGGCCTGTGCCCAGGAGGCCTGTTCAGTTATACATCCATGCCCCAGAGGATGAATCCATGAAGTTCACACCATGTGATCAAGACTGAAATGTCTCAACAGCTATCAAATGTATTGCCATGAAACAGACATCATCACCCTCAGGATGATTTATATTAACATTACCACTTACCTTGATCAGAGATCTGCTGCTGCCCATGTTTGGTGGAGGTGACGACCACAGCAGCCATGTCGTTCACATGTCGTGAAGCCTGCTTCAGTGTGTGCAGCTTCTTGTTGTTGCGGTCGGCCTTCACCTGAAATTACACAGATACATGAACATGTGGAGTCACTGTCACATTAACAGTCTGTTTTATATTCAGCATTTGTCACCAAAACACATTGTGTATATTATAAAAGGGATCAGCTGACACAATATGAAAAACACTGACCTTTTTTAAAACCTAACTCTTGTGCTCTCTATGCAGATATTTAAGATATTAGTCTGAGAGATTTCAGTCTCCAGCACAACACAACAGAGGGAATGGAATTTTGTTTGTGGTGCCCACAGCACTTAAAAGGTATTTAAAAAATTCAGCAGCAATGTGACCTTTAACAAACAATGTGTCTGTTTGTCTAGACGACTCACAGCACTCACTGGGAACAGATTGTTATCATTTAAACTACTTTGTAAAGAGGAAATAGTCCCAATACAAACTGTGTGTGAGTGTTACAATACATGTTGTAGTTTGGGTGAATCATTCTGTCACAGCTACAGTTCCTTTGGTTGTTTTTTATTTCATTCATTCATGTTGCTTCCTGTTTTACTTTGAAATTCACGTCTCCTCTTGTTTCAGATCACTTCAGTTCCTGTCCCTGTGTGTTTCCTCTTCTTTTTGATGACATCACCTGTGTCTGATTGTCTGTCTCACCCTAATCAGCCTCACCTGTGTCTCATTATCCTTCCTCTCACCACAGTGTTTAGTGTGTGTCTTGTTTTCTATCAGTGCCAGTTCATCTTAGCTCCTTGTGTGGGTCATGTTTGCTTCCATTATATCGAGCTCTCAAGAAAGGAATGAAAGCGTCTGTTGTTCTATTGCTGTCTTAACTCAGAAAAAATACTCAGAAAAACAGAAAAAATTAACCCAAAAAACAGAAAAAAAATTACCACGAAAAACAGAAAAATAAAAAAAAATACTCCAACAAACAAAAAAACCCCACAAAAAACAGAAAAAAATTACTCCGAAAAACAGAAAAAATACCACAAAAAAAAACAGAAAAAAAATTACACTGAAAAACAGAAAAATAAAAAAATTACTCTGAAAAACAAACAAAAAATACAACCCAAAAAAAAGAAAAAAATTACACCAAAAAACATAAAAATAAAAAAATTACTCCGAAAAACAAAAAAAATACAACAAAAAAAAAGAAAAAAATTACACCGAAAAACAGAAAAAATTACTCAATAAAACAGATTTTTTTTATTTGTCAAGTGAATGCAATAAGCTTCCGTAGAAATAATAAAGCTATTGCGGAATTGCATTTTTCTATTAAAGTTTAAATTATAATTTTATTTAAGTCCCCTTTGGACTTCCATACTAGAGGTATAAAGTCAAATAAAATGAAAATACTGAAGTACTTAAACTAAATGTACTTAGTTACTTTCGACCACTGAGCTAAAATGTGCATAATGTCACCTTCATGCTTGTGGACATGGATTTAAGTTGCACTCATACATGATATCAATACCTTTAAACTGATCAGAGAGCTTCACAAACCAACAGGAAATAGTTTTGACTTGAGTTTTTTACCTTTGAGGCAGCGACCAGCTGAGCCGTGCTCGCAGCGATCTCATGTGAACAAGCGATGAGTTCCTCATATGTTCCACTTTCACCCACAACCCGGTCAGCTGAGTCCCTGACAGCAAAGAGGCAAAATACATGTTCACTTTATAGTTTGGTATTCAGCATGTGTGACTAATGATATACAGTGTGTGTCTGGATCCTTACAGCAGCTGCGTGGCGCCCCAGCCCACAGCTTTGGAGGCAGAGATGAGTCCTTCTGTCCAGCGAGAGTTTTTGGCATAAAACTCTGTGACAGACGCTGCACCCTAAGAGAAGAACAATTACAAATGTGTCACTGCATACAACACTTTAGGCAACTGGACAATAAGAGGACACAGTTCAGCCGTGTTTTAGTGAATAAAATGAAACTTTTTTACTCCAAACTGGCCCTTCAGTGTAATTATTATAAGTCTGATAAACGCAGAACTCACCCTGCCTCCCTCCACAATGTCTTTCTGCAGGTCAGTAGAAGCTGTCACCAGCATGTGAACAGCCTGGAGAGGAACAGAAACACTGAGTGACGAGGAATCACAGAGGTTAACAGAAATATATTTCAAAAGTGGAAAAGACGTCTCACCTTCATCAGGTCAGAACAGGACCCCAGGATACTGAGAGGGAACAGGAACAAACACATTGCAGGTGAGAACATGAAGCAGAGAAGCTTGAAACTTTAACAAATAAGGATGAGACAGTTTTCATCTCACCTCTGGTTGACCTCCAGCTTGATGCCAGATGTTTCTCTCTTTGCCTGAGACAGAATCTCCTGAGAAACAGAGGATAAAGCAGAGATGTTAAGTATCACCAGTTGTGTGTGTGTGTGTGTGTGTGTGTGGTTCAGAGGTTCATCTGTCATGATGTGTCCTTACATCCATCCGCAGCACGGCCTCTTCGATGGCAGTCGATGTGGCGATCATCTCTTTGTCCACCATGTGTCCCAGCTCCTCTTTCCGCACATCCTGGCCTTTCGGTCGCAGATCCTGCACATGAAGCACACAGGTTAAGCCTGTAAGAGGCAGTGATAGGAAGTAACTGTACTTTACTTAAATACAGTTTTGACCAGCTTATACTTTACTTGAGTATTTCAATTTTACACTACTTTATACTTTAACTCCACCACATCTGAGAGGCAAATACTGCACTACATTTATCTGACAAGACAAAAATTGGTTTGCAGCAAAGTCAAACATAGAAATTACAGCCTCACAGAGCTGCTGGCACGGCTCTAGACTCTTGTTACTCTGATAAAGGTCAAATCAGTCTCACCTGTCCCAGAGCGAGGATACGCTGGACAGTGTAGCGCACGGCGGTGGGATCTGCCCTCTGTAAAGAGGCCTGGATCTTCAGATCCTTCAGGTACTGGAGACAGTTATTGGCACAGTCCCGACAGCTGTCAGTTAAACCTGCACCAGACAGAAGAAACAGGAGTGTTTAACTGTTTGTGTGTACTGTAATTACTGTAGTAAACACCCCTCTGACAGTCACAGTGTGAGTGTGCGTCTCTTACGGTCGGCCTGGTCGGTGGGGGCAGAGTGAGATGTCGCAGCTCCGTTGACAATCGTGTCAGCGGCGAGGTGAGAGAACTGTGTGACGGCTCTCAGCAAACCACTGGCATCTGGAAACAATAAGGAGCAGAGCTGGGATGTAACTAAGGAATGTACTTAAAAATTGAAGGGTACTTGTGCTTTACTTGAGTATTTTCATTTCATGTAACCTTATACTTGTACTCCACTACATCTCACAGGTGAATATTGTTCTTTAAGCAGTAATATTAATCCAAAAACATCAGATATAATCGTAAAACACTGACAGGAAACAGTATTTAAAGTACATTTTGCTGATACATACTCACAAACTTTCACTAAAGTAAGGTTTAAATAAGGACTTTTACTTGTTCAGGAGTATTTTCAGTGTGGTATTAGTACTTTAACTGAAGTAAAGCATCTGAATACTTGTTCCACTGCTGTAGAGGAGCGTTACATACTTTCATTATCTTATCACAAACATGCTTTATCTCCGAACCTGAGCACACAAACACACAGCTCACTCACCATTCCTATTCCCCAGGTAGACCATGTGACTCTGCTGCATTTTGTCGATAGAGCTCAGAGTGATTTCAGCTCGATTCACCAAATAATCTGAGAAACACAAAGAGAAAGAGCATGAAAAATTACTATTCAAGGTCTGAGCAGGACTCAGTGTCAGGGACTCCCATACGGCATTTGTAAGCAGTATATAAACTGGTTTAAAACACACTTAAATGTCATTGTAATCAGATTTAAGGAGATTTTTAAGTGTTTATCAACATATTTGGTGACGATAATAACTCCTCTGGTGAGACATTTTTAACTGGAGGCTGCTGTATGAACACATTGTGAATGACAGCACTGTAAAAATTGTTGAAAATACTGTCCATAAATGGTGTGTAATATTCACAACTATGTTTTTTTATTATTATTATTTATTACGTTAGCGTATTGCATTCACTTGACAAATAAAAAAAAATCTGTTTTGTTGAGTAATTTCTTCTGTTTTTCGTGTTGTTGTTTTTTTCGGGGTAATTTTTTCTGTTTTTCTGAGTTAAGAGAGCAATAGAACAACAGACGCTTTCATTCCTTTCTTGAGAACTCTATATAATGGAAGCAAACATGACCTGCTTGTTTAGTTTAATCCAGTTTTACTTTGTTTTGGGTTTGAGACACTGGGAGACACTCTTGTCTTTAAGTCATACAGATGGTGTTATCATTAGTTTGTCGGCTTTACGCAGGCACCTTACAAAATACATCCATGAGCAGGAGTCACCATGGATGCAGGGGTCACTTGCAGGTGCCAGGTGGGAGCTTCTCGCGAGATTTTGAAGTATCTCGTCTCCTCATTAAGGAAAAAAAATTACCACGAAAAACAGAAAAAAAAATACCCCGAAAAACAAAAACATTACCACGAAAAACAGAAAATATTACTCAGAAAAACAGGAAAAATTACTCAGAAAAACAGGAAAAAAATTACCACGAAAAACAGAAAATATTACTCAGAAAAACAGAAAATATTACTCAGAAAAACAGAAAATATTACTCAGAAAAACAGGAAAAAAATACCACGAATAACAGAAAATATTACTCAGAAAAACAGGAAAAAAAATACCACGAAAAACAGAAAATATTACTCAGAAAAACAGGAAAAAAATTACCACGAAAAACAGAAAATATTACTCAGAAAAACAGGAAAAAAATAACCACGAAAAACAGAAAATATTACTCAGAAAAACAGGAAAAAAATTACCACGAAAAACAGAAAATATTACTCAGAAAAACAGGAAAAATTACTCAGAAAAACAGGAAAAAAATTACCACGAAAAACAGAAAATATTACTCAGAAAAACAGAAAATATTACTCAGAAAAACAGGAAAAAAATACCACGAATAACAGAAAATATTACTCAGAAAAACAGGAAAAAAAATACCACGAAAAACAGAAAATATTACTCAGAAAAACAGGAAAAAAATTACCACGAAAAACAGAAAATATTACTCAGAAAAACAGGAAAAAAATAACCACGAAAAACAGAAAATATTACTCAGAAAAACAGGAAAAAAATTACCACGAAAAACAGAAAATATTACTCAGAAAAACAGGAAAAATTACTTAGAAAAACAGGAAAAAAATTACCACGAAAAACAGAAAATATTACTCAGAAAAACAGAAAATATTACTCAGAAAAACAGAAAATATTACTCAGAAAAACAGGAAAAAAATTACCACGAATAACAGAAAATATTACTCAGAAAAACAGGAAAAAAAATACCACGAAAAACAGAAAATATTATTCAGAAAAACAGGAAAAAAATTACCACGAAAAACAGAAAATATTACTCAGAAAACAGGAAAAAAATAACCACGAAAAACAGAAAATATTACTCAGAAAAACAGGAAAAAAATTACCACGAAAAACAGAAAATATTACTCAGAAAAACAGGAAAAAAATTACCACTAAAAAACAGAAAATATTACTCAGAAAAACAGGAAAAATTACAAAAAAAAAACCCCAGAAAAATAAATAAATTACTCAGAAAAACAGAAAAAATGACTCCGAAAAACAGGGGGGGTGGAGCCTATCCCAGCTGACACTGGGTGAGAGGCAGGGTTCACCCTGGACAGGTCACCAGACTATCACAGGACTGACACATAGAGACAGACAACCATTCACACTCACATTCACACCTACGGACAATTTAGAGTCACCAATTAACCTGCATGTCTTTGGACTGTGGGAGGAAGCTGGAGCACCTGGAGGAAACCCACGCTGACACAGGGAGAACATGCAGACTCTGCACAGAAGGGCTCAACCACCCTGGGTTTGAACCAGGAACCCTCTTGCTGTGAGACAACAGTGCTAACCACTGCACCACTGTGCCACCAGGAGTCAGGTGACTTTAAAGAGAGAGTTATGTTAGCTTACAGTCAGCTTACAATAAGAATTGTTGTTTTTTTGCTACCTTAGAATGAGCCCATTATATTTACATAATAAGCGGGTCCTCATCTATGGAGTCCATCACGTTGTTCTACAGTAGCCCAGAACAGACAAACCAAACACTGACTCTAGACAGGGCCTCTCGTGTTTTCACATCAGCCACTGTAGTTCTTCTATGCACTTGGTACACGGGAGAAGTTTATGTGCTGCAACCTCACCACTAGACGCCACTGGTGGCATCCATTAGGTGGGTCCATTTATTTATTTATTCATTTATTTTTTCCCATTTTTTTTACCATTCAGTAGCTTCCCAGTAGTGTTCCATATGTATTCAATTCCAAACTACAGAAGTGTATTGCATTCACTTGACAAATAAAAAAAGCCCTGTTTTTCTGAGTCATTTTTTCTGTGTTTTCAGAGTTATTTATTTATTTATTTTTCTGTTTTTCTGAGTATTTTTTTCCCTGTTTTTCGTGGCAATTTGCTTCTGTTCTTTGTGGTAATTATTTTCTGTTTTTCGTGGTAATTTTTTTCCTAAACGAGGAGACGAGATACTTCAAAATCTGGCGAGAAGCTCCCACCTGGCACCTGCAAGTGACACCTGCATCCATGGTGACTCCTGCTAATGGATGTATTTTGCATCTGTGCTCCTGCTCCTAGACAATTTCAACTACGGGATCAACAAGGGTAAGGCATGTAGTTAGTTACACACAGAGTATGATAATCTAGCTATGTTTTCCACTGCATCCTTCTAGTGTAGGCCTATCGTTAGCTGACAAACGTGTATGGGCATAATTTCAGTTGACAAAGACAGAAAAAAATTACCACGAAAAACAGGGAAAATATTACTCAGAAAAACAGAAAAAATTACACCAAAAAACAGAAAAATAAATAAATTACTCCAAAAAACAGAAAAAAATACTCAGAAAAACAGGGCTCATTTTATCTGTCAAGTGAATGCAATATGCTTCCGTACCAAACATTCAGTTTTTGGTTGAAGTACATGCGTTTTGGCATCAAAATGCTTTTTCCCCAAGCACTTCTAAAAACGTTGTCCCATGTGACCTGACATAGATTTCTGCATGATGACACTGCTACATATAAACCCACCAGCCTGCATTATGTCCCTCTTCTTGACTAAGCCAAGCTTTCTTTCAGAATTGTGTGTTACCAGTGTTCCAAGTTATTCTTCTAACTCCCTGGCCGGCACAGAAGCTAAGTAATGAACTGCTGTGGACACAGTAGACCAGCAACTTGCGTGTTCTGGGAAGTTAAATTATTGTTTTTATCAAAAGAGTCTGGTGGCTTTGAAGAGAGCGATATAATGGCTTCAGGTCCCCGTTGGAAATGGCTGTCTGACTGCAAAGTAAAGTGGTGAAAATATAACGCTGACTGTGGAGAAGTACCTCACACATCCCTTCTTTAGAAAATCTTAACTAACCCTCTCAGGTATTGTTATTATTATCATCAACGCTTGCTGCTCTAACCTACGTCACTGCTTTTTGCTGATGGCTAAGTGGGTGTTCCCATTTGAAAACCCAGAAAAGAACACAGATGGAGTCGACCTTTAAAGCTCCACTGTTCAGTAAATTCAGTGTGATGAATGTGATTTTCTGGATGGGAAGAATTGACGGAGGTTTTACCAGGTGAGCTGATGCAGCTGACATGTATGGGGTCGTCCAGTTTGGCCACAGCGTCCAGTATGATGCCCTCAGCCTCTACCACAGCACACTGCAGCAGACAGAACTGCTCCTCCTGCAGCTTGTGGGCCAGCTCTCCTTCACGACAGGCCTGACGTAACACACACACACACACTCATCAGTAACAACTCTGAGATGCATCACAGCCTCACTGTGCAGGTCATGAAGTGTGTGTGCAGCACCTGTTGCTGTAGCTGAGCATGGAGGCTTCCCAGCTCCATGCTGCTCCTCTGCCTCTCCTGCTCCAGGGAGCTCTGGTGGAGCTGAGCCTGCTGCCTGAGGGAGTTCAGCTCGGCCTCATGGTCCCTGACTGTGCGCAGCAACACCTCCCTCTCCGCCTGCAGCCCTGCCAGTGAGCTGCTCAGCTGGGTACCACTCTGAGGAGCAAAACATGCATCTATGAGTGTTTTTGTTTTGTCTGGGGACTTGGAGACGACGTCAAAGAGGAAATATTCGTACCATTTCTTTGCTCTGCAGGGCGCTGTTTGCACGGTTCAACTCTGCCCGTGTCGAGTCCAGCTCTCGTCTCAGCCTGTCGATCTCCAACTTCTGCTCGGCATTGATGGCAAGCTTTGGAAAGGCAAGTTTATTTTTATCAGCAACAAGCGCATTAAAAGTGCTTTACACAAGACATAAAAAAGTATTCAGACAAGATATAAAAGAAATATACATAGGATTTAAATAGAATAAAATAAAATAAAATAAAATAAAATAAAATAAAGGAAATGAAATAAAATAAAATAAATAAAATGAATAAAATAAAATAAAATAAATAAAATGAATAAAATAAAATAAAATAAAATAAATGAAATAAAATAAAATAAAATAAAATAAAATAAAATAAAATAAATGAAATAAAATAAAATAAAATAAAATAAAATGAATAGAATAAAATAAAATAAAATAAAAATAAAATAGAAATAGGCCAATTACAGTACAGCAAAATGACTGAGAGTTGGAGCACCTTCCTATTTTTGCTATTTTTTCTTATACTGTAGGATATTGTGAATGCTCCCTGAGTTATTGATCTGTTTATTATCATATGTTTACATGTTTGGAGCCTAAAAACTGAATGTTGAGTTTTGACTCAGGGTAAAGTAAGCAGACCTTTCTTAGACCATCTGAGAGGCTTGGACTGGTCAGAAAACAGACAGACCAAAATTCGTATTGTGCGCTGCTGACTTTATGTATTAGATGGTTTAAGACACCCATGTAGCCTCTGTGTGCATATTTCTCTGTCATGTGACTGTACCTGCTGCTGTAGCTGAGCTCTCAGAGCCTCCAGCTCTCGGAGGAGTCGGTCTCTCTCCAGGTCCGAGGTGCCCTGCTGCTGCTGGGCCTGTTGTCTCAGCGAGGAGAGCTCTGCGTCTCTCTCTCTGGCGGAGCGCAGCAGCACATCCCGCTCCGCCTGCAGAGCCACCAGGCTGCTGCTCACCTGAGATCCCTCCTGAAGCAACAGAAATATGGAAGTAATTATTTGATTAAACACAAGAAGCCATGAGGGAACTTTGAATAAATAAAAATCTAATTAACTATTGGTTGCTCAGTCGCAGTAAAAAAAAGCTGAAGAAGAAGCTGCACCTTGTCAAAATAAATCCAAGCCTATATGACTGGACCATGTGGTAATTTAATTTGAAAGGACAGACACAGGAATACTTGGTTCACTAATAAAAGTTTGCTTGATTGTTACTTCACATTCAGTCTCACCTTCTCTTTGTTGTCCAGCGCGTTGTGAAGGAGAGCCAGCTCTGCTCTTTGCTCCAGTAGCTCTTTGTTCAGGCGCTCGACCTCCTGCTGCTGCTGATTCATCTGATCGAGAGAGGAGACACTTCATCAATACTCTGGTAATTTCAATTTAAAAATGTAATATCATAAGGTGTCTTTCTGCAGTGGTCATGGCTCAGAAGCTGACGAGGTCTCACCGTGTTTCTTTTCTCCAGTCGCAGATTTGCCAGCTCGTTTTCCAGCTGCTGTGTTTTTCTCAGCAAATCGTCCTGACCTTGTGTTGTGCTCGACAGCAGCTTCACTGTTTCTGCGTTCTGCACAAACACACAGAAAACATGTCAGAGTCACTACAAAAACTCACTTTAAATGCAGAGAGTTAGATGAACAGACTGATATATCACTCTCATGTTTGTATAGTATGGATACAGCCAGCAGCTCTTAGCTTAGCTTAGCATAAAGACTGGAAATGGAGGGAAACAGCTAGCCATGCTCTGTCCTATGGTAGCCTCCCAGCACCTGTAAAGCTAATTAATTGACATGTTTTATCTTGTTTGTTTATCTCTACAAAACAAAATATAAAAATTACAAGTTGCAGATTTGCAGTGGATGATGTGATGATGGTTGCCTGAAGGCCCGAACAAACCAACAAATCCCTAACCCCTATTATTTTCAATGTACAACCCCATACTGGAGGCAGCTTAGACACGTGTCGGTGCTCCTGGTCATGCTGTCCCACGGCACTTCATGCCACTGTCATACTTCCAACCTTGCTGCCCCTGGAATTAAATATATTTTCCTCCACTTGCTCTCAGCTTGTACACACCAGCTCCCAGAGCAGCTCTTTCCTCTGCTCCTACAGCAGCTCGACTCCTCTCCTCACCACTGATGTACAAAGAGAACTCTGTAGCTGTGTCTTGTGTGCGACAAACAATGGATCAGGAAAGACTCGTGGTTGAGGTTGAGCTAAACCACTCACAATCCCGTCATTATAAAGACAATGGACAAAAATATATTGCCTGGTGAGTCACAGCTCTGAAGATCAGCTCCTCAGGTGAGAAATCAACTCTGATTAGTGACTGTCCACATGTGATTGGTGGAGGTAATAAATAAAACAGGCAAAAACTGACAGAGTTAATCAACAAAGACTAACTAAAAATATCTTTCACCCAGGTTTTACTCAAAATAAAAATTAAGCATCATGACAACTGACGATGACGATCGATGACGATGGAGCAGCTTACCTTCTTCATGAGGTCGGCGTGACTGGTGATGAGCTCTGCGTGTCTCTCTTTGAGTTGAGTGAAGCGAAGCTCTGCTGCCTGAGCTCTGTCTGTGTGGAGATGATGGGACAAAGAGGACACTGTAAGGCTCAGCCCAACTCGTACTTCACCTGCACACAAGTCTGTTTACTCACGGTCTGCCTCCTTGAATCCGATCTGAGCCCCGGCGTTGGCAACGTTGGCGTACCGTAAAGCTTCCACTTCCATCTGCAGGTGCTCCTTCTCCACCATGGCCATCTGTTTCTGGGTGCGCTGGTCCTCGACCTCGGCCTCCAGTCGATTCACCTGAGCCTTCAACTCAGTTACACACCTCTGAGCCTGAGCAGAGGAGGGACAAGGAGGTAGGTTCGGCCACCAAACTTGGATGTTTATAGGAACCAATCACTGTGTTTCTTGTGTTTTTTTTAGGCACCAAACATGGGTGTTTTTTTTAGGGACCTGCCTCTGTGTTTCTTCTGGCTTTTAAGTCATCAAACCTGGGTTTTCTTTGGGACTTACCGCTGTGTCTTGTGTTTTTTAGACACCAAACATGGGTTTTTTGTTAGTGACCTGAGGCTGTTTATCCAGAGACTTTTCAGTGCCAAAACGTGGTTGTTTTTTAGTTACCCATTGTTGCTTTTCCTGTTGCTTTTTTGACCCCGAAACATGGGTGTTTTTCAGGGACCCATTACTGTGTTTCTTGTGGCTTTTAGGTACCAAACTTGGGAGAATTTTAGGGACTCATGGCTGTGTTTCTTGTGGCTTTTAGGTACCAAACCTGGGAGAATTTTAGGGACCCATTACTGTGTTTCTTGTGGCTTTTAGGTACCAAACTTGGGTGTTTTTAGGGACTTGTCTCTGTGTTTCTCATGGCTTTTGAGTCATCAAACTCCAGTGTTTTTTAGGGTGCCATCGCTGTGTTTCTTGTGGTTTTTAGGCACAAAATGTGGGTTTTTTTTAGTGACCTGAGGCTGTTTATCCAGAGGCTTTTCAGTGCCAAAACGTTGTTTTTTAGTTACCCATTGTTGCTTTTCCTGTTGCTTTTTGACCCCGAAACATGGGTGTTTTTCAGGGACCCATGGCTGTGTTTCTTGTGTTTTTTTAGGCACCAAACGTGGTTGTTTTTAGTGACCGTCACTGTATTTCTTATGTTTTTTAGGCATGAAACACAGGTGGTTTTTGGGACCTGTCTCTGTGTTTTTATGGTTTATTAGTCATCAAACTTGGGTGTTTCTTGTGGTTTTTTAGGCACCAAGCGTGGTTCTTTTTTTTAGCGACTTGAGGCTGTTTTTCCAGCGGCTTTTCAGCCCCCAAACATGGTTGGACTTTGGGCACCCATCACTGTGTTTCTTGCATTTTTTTCAGGCACCAAACATGGGTGTTTTAGGGACCTGTCTCTGTTTTTTTATGGCTTTTTAGTCATGAAACGTGGGTGTTTTTAGTGATCAAATGTGTTTTTTTTAGCTCCTGAACATGGAACACTGGTGGACTTTTAACCGGGCAAGTTTCAGCTTGTTGCGATCTGTAATTCACGCTAGACTCCACCAAATCCCACTAAATCATACACACTTCACCTTTAAGTACATTTTGTTATTACGTACTTTAACTAAAGTCCATCTTACCTCAGTCTTGATGAGCTGTAGCTCTGGTTTGAGCACCTCCAGCTCTCTCTTCAGACTCTCATTCTCTGTTCCTCTCTGGTCAACTGAAACATCAGGTGCTCCCATCTGGTTGAGCAGATAGTACTGTCAAGAAGAAAAAAACAAACAAACAAAAATATTAGCTGTGACACCAGAAATAGAGGTGCAAACATTAACATTTAACATCTTGTGACGTGCACGTACCTGTGGCATCTGTGGTGCTTCTCTAATCTCTGGTTGCGGCTCCACTTCCTCCTCCTCTTGACGCTCCTCGTTAGGAATCACCACCACCGCCTTTTTATATTCAGCCAAGGCAGCGGCACGGAGGAAGTTTGGAGGAGCCTGTGGAGCAAACAAAATGTAGTATGTGCATCATAGACAGTGGGGACTCTTGATTTTTTTTAAACTATAATCATTGAGTCCCTTTTTAGGCAAATAATTTTGAGGTTTGGACTGTTGGTTGGACAAAATAAAGATTGTGAAGGTGTCACTTTGGGCTCTGGCTCATTTCCCAACATTTTTAACATTTTTAAAACCAATTAATCAATCGATTAATGGAGAAAACAGTCAGTAGATTAATCCATAATGACAACAATCAGTAGTTAATAGATCAAAATGAGATCCATCTCAACCAGCTACAACAGTAAAATCCTGCTTTTACCTTAATGCATGAGTCAGAATCATCTAATGAGATCATATATAACAGTCACATGGGACTTTTTATACCCTGATTAGACTTACATACTTTTAGTGAGAGAACATTGTCATTGTCGGACAGAGTATTTCTACAGAGTGGTTTTGTACTTTTACTTCAGTGAAGGATCTGAACACTTCCTCCACCACTGATGATAAACCCACTCATATCAATCATATGTTACTTACATCGGGGAGCTCTGGGATCTGGATGATAGTTTTAAAGAACTCAATTTCTCTCGCTCTGTCGAAGAACTGTGTGAGGCTGCAGAAGAAAGCACAGCTGTCACTGATGAAACCCATCAAGAGATACAAAAGTGTGTTCATGCCTCATAATATTTAAACCCTACCCGTCAAACAGAACGCGGAACCGCTCTCGATGTCCGAGAAGAACCTCTGGAGCAATGCCTGTAAACCAGAGGGCCTTAAAGCTTCATCTAACACTGGAAGGTTTGACTGAGTTAAGAAATAAACAAATGTATGTGTCACTCACGGCTGTGAAGTTTGAACATCAGCAGGACAGAGAAGTGGTAGAGGAAGCTGCAGTCCAGTATGAGGGGGATCAGAGGAGCCAGCCTACACTGCCCAGCTGGAGTGGTAGATTTGGCCCTGTTGGCGTCCAGCTGGCGCAGAACTTTAGACATGACAAAAAAATTAAAAGCAAATTAAAGGACACGTCTGATGGTATCCAGATTTTTCTTGAAATCCTGCAACACACGTGTGTATCAGAGCCTGATGTATCTTCTTCCTCTGTGCCACAGAGGACAGTCTCTAATGTTGTTGTACAGTTTGAACAAACATCAGCAGTGTTTTCAGAGTCACGTGACTTTTAGGGAGAATATACAACAAACAAACAGGTAGGCTAAATGAAACTTCTGTGGCACTCAGCGCTTCATCACTCCTGCAAATGATTAATTTAGAAACTTAATCACTGTATTTTAAAAAAGTAATTACTTGGCAGTGGAAACATTTGAAAGCCGACATTTTTATTATACTTGTATGATAAAAACTCCTGGAGATATTATTCCAAATAAATGACATATTTATCTATTTGTCATTATTATGCTCCGCTGGTGCAAGTTACATTGAAGAGGCCCCGCCTTCACTTCCAGCCAATCATGCACAAGGGGGGGGGGGGCTAACTTTATAACTGCTGAGGATACACACATGCATCCTTGAATATTCTCTGAGTGAAGGACAATGTCCTCGGAAGAATTTGAAGGATCCTTGACATTTAAACAGACCTTAAGCGAGATTTGATGATGTTGCATCCTTGAAATTTGGCCATTTAAGGATCATTCCTGGACTTTGGAAAACACCCACTGTAGTTTATTTTGACTTAATCCCACTCACACCGTCCTGCTGCCACAAACACTCACTAGTGCACCAAATATAGATTTATTTCCCCAACAAATGCACTGTTTCCTCCTTTTTGAGTAACATTTCCTAAAAAATGAAGTGAGCAGCTGATTTAGGAAATAATTTAACCTTTATAAGAATGAACCGACATGTTCATGAGACATTTTTAAGGAGTATGACTTCAGTAGGAACCAATGGGCTTTTTAGCTAAGTGCTAAGTCTAGCATTTTTGGTTTTAGTCGTGTCATGGGATTGGTGACACTAAGAACAACTAGAATTACCGCCGTGTGGTTGCATGCCTGGTGCATCAGTCCAGTGTCTGTTTCCATCCATGTCAGTGAAAACATGCTTCACACACAGAAGATCTATACAATCAGCACAGTTTCAAGATTAGAGTCTAATGTCTCCCCTTCTCGAGATTTACTCGAGGTGTTCTTGAGATGTGATGTTCACAAGGATGGGATGGATGGGTATGTATGAACAACCCGAAAACTTACTACCTCTGACCACAGTGGTCGCCGGCACAAAGGCAAACCAAAGAATATCACCAGCCTCGTCCTTTAATTTATTACAAACAAAAACACTTCTTCGATGGCTTCGGTATCATGCAACAAAAAGCAAAACTGAACATGTGGAGAGTTGGCTTCCTGTGGACTCACCTGTCTCCTCCATCTTCAGTCCAGCCTCCAAGTAATCCATCAGCTCCTGCGTCATGTCTAACCTGCAACACATTAAAGCCACATTACTGAATCACATTTAATGAGAAACACAGAACACTTGGTCGTGGTGTAGAAACACTTACACTTTGGTCATGTCATTCCCTGCTTCTCTCTCCAAAGTCTCATCGCTGGCCTCTAAGTTGCCTGGGATCACTTTGTGCTGTGAATTTAAAACGTAATGAGATGATTTTCACTCTGAGTTCATCACATGTCGTAATGCAAACCATAAAAGCAACATTTATGTGTTACCTTTGCATGAAATTCCAGTTTGAGGCAGAGGAATTTGGCAGATAAGGCAACAATATGGCCGTAGCGATCATGCAAGTTTCCCTGGGAAAACAACATTAACAGATATAAGTTCATGTGGTGTATTTGCTCAAAAAAACGCTCTGTACTTTGTCTCATAGAGGTGCTTCACTTTGCTGCTTTCATAAACCCCACGGTCTTGGAACATAGGATGAGACATGCTGGTTTGGAACTGCTGTGGAGGCTGAAATATATGAATTAATATGCAAGTAAATAAAAGGTTTGCTGCTGTATGTAACTTTATCTTTTAATTCATAATTATGAGAAGGTTGCCCTTTTTTTTTTTTGCTTGAGCACCTGCCTGTAAAAATGTCTGTGCACGACACCAAATTTCTGAGATGCTGTTGAAGACATCGGACCAGAGAGATGCAACCTTAGGCCACAAGACAAAGCTGTGAGAAAAGGGTTGCGTCGGAGGATCACAAGTCGGTGACACGTTTGGATATATGTTGTCTGTTTTTGCCTTGGTGTAGTGGAATCTGTGTGGTGTTTTAAATTGTATCAGTGTTATTTAAGCATTGGTGTGTGTGTATTTCTTTTTCATTTTTTCGACAAACTCTAAAACAAACCTAATATAAATTTGTGTATCAGAACTTTGCAGCTTCTTCTTCTCTCTCCCACTACTCACGTGACGACCCCTCAGATTTATCTGGTGACAGTTGGAGGAGCCCAACCCCCGGGTTGGGAACCACTGGACTAAACTAGTAACTCTATATTAAGTTGTTTATACTGTCTCCACCTGGGGCAGCTACAACAGTAACATGCTGCTCTAACATTGAACGACGGTATTACCTATCTAATGATGTCACATAGAATCAGAGATCAGCCACAGGAGACAGTTTAGGACGTCTTTTAAGAATCTGAATGCAGGGTTTTTACTTGCAACAGAGTATTTTTCTTTGTCTATAAGATCTGAGTTCTTCTTCCATCACTGATACTCACCCAGAGAATGCCCATGTCTTTAACGTTGCGGACGTGTCTGTGAGAATCTCTGACAGTCTGCAGGTCAAACACAGAGGACAGAGATTAGACGCCACCAAGACTGAAGAGAAGGGTGGAAAAGGTTACAGTGAAGTAGACAATGAGATGTGAGCTCACGTTTCTGTGTCCGTCTCTGAGCAGTTTGTGCAGCAGGTAGCAGAACTTCCAGCTGATCATGGAGTTGCTGGACAGAGGCAGGTTGAGGGTGTAGGACCAGAAGGTGGTGGCTCCACCCTCCTTATGTGATCCCATGATGATATCTTCACTGCTGTCAAGGAAACTCCAAAACTCTGATGCAATAATCTCAATTCAACTTCAGACTTGTGTCTTAGCAGGTTCATTATATTAGAGTGTGATCGATGAAGACAGAGTCTGATTTTTAGCCATGATGGCAACGTTGGTTTATCACTTTGGTCCAGACTGAAATATCTCTACAAATATCAGATGGATTGTCTGACAGTTTGTACAGAGATCCGTGATGTCCAGAGAAGAGATGATAATGAATTTGATAATAATCTGACTTTTCCTCGGCTCAGTCGCCAGAAGAAAATGTTGCCATTGTACATTTCTGCAAACCACAAATACGTTACATTTGCATGTTTCATACGTATCACATTAATGTTTCTAAAGTGACATAACGGTGTCATAGGGAGGTTGAAGGGATGGTGGATGGCGTGACACCAGGGCGAGGTGCCTGCCAAGCTGCACACCACTGACTGCACACTCAAGACCAAGAAACAACAGAACCGGTTGTTTTTTAGTGACCCGTGGCTGTTTGTCCAGCAGGGATGGCGCCTGCATTCAGACTCTTCACTAATCAGGTGAAGTGAACTGCACTGCGAACTTGAAGTGACCCCTCTGAACTAAGAGAGGTCTGAGCTCTCTTGAAGTGTAGGCTGAAAAGGACCAAGTGTGAAAACACCATAACTTATTAAATTTGATAACTTGACTACTTTTCTGACAAATGTTTTAAACTGAGCAATACATGACATAAAGATGCAAAGCAACAGAATGAATGTTATATTTATATATAAACTTTTTACAAAAGACAAAAAAAAGAGATTTGGATGTAACCCATATGTGATCACCAACATTTTGAGTAGTAGGCTAACTGTAATTTAATTCCATATTTGTTCTCAGTGACTGTAACTGATTATAATTACATTTATTTTGTAATTTAATTACACATAACTAGTTATATAATTAACTAGTTAGTCCCAACCACCAGTGACAGCTGTAACTGTATTGTGTTGTTTAATTAATTATTATTATTTAGAATGGTCAGTGGCAAGAGTTATAAGACATTCCTACTGATAAATTGCTTAAAAATGTGTTTTCATTTTAAAAATGTGCAGATACTGTATTAAAAGTTAATGTTTTCTACGGAAATGTATTGCATTCACTTGACAAATAAAAAAAGCCATGTTTTTCTGAGTAATTTTTTCTGTTTTTCGGAGTAATTTATTTATTTTTCTGTTTTTCGGGGTATTTTTTTCTTTTTCTTTTTTGTGGTAATTTTTTTTCCCGAACGAGGAGATACTTCAAAATCTCGCGAGAAGCTCCCACCTGGCACCTGCAAGTGACTGGTTCCTGCGTAAAGTCGACAAACTAATGATAACACCATCTATATGACTTAAAGACAAGAGTGTCTCCCAGTGTCTCAAACCCAAAACAAAGTAAAACTGGATTAAACTAAACAAGCGGGTCATGTTTGCTTCAATTATATCAAGCTCTCAAGAAAGGAACAAAAGCGTCTGTTGTTCTATTGCTCTCTTAACTCAGAAAAAATACTCAGAAAAACAGTAAAAAATTACCCCAAAAAACAAAACAAAACAATACCACGAAAGACAGAAACAAAATTACACCGAAAAATAAAGAAATTACTCAGAAAAACAGAAAAAAATTACTCAATAAAACAGATTTTTTTTTTTTTGAATTTGTAAAGTGAATGCAATACGCTTCCGTAATTTTCCAAGTTATTTGAGTAAAAAAAAAACAATTAAAATTAAAATGCAATTATCCAGTTTGCATTTTCATTTTTACATTTTTGAATTGGCATCCTATGGTCATATAAAAAATGAAAATGGAAAAGCTGTTTGCCATTTAATTAAAAAAAAAAAAAACTTTTTAAATTTTTATTAATATTATCAATATTCAAATGTAAATCAAATTTGAAATTTTACATGCAATATAAAAATTGTAACCTGATTTTTTTTATTATTTATGCAAGCAATATTTAAGTCAAAATTAAAATACCATTTTCTAACAATTCAAAAATAAATTACGATGGCATTTGACTTTTTTTTCAACTAACAAAAAAATACCACGAAAAACAGAAAAAAAATTACACCATTACACCACCACGATTTTTTTTATTTGTCAAGTGAATGCAATATGCTTCTGTATTTTTCTGGTTCTTGTTTGAATTAAATGTGAAATTGTTTCAGTTTGTTGCTTCATTTTTTGTAACCACAGCATTTTAGCAACATGCTAACAAACCCTCTAATGGGGCTGGTTGGCACAAATGCACAACATGACTTTAATCACAAAATACCAAATGTTAGAAAACATTTGTGGACATTTAAACATATTGATTTATAGCTGTAACCTTTAATTTGCTACTGGATAGAATATCCTAACATAAACCGAGACACAAGGCAGAGGAAAGTGTCCTAACCAACCCTGATGCCAACCAACTGCTAATTAGCTAAAGTTAGCATGCTAATATTAGCATTTTGCTCAAAGAACAGCCTCACAGAGGAGCCAGCATGTCTGTAACCTGTCCTGTTTAAGCAATTTGACAATAAATAGGTTGCTTTTTTTTAAAGGATACTGCGGACATATTTCTCTTTGAGTGGTGTTTCACCAGAGATGAGAGTTTTGCTGATGCTTTGGAGCTGAAAGACAAAAAAATAAGAGACTCAGCTGAGTTAAAACAGCTCAACTGTCCTACAAGTCAACATCACACTGCCTCTGGCGGAAATAGATGTGATTACCTGATAAAAACACACTAAGTTAGATTCAGCCCAGCCAAGAGGCCAAAACTGTCTTGAAATTAATTAAAAACAAATATTATAAGTTTCCACTCAAATATTCAACTTTAAACACATTAATTTTAAGTCATCAAATGCTCCCTAACAAGGAACCTCTCAGCCTGATTTACAAGCTATTAAAACATACATACAATCGGGATACATGACGTCATTTAGGCAATAAACTGTTTAATTTTAATAAATAATAAAACATAATTTCTTACCTGTTGTTTAGCAAACTGCTCCTTCTCCGCAGCCAAAGCTTTTTCCGTCTTATTATCACTTTTATTCTTCGCCTTGCTCATGTTGTTCCTCTAACTATAAATCCACACAGTGATCCGGCTCCAGGTTTCAGCTCCTCACCTGCGCTCCCGTGCCTCTTTAAAACAATAAAAGGTGCGCCAGACGCGGCGCGCGCACGTCCCCAAAAAAAGATTCCCCCTTTAATTCTCTTCTTTAGGTGAAAACATCGCCGTCTTGTGAAAACAAAAGTGACCAACAGGTAAACACAGCCGTTGCTCTCGTGCGTAAAAGCTCTCCAAATGCGTACTCGCCAAATCAGTGCGTTTAATCACAGGAAATAAAACACCAGTGATTTATAGGTTTACTTATAAATATTTTTTTTATCAAAAGCAGATGACAAAGTAACAAACAGCTCTCCACATTTCCTCTTGAGTCACCGGGTGAATCTGAAGGCAGTGAAACTGGAAAGACAATACAAGGACACACCACTCAACAGCCCTGTAGGACTGGTTTCACATCTCACCCACTCCACACAACACAGCCTTTAAACATCTGACACAGGCTTATAAAAAATACACATGAATTTAGGTTTGTATTCCTCCCAAAAATATTCAGAGGCACCAAGTTAAAAACAAAACAAGATTAAAGGTATAAAAAGGTACAAATTCATGGCAGGAATGTAACTTTAACACTTCATCATTCTCCTGAGAGGCAGTCCAACCTTTATCTGTGTGCACACAGGTTTTGTAGTAACACTGATTTTGAAAACTAAATAAATAAATCTGTGCTTCAGTGAGCATCAATCTGTCCACAGGGCTGTCTGGTGTCGAGGGCAGGCTCTGGGTGGAGTCTCACCGGCCTGTTGGAGGAAAATAATGAAGCTGTTATGTCTTAACACACCCAAACTAAAAAAGAAACAGCGGTTTAACTGAACGTTTTACACCCTGGATGCCACACCCCGTTAATACAAATGGAGCGAGAGAAGAGGATGATGAGGCCCAGCATTGTGAAACTCCTCTACCTTGTATGGAGGGGTGGATGGGTGGTGGTAATGATGGTGGGGTGTCTGGCACTTGTGAGAGTACAGAGGATCAGTAGGTCTGGAGCTGCTGTGCTCTGAACTGATGACCTGCCTGGACTCATCTAAGAGCTGCTGCAGAGAACAGCTGGACAGAGGATCATCACCCTGGAGAGAGAAGGAGAAAAATCTTTAAAGCCCCGTTTCCACTGAGCAGTTCAGTTCAGTACGCCTTTTTTTTTTTTTTTCTTATCCACTGTGACGGTGTTCCTTACCGTCCCCATGTTTGGTCCCCCCTCTGTTGGGGTACCTAGCACACAGATCTGGTACTAAAAGGTGGAGCTAAAACAAATCTTCACTTTTGCTCAACAAAGGATTCAATGCACAGGGTGGGGGAGCCCTTCTGTGTGGAGTTTGCATGTTCTCCCTGTGTCAGCGTGGGTTTCCTCCAGGTGCTCCAGCTTCCTCCCACAGTCCAAAGACATGCAGGTTAATTGGTGACTCTAAATTGTCCGTAGGTGTGAATGTGAGTGTGAATGGTTGTCTGTCTCTATGTGTCAGCCCTGTGATAGTCTGGTGACCTGTCCAGGGTGAACCCTGCCTCTCACCCAGTGTCAGCTGGGATAGGCTCCAGCAAACTCAGCACAGAAGGGCTCCCTGACTCTCCTGGATTCGAACCAGGCACCCTCTTGCTGTGAGGCAACAATGCTAATCACTGCACCGCTGTGCCGCCGGTTTACTGATCCAGCCTTAACCCTTTCAGACTGCTCACAGGCTCATCGGGGCCGCCCTAATAATATCACACGTTTGATATTTAGGATTTAAAATCTGGATGATTACAGTTATGATCTCATCAGTACGGAGCAGCAGACAGAGCTGCCAAGCAAAAGTAAACATTCAAGCCCTTGAAGCTAACGTTAGGAACCATACTACTGTTGACAGATATTAAAACTGACAGGTAAAATCTCACCTCTAATGCTCACTGAAGAACAGACAGCCTGTGTTGAGCGTGTCTCCCCCTTTAAAATATAACAGTAAAGCACACCAAGAATAATACAGAGGTACTGATCACTGGCACTTGATTATAGAGAGCAAGTGTTGCACACTCCGGTCCCATATGCATTTCTTTTATTTTGATGATGATGTTTTCTTTCTTTCTTCGGCCTTTTGGCCTTCTTCAAGATCAACAATCATAAGGTTTAATAATGAACAATCATAAGGTATGAGTATTGATCTTGAAGAAGGCCAAAAGGCCGAAAACGTCATCACTGAAATAAAAGAAACGCCTTCTGGAGTCAGTGTGTGCGACACTTGTTGTCCACTCTCTGGAATTTTCTTCCACATTAACTACTTAACTGAACTGTCTGCAACAACAATGTTCTCTTTAAAAAGCAAACTAAAGATGGATCTTTTTCTGCAAGCTTTTAGTTTGGTTTTTAGGTGTATTTTTATTTGTTTTAGGAATTAGAATCATTATTGTTATTAAATCCCCCTTTTTAAGAATAATGATGATGCTTGGCTTTATATATATGTAATACTTTATTATCTTAACTTAACTTGACTCTAATCGAGCGTGTCTCCTCAACCATTAACTCATCCAGACTTGTTCAGTCTTCTTTTCTGCAAAGCATCGTTACAGCAACTTGTTGTACCACGTCAGCCTCCATTTTGTTTCCATCTCCTTCCCCATGAGATCACGTGAGGCGGTGATTCATGCTCCCCCTCTGGTAATCTTAAAAATATCCTATAATTTATGATGCCTCATTTTTTCAAATCTTGTAGTGTGTGCATGTTTGAGGTTACAGAGGAGAACATCTGTGAAGCTTCTCCTCATCTACGTGATGCAACCAGATTTCAAAATCAGTTAGAATTTTATAACCTCTGTCATCTGAGCCCAGTTTCATTTGCTTTCTTGTCGGGAGTTTAACGAGAAGATTGATACCTCTCTTGGATAAGACACTACAACCTCCTGTAATTAACACATTGTATCTCAATTGTTTAATTCATACAAAAAACCCAAAGAAAAATAAGATACAAAGTGAGTTCAAAACTTTCTCTTTTTTTTTGTACCTTTTAGACAGAGCCAGGCTAACTGTGTGTCCCTGTTTCTAGTCTCTATGCTAAGCTAAGCTAACTGGGTGCTGACTGTAGCTTCATATTCAACCTGCAGACATGAGAGTGGTCTCAGTCGCATCTAACTCTGCATGAAACTAAATAAATGTCAAACTATTCCTTAAAAAGATGTGAACCCTTACACTTTTTTATGTTACTATAAAATGTCAGATCCTGGGTACTTCATCTCGACTTATTGAGAAATAAAAATGTCTTAATGTACACAACTGTTCTTGAAATGAGGCACAGCTTCTGTCTTACGTCTATGGTGTGTGTCATCGTGAAGCCTCTCAGGTCACCGTTGACTGTAGCTTTCAGATTGGCTGCAGGTGGAGACGCAGAGTCGTGTAGAGGTCTTGAGCTCTTCACTCTGAGTGATGAAGGTGACCGGCTGTCTGCACAGACACATTGTAACTCCTCCTGACTGACATACAAACAAGGACAAAACAACATCATTTACATTACCTGTTCTTAGAGATCCCACAGCTCCCTCTGTTAAATTTACTGTACGTTCATTTATCAGTTTCCTCCTCTGCCAGAGTTTGCTTTTCTAAGATCAGACAGCTGTTATGAGTCGTGCTCTGTGAACTGTGTGTCGGTATCTTTACTTTTGTAAAAATGAGCTGTGGAAACAAGTGTGAAGCTCAAGGTCAGATCAGACAGTATCATGGTAACATCTCTGGCTTCAGAGAAAACTCTCAGGGTGTTTTTACACTCGGTCACTTTCAGTCTTTCAAGCAGACTCGGAGCAATGAGTCAGCATTTTTAGCGCAGCTGCGAACACTCCAAAAGAACTCTGAAATGATCGCTTCTAGTACTCGGTTCTCTTTAGCTGTGCATTAAAAAGACTAAAGGCTCCAGGTTCCATTTGCCCTTAGGCATTGTATTTTAGCCCTCTGGATCACATTGCAGTGGAATGCTTGAGAAAACAAACAGACAGACAGAACCATATCCGTTTCTGTTGGGCCACTTTTTTGGACCACTTCAAGAGGACTGAGTTAAGTTTGAATAAAAAGGCAGATTCCTAGAAACACCCTGAGTGTATGCTCCTTGCTCTCAACTCATCCGTGTTTCTCATCAGGGAGCTCTGGGGCTCCGATCATTTGAACTCTGAAGCTCCAGACGCCCCACATGAACCCTTGCTTTGGTCTAGCCATGTTTTCCTGGCACATTCACCTGCCAGGTAATGCCTGACCCGTCTTTTCCCGCAGAGATTCCCGTGCACTTTCCAGGTTCAGCTGCAGAAGCTGCAGGTCGTTCCGCTGATTCTCACACACCTGGAAAAACACACAAAAACAGCATTATGTGTATTTATTAATGTACTTTTTTAAGATATCAGATACCAACAGATATTTTATTTTTATTCTAGTTGTATATACCTATTATTATTTTTTCTTTCCTTTTTTAAAAATATATCAACTTATTTCTGTCTTTGTTCTGCAGCAACGACTGAGTTTTCCCTCTGTGAGTCAATAAAAGTTCCATTTTAATTTTTAAAAACCGAAATCATGATTAACTTAAAAAAGTGATAATACACAGTATCTTGTCCCTACTGTGTACTTTAAACAAGTGTTGGACATGACAGTGACCCAGAGCCGCAATGAAGAGTCTGCAGTAGCAGTCTGAGGTATGCTGCCAAACCAGAAAGGCACCTCTGATGTCAACGACGGTGTGAGTAGCAGGAATGAGGAAAGACGTATTCAACTGAAGAAGAAGTGTTTTTATTACAGTATATTCTATTCATTCATAACTGTTTAGTTGCTATATTTTTCAGCCATGTGGTGAAGCTAGGGGGAAGATTTTTTGTTGGATATGACCTTTTTTTTCTCTCAGTGAGGTTCAGCATATTGGACACTGTACCTGTCGCAGGCAGCGGAGCTCTGACATGGTGCGTTCCTGTTTGGAGCGAGCCAGATCCAGCAGCTCATCTCTCCAGCTGTCTCCCTCCCCTGGTGACAAACATCAGATGCTGCACTTATCTCAGCAGGAACATTTGTTTTTATTCTGGTGTCTGCAAACAGCTACTGCACAGATCAATATCAAGAGAAGAAGACTGCAGAGATAAAACTGGATTACACTTATGCATGCTTCTTAAAAACACAACAGAGACTGGCCACAGAGCAGATTTGTAGTTGATAGTTTAACGTACCTGACAGGGCCAGATCTCTGCGCAGCAGCTGGAGCTCCTGTTTGAGTCGGATGATCTCTTCTCTCTGAGTGCTGCTCTGTGTCACCTGCTGCTGCAGCTCCTCTACAACCACAATACGACACAGGAGAGAGTAAAACACATGTGAGGCTGAAATAATTAGAGGCTTAATGAATTAGTTAATACACAGAACATTAACAGCCAACTGCTTTGAGAATTGAGCTCAAGCAAAAATACCAAACATTTCTCTAATTCCAGTTTCTCAAGTGTGAGGATTTGCTGCTTTTTTTTTTTGTCATACATAAAAGTAAACTGAAATGTTGGTTTTTGGTCTGCTGGTCGGAGAACACAAGACTCTGGAATTAACATGGGGAATTAAGATTAAACAGCACCTCTGTGACATCAGACAAAATGATTAATCAAGAGAATAATGGGCAGATTTATTGATATTGAAAATAATATTAGTTGCAGCTCTAGAGATGAGGTAAATCTCCTATGGTTGATTATGTTTCTTCACTTTAAGGCTGAGGTACTGGTACAAAGTGTTGTTTGGCCAGATCTAAGGAAACCGTGCTTTAACTGTTCCAAATGGCCACACTCGGGGGCAAAAAGCCCGCTGAATTTTAGGCAGAATCTCCTCAAATGGGGATAACGGTGCACATTTTATGATAGTGTCTCCTGAAAAGGCAAGACAAAGAAAAAGACATGAAAAATGATGGATGTAGCTGTGTAAGCAAAGAGCAGGGACACCCTTGTCGCTTGAGAGGTTTTCTTGTCATCTCTCTATGTCCATAAAGGCTCAAAACATCCCCCAAAATTAAATAAATATAGAGCAAACAATGTCTTAATTCTCATCTCTATCACTGGGCCCAGTCACTCTGAAAAGCGCCGGTGTTTGTCATTGTTGTTCAGTGCTTTGTAAAGTTACAAGCGCCTTCTTAATTGCAACGTCGTCAAAGGTATGGGAGACTTGACCAGCACTTTTCTGGAGCAATCTAATGCCTTAACTCTGCACACTTAGGTCGACGTATACCATGTGATAATGAGGAAAAAAAATCAGCAGGGCGACTGTAGCCTGATTCGGTAAAAGAGTTTTAAGATGATCGATTTAAAGTCTAGGATTTTTTTCCCAACAATATCTTTATTCATTTTCAAATACCTCATAAGAACAGAGAAGCAACTGTGCTCTCATCCAGAAGAATATCAAAAGCACAGAGATAAATTATTGTCCAAAAACAAAATGAAGTCTTCCCTTACATGTCAGACATTTTAAAGACAAAAATATAACAACAATAATAGAAAATAATAAAATTATATGTAATAAAATACACAAATAAAATAAAAGAAAAAAAAGGAAAGAGGGTTCCCATATTGTTATATTCATGTCATGCTTTCATTGTGTGTACCCTGTATCAAACTCAAAGACATTGCTCACATCAAACAGAACAGCGTCTACGCATTTGTAAGCAAAAAAAAAAAAAAAAACATATGGAACTGAGGTTTGATTGACGTTGTACTCATGTACCTTTAAGATGTGTGATCTCGTGCCTGGCTTCTCTGTAGCGGCGTTTATTTTCCTCTGAGTCTCTCAGGAGTTTGCTCTCCCGTGAGCGACTCTCTGCCAGTGATGTCTCCAGATCCCGAAGGCGCCCTGTGAGGTCGACCACATGACCAGAGGCCTCGGTCACATCTTTGTCCTGATGGGGAAAACAGATTGTATTAACCAACTAGCAGAATATTTAAAGAATCATACACAGATACAACTTAACTTAACGATCCTAATATGTATTTAATGAAGTTACAAAGAAAAACAGTCTACTGTGTACCTTGAGTTTGAGCATGGAGCTCAGTTCTTCCTCCCTGACCTGCAGAGAGCCGACTTGAGTGGACAGAGCCATGACCGTGGAGTTGAGACTCTGGTTCTTCTCCTGAGAGACACCACAGACATTTAAACCTAAAGCAGACATACTGAGTTCAACTGCTCGTTGAAGCAACTGCTTTCAACTGAGTATGAATGAGAAGAATGAGTTCCTTTTAAAGGGTAAGTTTGGTATTTTTAAATCTGGATCCTATTTTCCCATGTTTTTGTGTTCAAGTGGCTAATGGGAACAACAGGTTTTGAAACTGGTCCAGTATTGAGAGAGAGGGCTGTAGACGACAGCGGCAAACAGGCTGCAATATTTCCACTTTGAGTGAGCAGTCCTGCTGCTATTGCTCTGCCTTATTTTGACATGATGTGAGCAGATTTATTTTTAAGGAGAATATAAAAGTGTATTCACATTATAATTGTACCTGAAAGTCTTGACATGTTTGGCTCATGTTCTGATGTTTCTGTTCCAGCTCACAGAGCTGCTGCTGGGCCACGCTGAGCTCCTTCTGGACCTCCGCCTCCCTGGTTTCCACCACCCACACACGTTTAGTCAGGACTCTGATCACCTCGTTGCGCTTCTGCAACTCATCTGCACAAACATAGCAACTGATTGTTTGAGCCATTTTTCAAGTACATACCAAACATTATCTGGTCCCTGCTTTCCCAAGGTTTGCTGCTTCTCAGAAGGAATACAGGAATTTGAGGGTGCCAGCTTAACAACAGGGATGTTATAAAGGTAAATTTCCTTTATGTTCTAAAAGTTTTTAGATTAAAATGTTAGCAAATTAATAAACAACTGAAAACAATTGTTAGTTGTAGCTCTACAACACACAAAAACAAGCAACAATAAACATCTATTCACAATTTATTATTCATCAAAATTTGCATTTTTGATGATAAAAGCCAAAAAATAGTAAAAGGAGGACCGGATCTGTTTAAAAATATCCTGCCTGTGTCCTCACCGTCCAAACGGGCACACCTCTGCTCCAAGCTGAGCACCTTCTGGCGGTCTTGTTCCCAGGCGTGAAGCTGCTTATGATGGGAAGCAGCCATGGTGTTCAGCTCCCTGTCCCTGTCCTTCAGCTCGGCCATCAGCAGCTGGAGCTCCCTCCTCTGCCTCTGGATCGTGAAGCCGCTCGGGTCATTCACAGGAAACTTTTGGCAAAGCACACCGAGAGAGGCATGTAAAGCTAATGTCACCATAACAAAGTCTGTTTACCCTGTTAGAAATAGAACTTTTGTCAGTTATTAACTGATTAATCATTTAAATGTTTTTTTTAAGCAAAAAATACCAAAAATTCACTGGTTCCAGCTTCTAAAATATAAATTTGTTGTTTTCTTTTGTCCTTTATGCTAAACATAAAAATAATTTTGAATTTGACGTAAGACATAACGTAATCATAAATTAATTCCGTGTGTGGGAAACAATGAACTTGGAGGTCCTGTGTCGGGGTCAGATTGGATCTCACCTCAGCATCCTGCGAGCTGGGGGGACAGAGCAAGTCTGCTGGGATGGGAGGGGAATTTTTGGCCCATTGTTTTGCTGTGCTGTCCATCTTGAAGCTGGTTAGGACAGAGGGTTGGCTGGCGTCCAGTAAAGCACCACCATTTTTCTGAAAAGTAGTGCATATACATGTTACCAGTAGTGGAAGAAGTATTCAAATCTCTTATTTAATTATAAGTACTACTAACACACTGTGAAAATAAAGTGTTCCATGTAGTCAGTGTTTTCCTATTCTATGTGATGGTTTGGCTTAATATTCCTGCTGCATTAGTGTGAATGTTATTGTGGTATTGTTGTAGCTGTTTACAGTTTTGCTCATTTTAACACCTTTATATACTGTTGGGTAGATTATTCTACAGCAGTGCATCATATTCTATAAGATCATCATATGTTTGTAGCGTGGCTGTCCTGTGAGAACCACATATCTCTAAAAAGTCTGAAAAACAGCCTGTTTTCAGCTTTGTGACAATGCATTTTCCAGCTGATTAAAGAGGGTTTTAAGGAGTTTATTTAGCTTAAGAAGGAGGAAAATTTTCAGAGCATATTCTTCAGTGTATCACAAACATCCAGCATCACCACATATGGAGGTACATAGTTTTCACTGGACAGGAAGTAACTAAAGCTATCCCATGAATGTAGTGGAGGAAAAGTACAATAATTTAGACTTAAGGCTCAGATTTCATTGTCACCAAGGTGTGATTCTTCTTCCATAGCATGGTACATTCTCAGACAACAGCAAGTACACAGCACACAGTAACAACACTGACAGGAGTGCAAATTCAGGCCTGTTCAGCAAGGCCCATTACTTAAGGCATCAGGGTCTTCCCCAAAGTCAGTCCTTCTGCACCTCAGTGCTCTGAGGGCTGTCAGGTGAGGTGGTGATTGAGTGGGCGTGTGATGTCCTGTGCTATTGGGGTCGCAATGTGTGCAATGGCCCTGATGTTTAACTCTGAGAGGTTGGGTGTGGGGAAACTAATTATCTTGGCAGCGATATTGGTGATAGGTGTGAGTTTTGCCCTGTTAGAAACTGACAGCATGTTAAAAAGCAGGTGGAACAGCACAGTAGGATTGGCAGAGTAATGCTCTGGTACAGCAGTGGGAGAAGATGGGGATGCCTCTGAGATGTAATGGAGTAGAAATATAAAGATGCAAACAATGCGAATAGTCAAGTAAAGTACAAGTACATCACATTTGCACTTAAATACAGTACTTGAGTAAATGTAGTTAGTTTCAGTCCACAACAGCTCATCACAGTCAGACATGAATACTTTTATTTTTTAAATGGGTTTCAATGAAATCTCACTGACCTTTTTAACTGGAGTGCTGTGCCAGAGCTCAGCTGAAGTATCTGAAAGTCACAGTGGATGGTTGAGACTTCCCTCATACATGTCAAACAAAGCACTTTAATGGTATTATTGTTGGTGGTGTGAGTGTTTACCGTTTGACCAGGGGAAACAGGCTGAAGCACCTCCATGAGGAGACAGTCTTTTCCCTCCGTCCATCACATCATAACTAAAAGTGCTAATATTACAACCAACTCCTTAGTGATATTTCTCCCTGTCTTATGTTACCGTCATTGTTGTTGTGAGCTTGTTTTAAACATCTTTTGGGGCGCATGCTAACGTTAGCCCTTCAGTTTGAAAGCCTAACTTAACGCTAATATTAACTGACCAACTCTGTGAGTAACTTCTAAAGTTAACTGAAACGCAGCAAAACAAGATAAACAACTTTTTCAAAATTAAAACGCGCTCTAAAAACATTTAAACGTTGTTGACTAACTTAAAAGTGTATTTAAAACACTGGAAATACCTAGCTAGCTGACGTTAGTTTTGTGGAGAGTTTAACTTTTGAATGTGAATGAACGACGGAAGTAAACAAGGGTCGGGCAGTGACGTCACGCCAAAGTACGTCTCGCAGTATTTAAAATAATATTTTTATTTAATTCTTACTTAAGTTTATTTATATAGACTGAAGAATAGTCACTAGTTATCGTTTTCTAGATACACGAACGTCTAATTAATAAGTGTAATTAATTTCTTACTTCCGGTCAGCCTTAAAATAGGCGCGTCACCCGCTACGGGTACACGACGCTGCCAAAATAGTTGCATACTATTTTTTTCTCCATTGTGTTTTCTCTCCATTGTTACTCATGAATAGGATAGAAATAAAGACTTTAAAATGTACAAATAAATATATAAGACGATATTTTTCTTCTAAAAAGAAAATCTCTCTAAGAGGGAAATCATTATGGACTTATAAATATGTGACATTAAATGGCAGAAGGATTTGTCCCTTCAAATTCTGTATTTCTAACAAGATTAGAGAGATTCATTTTGAAATTTTGCACACTTTCTACCAGTGACAGTCCAAGCACAATGCCCCCAATGCTTATTTGTCATGATGTACATGTTTATAATAATTAAATGCATCAATAATCAATTAAAAATAATAATTAATTGACATTGTAAAATAATAATTAAATGTACAAATTAACTTAATTATCAGTAGCCAGTATTGGTGTTTTTATACTGGTGTTTCTTTTGTTTTTCGTTGTTTTTAATTCTTCTTTTGTGCCAGGGAAACACAGAAATTTACACTATTAAAAAAAATAAATAAACAGATTTAAGGTTATTGGTTATAAAGTGTCTAGATTTACTGAGTTGGATTAAATATGTGTAGTTTGCAAAAATAAACCTGAAACATTGATAGAATTGATTTTAGCTGTTCACATTCAGTTCAATTTTGGATAGACTTGGAAATGTATATATTTTACGGAATACTGGTCACTGTGTTAAAATCAATCTAAATGTTGTTGTTTATTTTGAAAGCAGTGATTATTCATTGCAGTTTAAGAAAAACCTCTTAATCCTTCTTAGTAAATTTTAGTAAAATAGTTGTTGTTTTTTCAATTTTATTTCATTTATTTATTTTAGTCAAAATGCAGAATAATAAGACAGGTGTAACCACCATGCATCATTTTAACCAGCTGGTAATTTGTCCCTTGAATGGTTTTAAAATGCTGCCATTGGGTTTTTGGTTTTTATTTTATATAGATTTTTTTTTGTCTAATCTCAGTCTGTCTCTTGTCTTTCATATCATATACAATTATGTCTGACTCTGTAATATTAACCTTTTCTCAATGAACGTGAAAAGAAGTGATTTACTCATATCATTTTATTTTAGCTCTTAGAGTCAAATGAAATTCTGCATAGGCCTACTTTTTACAGACACATTATCGAGAGAGTTTTGTTTGTACTGATTTTCATTTAATCACTCTGATGAGCAGTTTACATGTGTCACAATGTCATTTTTTTCTGTAATGATCCAACACCAAACATCCATTGTACTTCATCGCACCTCTACATTTTATATTTTTGTATATACACAGTTTTTTCAACATGTAAATACCACAGACTGCATACAAAGTCTACATCTTTATATACAGTCTGTGGTAAATACCATCACCATCAATATGATTACGCTGTATATACTGTCAAATCCATCTAACTCATTTATATAGAGCAGTAATTTACTCCAGCACCCTCTGCACTCTGCACCACAGCACTAAATGTGTCCTAAATATCATTGTATGGCTGTTGAACAGGCATTGGGTAGTGCAGTGTTCTTCCTCCGATCACCAGGGGGCGCTGCTGCACATCAGCGCTGCGTATTCGCCACTCGGACAAACTAAAACAAGAAGCGCTACTAGGCGTGCTCAAAGTACGCCAACTAAACCTTATTCAATAAGAATGATTTTCTAGAAGTCACACTAACATCAATAATGCCAGCGGATTTACCGAGCAGACATCAGTTTTAAGAGTATAATTCGCGGGGTACGTAACTCGACGTTTCTTCTGTCTTTGTCCAGTTTATTCAGCAGAGCCCGTTCAGTTAGCGGTGCGTTAGCTTACTTAGCATGCTAAGCTAAAGCCCCACTAAACTGGTGCTGACGGTGACAGCTGACGGTACCTGATGAATGAAACCACTCTAACTAAATTCGGGGATATGTTTTGCAGCAGGGTGCAGTTTGTCTTCACGGCGCCAGTGTCCACGGCCACCGTGGTATTTAAATCGTAGACATTGCCAAAAGTATTGTTGCCTAGCGGTCTTATTTAACAGGACAGCCGCATGTGTTAGCCAGCTAAAGCTAGTTCTTCTGCTGACTTCTCCTGTGCTATCTAGCCAACTAATTATGACTGTGCTGCTGCTGTGCATTAAATTAACCCCCAGTGGGACCGACATGTGATCTGTTTCAGTTCACATAACTCTGTACCATGATATTACATAGCTAGCTGCTGCTCAGCCAACTCATCTGTCTCTATAATTTCTTATGTTTGCACATTTTTGCATCAACAATCCGAATCAGTAATTAAACTCCTAACCATAACTGTTAAATAAATGTAACTTAGTGCAGTGAAAAGTCTAATATTTTCCTGGAAAATGTCCTGGAGTTGAAGTTAAAATTGCAAATACTTAACTATGTCAAAATCAGAATCAGCTGCACACACAAGTAATTTAAATCCAGTTTTAAGTAGGGGTGGGAAATGGATACATCCATCCATCCTCTCGTGATTCCCACCCCTAGTTTTAAGTTGTTCTGACTGTATTTAGACACAGAACAATTTATAGGAAGGTAGAAATTGACACAGTTAAAATAAGGACAACAAAGTTGAACAAAGAGAGGTAAAAATAAACATGCACCTGTTATAAGATAGGGGTGGAAATCACCACAGGCCCTACGATATAATATTATCACGATACTTCAGCCATGATACAATATTATTGCAATTGTAAACATTTTGCAATATAATAATATTGATAATAACCTTTATTTATAAAGTGCTTTTCAAAACAAATTTACAAAGTGCTTCACATGGTTGATCCTGGATTTAAAACAATGCAGGATTCAAACAAATAAAATGAGGCAATTTCAAGAAATACAAAGACCAATGAGAATAAAATAAAGATAAAATACCATCACTGAAGCAGATAAGAAAATAAAAGAATACAAAAACTGATGAAAAAAACAAGATAATAACAATAAAAATAATCAAATGAGACAAATATAAATAGACAGTGTAATATGCTGAGTATTGCTTTAATGTTAATGCGAAATATTGTGATTAATTACCTTTTTTAAAACTACAAATCATGTCTGCAAAGGAAATTTTTATTGACATCTGTTTGCATAAGGTTTTTTTATCTGTTCATCTTACGTGAATTGTTTATATTGCAGCAAAATTTATGGAAAAACTGATAAACAATTGATTTCAGTGTTGTCGAAGGCCACCAAAGGTTTTAGTTATGTTTTTAATATGAATAATTCACATGATGAAAAATAGATACTTGGCCTCTGCGTATTGAAACAATATTGCCAGGCAAATATTGCAATACCATGCTGTGTAGATTTTTCCTCCACCCGGATAATAAGAGAACATAAGATACACCTTTACTGACCCATAGCAAGGAAAGTTAGTTGTCACAGCAGAAGAGAAATAAGCAGAGATGAGTATGGAGAGTAGCAGATATAATAAATAAGAGACAGGCTACATGAAGTTAAATAAGAATAGAATGAAGCAGAAACATTTGGAGACAAACGATATGTGTAAGTGACAGCGGTGTGATTGATAGCAGAGACATCAAGTCTGTGTAAACAGGTTAATATATATGCTGTGTTTGTATTATTATAGTGTTCTATATTAACATAATATAGACCTCCTAACGCCTCATTCAACCCTGATGTCCCTCAGGTCAGCTGACCTGGGGCTCCTGGCTGTTCAAGCTGAGGGGTGATCGTGCCTTTGCAAACTGTGGAACAGCCTCCCCCTCCTCGATCCGACTCGTTTAAATCCAGGCTCAAAACCTACTTTTATTCATAAACATTCAGGTCCCCCTGACGTGGCTTTCTCTGATGTGTGTCTCTGAATGTATGAGCTGTGCACCTGGCAGTCACGTTGCCTCTCGTGTGTGTTTTTAGTGACTTATTCCTTTTGTACAGCACTTTGGTCCGTGTAAGTTGTTTTTAAATGTGCTTCTTAAATACAGTTGAGTGAGGTGAGTCGTATAATATGGTACATTATGAAATGGTGTTGGGCATAATATAAGGTGTAGTGGTGTAATATATAGGCGTATAAATCACATGTTTCATCACGATTCTTTGGGCAACAATCTGATATTCACTGACACCACAAAGTCTCCCACAGTATGATTTTAATTCAGGTGCCTGCGACTGATATGAGATGATATCACTAAATATCCTCATTGTGTTCTTCTTGGCTGCTTGCCATGCCACATAATGTCTTACTCAAGGACAGCACGCTAGCTCAGCTGATAGCGAATTGTTACTAATGTCCTCAAATGACAGCTGTCTGTATGCAGACTAACTTAGTTTGACACTTATCTTAAAATACTTTTAAACGTAAACACCACATCATCTGCATCATCACTCTAATTTGAATAAATGTTCAGGTGGAAACACAAAAACAAGTAAAAAATAGCACGCACATCCCAGTAAATCAGTGCAAAAATGAAAATGAAGTCCGCACACCAGGAACTGCTCCTACGTGTGGTGCTATACCATTAAAGTGATTTGAAGGAGCAGTTCCTGGTGTGCGGACTTCATTTTCATTTTTGCGGTGGAAACGCAAACCACACTATCAGGAATTCTTTTCCCCAGGTAAATAAATTCCTGGTAATAAAATGTCCTGGAAATGTTGGTGGAAAAGGGGTGATTGTGTTTTTGTTGGCTGCTTGCCATTTTGTCTCCCAACTGGCTGCTGGCACTGTTTGAATATTTAGAATTCACTTTGCATCAGTATTATTGGATCGTTGATCCTTGAATCAAAGCATCAGTCCGTATCGATATATCATTACACCCCTGGTAATATGGTACAATACAGCATAATATACAGTACAGCCCAACAAAATAACACAGAACTGAACAGAATATTAAATATGGTGTCCTACAGTATAATAATATGACATGCTGGCAGGAGCTGGTTCCCTCACACCTGATGTTGTGTCACATCTGAAGACATTTTGTCTCTGCTCTTTAGGTTTTACTGTGGATACTTTTACTTTTCTGACTGCTATTTTCTGGTATCATTAGCACCAACCTATATGAACCCTGTGCATTAATTTGTTGTCTTTTTATGTGTCTTTTATGCAGATAATTAGTGATGGCTACTACTGAGATGGAATCTGGTTCTTTGGAATGCAAATCAGATCATGGGACAGTCGACTCTGATTCAAAGTACCCACTGAAAGTACTTTACTGTGGAGGTATGGTATATCACATCGTCACTTTACCCTTTACTACTGTTTTACAACATATTTATATCTCTGTATATATATATTTAGTACGTCTAATTATGCATATATCCACTACATTCCACTTTACATTCAGTTCATGCATTTTGCAGCTACTGTCCACCAAAAATATGTTATTTTGTGTTTTATATGTTGTATTTTATCCCTATATCTTTACTTCTGCACTGTTACATGTCTCAGATTTCTAATTTTTTGACATGCATGATCGTTTCTACATATTTAAAGAGCATTGTCTGTAATAGTTGCATATGATTAAATAACTTGAAATTCACTTGTTTGTTTTGACAGTGGTGCCCTTTCAAAATATAAAAATGTATCTTTGTTTGTTTTGTTTGTTTGCAGTGTGCTCCCTGCCTACTGAGGTAAGATTTAACCATCAAACACATATTATATTCCACTGTTCACCAGAGCACTCATGAATATGCCGTTTGAGATTTCAGAGTCAACTTTATTGGCCAAGACCATGTCTACATGCAGGGAATTTGGTTTTGATTTTAAGTTGGTTTTAATGTAGTTACACACAGTTTAATAACGGTTTCCAGGAAAGACAGAAATACAGCTAAAAACATGGGCAATAAAGCTGACATAAAACTATATAACAGACATATATAACTAGTTTAAACTGTATATTTAAGGTGTTTTTGAAGGTATAACTGAATCTACACTGTTGTGTCTGCAGTACTGTGAGTATATGCCTGAGCCAGCCAAATGTAGGCAATGGCTTGAGAAGAACTTTCCAGATGTCTTTGCCAGGATGACTGTAGGTGAGTGCCGTTTAAGATTTTAGCCAATTACATTTTGTTCAGTTTCCCCAAAGTCTGCATGCACAGCGCTCCAAACATGTGTGACCTAAAAATAGAGCTGCACAGTGTAGATTTATATAATTATGCATGACTACATGAGAGTAAGTAGTGTGGGGTTTTGGATGTGGTGCAGTTTATTTGTGTCCTCCTGGTCTTGAAGGCTGCACTATATTCAAGTGGCACAAATGTCTGATGAATGTGAAATGTTATCCCTAATGTTTCGCTTCATCACAGTACATTTTTGTATGAATACGTCTTCTGAAACCACCCAAAGTCACAGTATCACCTATTATAAGGGTACCCATAATGTGATGTGTAATGTGTTTACCCCTTAATATGCAGCTTTTCTCTTCCCCCTCTTAAATTCTAGTGACTGCTATCAATGAAATAAGCTGCCAAGAGGCTGAGTAGGCGTTTAACTGTGACTCATTCAAAGAAATCCACGTCCAAAGATGTGCTTTATGATGATTTATTAAACAACTAAAGCAAAATGAGATTAAATGAAATATTATATCTTGTAACATCACGTGATGTGACGATGGTCAACAGAAAAAGAGCCAAAAACTCACCCTCTTTATCCAAAAGCCGCCACGCCAGTGAATGAACAGGTAAAATAATGTGAAACTACATCCACTTCTGTGCAAATTACAATGACCGGAAGTGAAAGTGACCAAAAGAACACGTGCAGCCTAAACAAATAATAAACAACGATGGTTAAATTCACATTCTGGCTCCTACATAAGTATTGTTCCATATTTTTGAGGGGGCGACCTCTAGCTCACCTGGGAGAGCGTGTGCCCCATGTAGGCTGAGGCCTTTGCAGCAGCTCATGTTCGATACTAAAAATAATCTCTTTTATTTAAATTATTATTCTACATTATCTGCCAAAATCATACTCTCCTCCTCAGCATCATTGGTTCCAGCTCTACGCTGAAGATATACTAACACAGACTGAAATATTAAACCCAGCAGTCCATGTTTGATTCCATCAAATAGAAATTTCCTAGATAGACACATTACCCTAAAATTCAACCAGACATATTTGGTATGTTTGGCTGCACAGCATGAGTTTGTAATGACCGACCCACATGCAATACAGTGGGGTTTAAAGGTTGAAAATGTTGTGATATTTGATGAACTACACTTTCAGCTCACTCGAAGTCTGTATTAGTTGCTTGCCTACAGTGATTTTAGGTGCAGTGTAACAGCTTTAATAAAAGAGAAACAGATTTTATTTTCAGCACAAATCACAGAGTAAAATGGCCACTTTAAAAGACCCCTGCAAAAAGTTCAGATACATACATACAGTATTTGGAGGAGTCTGACTGAAAAGCCGTGAAACTGTGAACGATTTCTCTCCAACAAGGAGACACGTTAATCAGAGACATGTATATTATTAAAAATTAAAACACAAATGTATGAATGTGTGCAGCTGGCAGCAGAGTCTCAAAACTGCGACGATACTGACAGCACAAGGTTCACTCCGGGGTATCCAGAGTGAGAAATGACCTCATAATGAGGTCTAAAGGTCTCTAACGACGTCAGACATAAAGAGGAAAAAAATAAACTGTCATGGACACACGCTGGTCACTAGCCAAGCTGTCCTGTTACTACAAAGAGATGGCAGCCATCCAAAAGTTAAGAAGCTTTGTTGCAGGATTGCTTTTGATATTTTCCTTTTGTCCTTCTGAACCACTGGTCCGGCAGCAAATGCTCCCAAGCAGGAAACCGGCACTGGAGAAGCTCCCCCTGCAGGCGAGGAGGAGGAGAAGAAGAAACAGAAGAGAGGTATGTTGGCAAATGTTGGAGGGACTTTTTTCCCCACAATCAACTCTTTGAGGCTTATTATAGGATGTTATGGTGTTAGGTATTCATTAAGATATTGTCTCTGGGAGTCAAAGGAAGAAAAATCTAATGCCTTGATATAAACCTTAAAGAGTAACTTTGGTATATTCTAACCACCCACTCAGGGACGTGTTCACACCATCAGTGTTTGTCCACTGTCAGTGTTTGTTTTTGTCACTGATAGGCTCAGATTGTTATTCTAACTCTGTGACAGCATTATGAAAGGATCCCTACAGAGATAGAGTTTTATGTTAAAGAGTCAGATCCTTTTTGTTTAACCAGAAACAGCCCTGAAATCACCATCACCAAACCCACCAGACTAAATTTAAATAAACAGTTATCATTGTAAAAAGACACTTCGGTCAAAGTCGACAGAAACAAAGTAAATTGTGAATAAATTCACAAAACCCATCTTGGTTCATCTCTCCACTGTTCAACAATCACCAACTCTGATTTGGTTGAAATTAACCCTTAATTCACCAGTTAGATGTGACAACATGCTGCCTCTATACACACTAACATGACTGTTTATTTTTAATTTATTTATTAACACACACAAACAGGTATTTTAGCAATTTGGAATAAGAAATGCTGTGAATTATCGATAGACTGGGCCAGAGTGTGGGAGAATGTTTCCTGTTTTTCCCAAAACTAAAATCATAACACTTAAATTATAAATTAACAAGCCTGAATTTCATATTTAAAACTTATTTGACACCAAAATAGCGTTACATGATGCGTATATCTACTGCTCCAAATTGTACCTCATGTGATTTGAATAAGCTGAGGACTTTCATACATATGTGGAAGTGTCCATCAGTTTAAAGTTTCTGGGATAGGGTTGGGACTCGTTAGGATTTTAAGGATTCCGATTCCTTACCGATTCCTCTTACCGATTCCTACATTATATTCATTATACTTGCTATACTTAAACAAGTATATAATAAACACAAATGCAATCATACAAATACAAAAACTTTATTCTAACTGTTGCACAGTACAATTAAATGAAAATACACATTTGTGTGTGGTGTGTATTTCAGATTTAGAGCTTATATCATCTCCCTGAGAATATATAACAACAAAAAGTGATTCTCTGATTTCTACAGTAACACTATTGCCTCAAATTAACCACAGCAATGTAATAAAAAATACTTATTATGCATTCATGCTTGGGCACTGTTATTTACGTGACAACACCTGAACAGAACACACACACACATTGGCTGTTTGTTTCACCCCTCGCTGGAAGCCTCGGACCTCCAGCCGCCCGCTCCCGTCTCAAACACGGAGGTCTCCCTCTCCGCGGAGCACACGGCGCATGCCCGGCCTGTTAAATAGCCTGTAACCATGACAACTGTGTGACACAAACTCAGTGCTTTAGTCATTAAATAATGTCGGGCTCGGTCGGGTTCGGACAGAAATATGCGGCCCGTGCCGCACTCTAATGGAAACGCACATGACAGGTTTTTTTTACAATCTAGGAACCGTTTGCAGGAACAGTTACTCCAAATGTGATGGAACCGGTTCCGGAACCGGAACTTTGGACCCTGTTCCAAAAAAGAACCAGATCCGGATCCCAACCCTATTCTGGGAGCAAATAACAAAATGTCTATCTGAGTGTTAGGACTGACTGCTCTCCAGCATGTGTGTTGCTCAATGATGATTCAGAGCAGACCTTTAATCACACTCAAAGGCAGTTATGGTTATCAGCATGCACTGCTGCTGAAAAGATATTGGCAGTTAGGTGGAAGCTGCCACACAGTGCTTTTATTCAGCAGTGGGAATACTCTAATGGAGATTTTATCTGTGGAGCTCTCTGTTGCTAGGATGAAGGGGGCAGGTTACATCACGCTTGAGGCTCGGAAGGAGGCACTCAACTTAGCTAGAGAAAGGGTATGAGTTTGTATTTGTCTTCACTTGTACTCTATAGTGCACGTTTGAGAAACTTAATACGTGTATAGTAGAATTCAGAGAAAGACCCCTAGGGACAGGAAAGGTCAGGGTTGAGGAATGATCAGAAGGTGCAGGTGTACATCTGTGAGGACCTCTCCTGGACGACCAACACCACAGCACTGGTGAAGAAGGCTCAGCAGTGCCTACACTTCCTCTGCAAACTGAAGAGGGCAAGAGCTCCCCCACCTATCATGTGCTCCTTCTACTGTAGCAACATTAAGAGCATCCTTACCAGTGTGGTGCAGGAGCTGCACTGGCTACAACCGCGGGACCCTGCAGCACATCGTGAACACAGCTGGAAAGATCATTGGTGTCTCACTCCCCTCCGTCCTGGACATTTGACAACACACACGACACACGCAAAGCTCTCAGCATTGTGTGTGACCCCAGCCACCCCTCACACAACCTCATCTGCCTCCTGCCATCAGGGAGAGGGATCAGAGCCTTTAGGCACGAAAATAAAATTATGCTCCCAAAAAAGACCCTTTATTTGGAGTCTGGTGGGTTTGGTGACGGTGATTTCAGGGCTGTTTCTGGTTAAACAAAAAGGATCTGACTCTTTAACACAAAGCTCTATCTCTGTAGGGATCCTTTCATAATGTTGTCAGACACTTAGAATAACAATCTGAGCCTGTCAGTGACAAAAACAAACACTGTTAGTGGACGTACAATTATAGTGTGATTACAGATGTCTGAAAGACTGTAATCTGCTTTATTTTTTATCTTAAGGTGGAAGAGGCCAGATCAAACAGAAAAAGAAGACTGTGCCTCAGAAAGTCACGATAGCAAAAATCCCAAGAGCCAAGAAGAAATACGTCACACGGGTGTGTGGCCTGGCAACATTTGGTAAGACGTTTTTGTGTGTGTGTGTTTTTATTGTTTTCAACATTACATTCTCTTCTTCTTAAAGCTTTATTCTCTTAACGTACAATTCCGTGTTGACTCTTGCAGACATCGAACTTAAAGAGGCTCAGCGATTCTTTGCCCAGAAATTCTCTTGTGGTGCCTCAGTTACAGCAGAGGATGAAATAATCATTCAGGGAGATTTTACAGATGACATAATCGACGTCATTCAAGAGAAGTGGCCTGAGGTGAGCTGTCTCAATGTGTCTTCAGTGATTTGTCTTTGTGTGTTTATGTGCTCGTTTGTCTTCTGCCTCTCAGTTTCAGTTTCACTGCATGAGGCAGTGCTGGCTTTAATTAGTAATTTTGCACTGAGTTTGAACCTCTGTAGCTGAGCAGTGATGTTAAAAAATGTAAGATGGTTGGCAGGAGGAGAGGAGGGATTTGGCTGGATTACTGAGAAGAAAGTGGCTCAAAATTTAACTTTATACTTGGAACAAGTTTAGAAAGAAAGATGGATTTCAGGACAGATCAAACTGAGCAGGCTGAAAGAAGTTAAAAGAGCACAACTATACTGGTGCTGTACTTTTTCAGATACTGTCTGTGCAAATGACACACTGTATTTCATGGTTAAATGATACATGATGATACCAGCCTGCAGCTCAAATGTATTTCATGGGCTGTATATAGAATAAACACAAATCAGCTGAAAGAAAAATGAAACATTAGTGGTTTACGTTGGTGTAGATCTATTTTGTGTTTCTTACATCATATTTTGCACATGACAGTACTATAGGTGACTGCTCTTAAAAACAACAACAAAAAAGAATCAGGGAAGAGTCCTCAACTAATACATATCGTAAAACCTGGGCGAGATAGAGACCATCAGAACAAGCTTCCTCACAGTTTTCTTGGTTACTAGGATGACAAGTCCCTCCCTAATCTAATATACGATTGGTTCTGTTAAAAGTTCCGAGATTTTTAACCACAAGCACTCGCAGCAACCATATGAAAACGCTGGAGCATGCCTCACCTGTGTCTTGGCCAAAATGTTGCACACAAACACACCGCAAAGGCTAGAGCCAACAGCCAACCAGCAAGTATGTTGTGTACCTGTGTGAGAGGACACACCCCTCTATACCAGCAGGGAGCAGAATTCTATATTCATCATGCAAAAAGGGGAACCAGAAGACCGACAAGATGCTATTTAGCCAGTTAGCGTATTAACAGCACAACCTGATGTTGACAGAACAAATTAGATTTACTGTGAGCTAGCGAACAACAGCACAATAACAAAAATGTTATCTTACCTAGCGTTACAAGTTTGATTTGGTCTCACTTCCTCTTGACTTTAGCTCTTTGTTTACTTTCCTCACTTCCGTTTCTCATGTGCTGAGCTGAGCCGCCAATCTGAGTGATTTCTGTCACCGGTAGTTTTTATCAAACAGGAGGAAATAGTGCTTTTGTTGGGGACTGTTTTCAGCGGCAGATTAATCCACGTTTGGTGAGTCAGCAGGACGGTGTATGTGGGATGAGTTAAAATAAACTACAATGTGTGTTCAGGGTAATAAAGGAACATGTGACTCAGTGAGGCTCGCTAAGGTGTTTTAATAGGTTTTGGACAACAGTGGAGCTCTGTGGCACACAGGAAAAAGATAGATCAAATGCAAATACTGAGATCTCTGTGTGTCTCTGTTTTAGGTGGACGATGACAGCATCGATGATCTGGGTGAAGTCAAGAAGTGAAGACCAAATATGCACTTTTACTGAAACGGATGTGACCTGTAACAACGACAACAACCTGGCCAAATGTACACATTAAGTCATTTTATACCTATTTTATTTACTGTTCATAAACAGCTGCGGACTTGGCCACTCACTTGGCTTCTTCTTTTTTTTTTTTTTTAGTTAATAGCTGCTTTCTCTCGTTTGCCAAAGGTGTGGTATGACGTGAATCCCTCCCAAATGTTCTTCACTCAAAGCAAAACTGTAGGCTAATAAATTTCAGTCTCCTTCGCCTGTACGCTCTTCTTTCCAAGTTTGTTGCATGTCTGTTTTCAGAAGCATTAAGGATTGTGAGGCTGCTGCTTCATGAGTCACTTTAAAGGCCGCAGGTTACTTGTTTTTCCTGCGTCCCCATGAGTAAACCTCCTGCCCTGCATAATAGTTTTATAATGAAGCCACACTCCCCAGACAGATAACATTTACAGTTGTTTCCCTGCTCCTCTGCGTCAATACTACTTCCCCAAAGATAACACATAGCGCACGGATGTTTGCTGCACTTGTGAATTTGCATGAATGCAAATATGATTCTCGCCCAAAGAAGTCACCTGGTGCAGCATATCTGTGTTGACACTGAAGAGCAGCAGGTCGGTGTTGTGCTTCACTGACGCGGCAAAATGATGAATGTCACTCCTGCAGACGAGTGCTGCCCCTTCGAGTCTCCCATCCTGGACCAGGTTTTGCCTCCTATACTGGTCTTGGAGTTCATGTTTGGACTGATGGGGAACTTCGTCGCCCTGTGGATGTTCATCTTTCACATGGACACATGGAAGCCCAACGCTGTGTACCTGACTCACCTGGCCGTCGCCGACTCCATCGTGCTGTTCTGCCTTCCTTTCAGGGCCGACTACTACAGGCGTGGGAAGAACTGGCTGTACGGCGACGCCCTGTGTCGCATCCTGCTCTTTCTGCTGGCAGCCAACCGTGCGGCAGGGATCTTCTTCCTCACGGCCGTGGCTGTTGACCGTTACTTCAAGATCGTCCACCCGAGGAACCGGATCAACCGGATGGGCCTGGGCTACGCTCTCTGGATCTCCCTCGGCCTCTGGGGTCTGATTTTCCTCGCCACCGGCTACCTCCTCGCTAATGAGCACTTCTACTACAACAACAACCGCACACAGTGTGAGAGCTTCAACATCTGCATGGGCTTCAGTCCCCTCTCCACCTGGCACAACACTTTCTACGTCACCCAGTTTTTCCTGCCCACTTCAATCGTCGCCTTCTGCACCATCCGAATCACATGGCAGCTGAGGGTCAGGACCATGGACAAGAACGGGAAGATCAAACGGGCCGTGCAGTTCGTCATGGCCGTGGCGTTGATCTTCATCATCTGCTTCTTCCCCAGCACTATATCGCGCATCGCAGTGTGGATCCTCAAGGCGTGGTACAACGAGTGCAAATACTTCAAAGAGGCCAACCTGGCGTTCTACACGTCGGTGTGTTTCACCTACTTCAACAGCGTCCTCAACCCCGTCGTGTATTATTTCTCGAGCCCTGCCTTCAGCGGCACCTTCAGAAAGCTCCTGAATAAACTGCTGAGAAGGAGCAACGACAAAGATGAGACGGAGTCAGCTGACAACGGCATTTCCACTGTGGATGGCAGAAGAGAATGAAGGTGATATTTGTGTTCCCTGCTAACACTTAAGGGATACTCTAATGGATGCAAACTGCACGTTAAAGGTCAGGCAACATATTTAATTACTGTTATCCTAGTTTATAACTGTAACAAAATGTAGAAGGGGTTTTGCTGTGATTTTAAACAACAAATTGACCCACCTAAAATAATAATCAGGAGCTTAGTGCTCTGTACTTGTGTAACAAAACCCTTGTGAATGTGGTTAATTAATGTAATCATGAGCCGTTAACAATGAAGAATCTCAAGTTGCAAGCAGGGTGTCTACTGGTATCAGACACTTAAATGGAACGCTTTCAACACGGTTCTCACGGTCATGACGAACCTGGAAAGGTCATGGCATTCCACAATCACATTTTCCAGGCCTGGAAAAGTCACAGGATTTATAAAAACCATTGAAAGTTTTGCAAAGTCATGGAATTTTCTTGTCTGTAATGATAATCTTTCTTGGATAACTTTCCAGTTATGTAATGTAACAGCAGTTTTTTTTCAGTTTTACTCATTTTAATGAGGCTGTTGACATGAGCAGCTCTAATGTCAGGGTTCCCACAATCAGGGAGAACCTGGAAAGGTCATGGACTTTCACAATATTATTTTCCAGGCCTGGAAAACTCATGGAAAAGTTTTGAAATTTTGTCCATGGAAATGTGTGGGAACTCTGATTTAATAGAGCCCAACCAATACTGGATTTTTAGGGCCGATACCAATATCAGGGAGTTAAAAATTTCTGATACTGATACACCGGCCGATATCTATCCATCCATCCATAATGTTATTACTGAGAGATGCATACACTGAGAGAGTTAGGGAGTGATCACACCGAGATGAAACGCCAGAAACGCAACGCCAGTAAAACCATTATTTTCCTACGATACGGCGCGTCTGACTGGCGTTCAAGTGTCTTTTTAGACGGGCATTTTTCCGGCGTCTTTTTAGACGCACATAGATGCTGAAAAGCTAAAATATTTTCAACTTTTTGAGCGTCAGACACCAGTAGCTAGCGCGCATTGAATAAGCGCTTCCAGTACTTCAAGCGTCTTTGAAGCGTCCACGTCTCTAGCGTCTCATTTCTGTGTGATCGCCCCCTAAAACTTCATTGGGAATGTAAAAATGATAAAAACAAGCATCGTTTTTCTGGATTATGTTCTGAATAAAAAGAGAACTTTTCATATCTGTGCATATCGGACAACATATACGCCGATACCAACATATCCGTAAGAGGTGAGCAATGGCTGATAAATTTGGCCAATTGAAATATCGGTCAGGCTCCAGCTTTCAAGACCCTTTCAAGATCATTTTAAATCAGATTTAAGACTGATTCACAGACAAATTATCTCTTATTAAGCACTGAAGGTGAGTGTAAAATTTAGATGTATGTAGTCCTGTGTGGAGGAAGGTTTTATGTAGGAATATGTTTATTAGAGTGAGTTAATCTACATTTTGCGAAGTGTAAGTATAATGTAAAGTATAAGGTTTAAACATTTGTAATATCAGAAATGTGGACCCTCATGCAGAAGAGCTCGACTCATTGTGACAAAAAGAAATCTTAAAAATCAATGAATTAAATAATTGATTCAATTCTTGTGGCAATAAAGACCTTGCAAATTCAAATTTAAGACTATTTAATGACTTTTAAAGCGTCAAGACCGAATTTAACTTACTTTATAAGGGCCTGCAGACGCCCTGGTTGAAAGGGGACCTCATCAAATATGAGCTGCAGATGTTTGTAAAGGCAACAATATCTATCAAATATGTGATGTTATGTGTGTATCAACCTTTCTTCTGTAAGGTAGTTCATACAAGAGTTTACACTGTCAATCACATCCACTGTGAACACTGATTTTCTGCCTCCCATTAAAATAATATTTACAGTACAAATGAGCTGAACAGCCAGAGGGACGTTCAGACGACTGCTGTCACTGAACTGTCAACACACAATCTGTACATGTACTGTTTAATGAGGTAACTGAGTCTAACAGGGTTGTGGGCATGCAGGTAAATCAAACTGATAATGTAAAAGCAATTTATCTTCTCTTATGTCATGTGTGCATACATTCGAACACATTTCCTGTCTCTGTATCTCGTCACATTTTGTTTTCAGTAAATAAATTAAACACAATAACTGAGATAAATCACATTTTACTGTTTGTGCCTTTTTACTTTGTGTTTGTGTTTCTTCCAACTCAAGGAATCACGTTTTAATTAAAATCTGGAGTTTGACCTCATTCATCCATGTCAGGAGTTGGCAAACTTTAAATAAAAAAAGACTGGATTACATAATCTAATCCAATTTTAGATATTTGTATTCTCTTGAACAACTTATTTTCAAGATTTGATCCAATCAAATAGCTGAAATCTGATCAGACAACCATCCAGATGGTCGGACTTAGTAATTTGAATATAACAAATGGAAATAAAAAGAGCTGGGAAATAAATGTCTTAAGTGATGGAAATAACATTTTGGAGTTCTTAGTCAAGGTGTTGTTCCCATTTTAACCCCCAACCCAGTGGCATGAGGCCATTACAATGGGCCCCAGTGAACACAATCATGCACATACTGTCTCGTCACATGATCAGAGACTTGACAGTGGATAACATTAACATACATATTACACAGCAATCATCACTGCATATCTGTATATAACAAAAAATACCTAAGAAAAGAAGAAATTATTGATTTAATTTAATAACTTTAAATGCTGATTTATAGAATAGTTAATTTATAGAATACTGTAAAACTTCAATTAAAAGCCCAGTCGCTTTTACGAGGCTTGTCTCTATTAGAAACCTGGTCTGGTTGCCAAGCAGTTCATTTTTATAGAAGTTCTTTGGATGTGTAAAACGGGATTGTTGACCACCTACTTGAACGAACGTTAGTTGTCAGTGTGGAGATGCTACATATTGTTAGCTCACTTCAGTTTATTTTACTGAAACCATGAGCACCAGAAAAGACCTTAAGTTATTCTGATTTACCGGCATGACTTCCCTCTTCCGAAGCTGTCATAAAGTCAGAATAAGTGTCCATTCCTCAGTTATGTGATTAAGTTATTTATATTTCTTTAGTCTGTAAGGGTCCACAGATCAAATGAATCAAACATGTTTTTCATAAAAATTAATCCAAGTTATGAATATTGTTTAACAGGATAAAGTGATGTTGTGTTGGTATGCTGGATGCCATGAAAACAGTGACATAACATTACACATGATTGATAGGTTATTTAAAGCCTAACTTTTATACAAGTAATATTCATACTGGCTCAAATAAACAATTTGAATTTGAATCTTTGCTGAGCAACAGTTTTGCGTTAAACACATTTAATATAGATACCTGTCCCAAATATAAGCCTGTTGACTTCAGTGATGTCAGCCAATAATAGCCCAGGCTACTATTTGAAGTTTTACAGTAGCTGATTTATAAAATAAGCATGTCCATCCATCCATTTTCATCCGCTTATCCAAGGCTGGGTCGTGGGGGCAGCAGGCGCAGCAAAGCACCCCAGACGTCCCTCTCCAGCTCCTCCTGGAGGACCCCGAGGTGTTCCCAGACCAGATGAGATATATAATCCCTCCAGTGTGTTCTGGGTCTGCCCCGGGGCCTCCTACCAGTGGGACGTGCCTGGCACACCTCCAGCAGGAGGTGCCCAGGAGGATCCTGATCAGATGTCGAACTACCTCAACATGAAGGAGCAGCGGCTCTACTCCGAGCTCCCTCTGGATGTCTGAGCTCCTCCTCCTCCTGTCTCTAAGGCTGAGCCCAGACACCCTACAGAGGAAGCTCTTTTCGGCCGCTTGTATCTGTGATCTCATTCTTTCAGGCCGTGTTTAGACGACAACGATTTCTCTAAAAACGGAAAAGTCTGTCCTTTGCGTTTTAAAAAACTTCTGCGTTTATATGACGACGTTATTGAAACGATCCCGTTCACACAGAGCCGCAAAATCTACTGGAAACGCTGTAGTATGCACGCCAGGCCAATGGGTGGCAGTGTAAATTTGCAAAGCAACACCATGGCGTGACGCCATGCCTGCGCTGAAGCGCCTTCCTCTGCAACGCTGTGATTACAAACCAAAACAAAGAAGACACAATGGTGAAAGCACGCACAGATAACTTTGTCTGGATGGACGACGAGGTGGAGTTGCTACAGTAACAGATCTACACTTCACTTCAAATCAACAGGGTGAGCAGCACAAACAGAGCTCGCCATTGTTGTTGTGACGGTCAGCATGCCTCGTGACTGGAACCGCAATGCGCATGTGCGAAAAGTCTCCGTTTTCAGAGGAACTGCATATTGCAAGTTTACATGACAACGGAGACGCTGCCGTTTCCAAAAAGTTGCACTCTGGAACCCGTTTTCAAAACACTGCATTTTCAGGCACCCAAAACGCCGCTGTCGTGTAAACGATCGGCCAAAACGCAACTAAAGTTTACTGTTTTCAGTTGAAATCGTTGTCGTATAAACGGGACCTCAGTCACTATCCAGAGCTCATGACCATAGGTGAGGGTTGGGACGTAGATGGACCAGTAAATCAGAAAATAATTCTGTTATACATGCTTATTGACTATTGTATAAAAAAAGAAAAAAACAAACATGACTGAGATGGGTTTGTGTTTTTCAAGGGCATGTATAGCAAATGAAACTGTTTTTAAATTAATGAGAGTTCTTCTTTGAACACAGGCATATTTTCAAGGGCCCATTCTGCACTCTACACATCGTTGGAGGGCCCACTCTCACTGTGGGCCCCCCACATCATGGGCCCCAGTGCAACTACACTGCCCACACTGTCTGTGTTTACGCCCCTGCCCCCACCTTCCTATAAGTCCAAATGCTGTTAGTCACATTTATTTATCAGTGTATCTCTTCTATTTAATCTTTATTTACAAAGCGCTTTCAAAACAGATTTACAAAGTGCTTTACATGTCTGTTATTAAAACAGACAAGGCATTAAAACAACAACTTTTAAAAGAACTGATAAAAAAAACACTTTAGTGTATAAAAACTGAGGAAATAAAAGACAGTTTAAAACAACGTAAAACTCAAGTAAAATCAAGAAAGGCTTTCTCTCTTTGCTGCCTATCACAATAAGATAATCCTTAAACTTGTGCAACTGCCTGTTTCATAATTTATTTTTCCAAATGATGGTTCCAGGGTTCCCTAAACTCCACAATTAGCCGATGTAAGTATGGGTTGAAAAAAGGAGTTCGGATGTCCGAGCTTAGGAGCAGTCCATGAAAGCATCAATAGTTGCCACGATGACGTCATGCTGGGGCTGGGCTGAGAAACGATGAGCGGCTGGAAAAACATGTAACGGTGCAAAGACACGGCTGCACCCACCCACACCATCCTTTACTGAGCCTCAGTTCACCAGCGGAGACCAAGTAAGCTTCCACGACAACTTTCTACACACCTGTCTGCCTTTATTTATATTTAAACACCTTCTCTGTAGGGCGTTGTTTGATGCTAACGTGAAGCTAGCTAGCTTTGGCAGTTGGAGCGCATTCCAACAGGGACCAAAGCTCCAGACACCAGATATGACATCAAGAGATAAGTTTAAGCACTCTGTTAAATAACATGTGTGATCAAAATAACCTGACACTTCGATTTTTAACACGTAGGGTGTTTAATAAGAAGTGTTACTAAGTTAGTGGCTCCAGAGATGCAGCAAGTAGAGCCCAGCCCAGACACAAACAACACGGTGTCTCATCATCTGTTGGTCGGCCAACAAAGCATCAGCAGTGATTTATTTAACATGTAACGGGTCATGTGTGATGGTGTAAGGCTGGAGATACAGGAGGCTGAGGTGTTAGCAGATACAGGGGGACACAGGAGGGGTTTGACAGCTGTAGGTGTGCTTGTTGTTTTGGTCCTGCAGCACCGGCTGGGCAGGGGGAGCAGCACTGTTGAGGTAATGTTACAGCAGGTTGCTCAGGTTACCTGCTCACTGGATGGACTGAAACACACCTGTTTTCCTCCTGTGCTTAAGAGCTGAAAAAGATGCTACAAAACAGATATATATTTAAACTAAAACATGCTTTTATTGGATGGATATCTGTGGAAAATACCTGCAACACTGTCACTTGTAGAAGAAGTATTCACATCCTGTTCTCAAGCAAAAGTATTAATACCACACTGTGGAAATACTCCACTACAAGTAAAATCCTGCAATCAATAGGAAAAGTACTATTACCACTAATAAATATAATAATACACTGGATTTATTTAGCTCTTTTTCTGGATACCCAAAGACGCTTTACAAAGAAGAACAGCACCAGAACAAAGATGAAATAATCCATAAGATGGGAGACAATGCTAGAGAGGAAGAAGAAGAACGCAGTTTTGAAGAGGTGTTTTAAGGGATTTCTTGAAGTTGGAGCATGAGGGGGAGATTCTGATGACTTTAGCGAGGGAGCAGCAGTGGAGAAGGCCCTGTCCCCTCCAGGTGCTGTGTTTAGTCCTGGTGAGGAGGGAGCAGGACATTGGAGGAGCTCAGACAGGTGGGAGGAGCCAGGTTGTTGAGGTGATGTTGAGGAGTTTGAAGTGGATACGCTGGGGGAGAGGGAGCCAGTGGAGGTTAAGAAGGACGGGTGATACAGTCAGAGGTTTGGATGATGAACCGTAGAGGAGACTGTTGCAGTCATCCAGTCTGGAAGTGATGAATGTGTGAATGAGTCTCTGCGGCTGAAGAGGAGAGGGATGGACGGACGCAGGTGATATTTCGGAGATGGAAGAAGGCTGTTTGAAGTCATGCAATCAAAACCTTACTTCCGTAAGAGTTTGCTTCTTCAAAACATACTTAAAGTAAAAGTATTCATTGTGCAGTACACTGTTCCCTGTTGGTGTTTTCCGAATCAATATTCCTGCTGCATTAATGTGTATATGGCATTTTTCTGCTGTAGATGTTTAAGGTTGTGCTCATTTTAACTCCTTTATACACTGTTGGGTAGTTTAATGTGAAGCAACACATCGTATTCTTGAAGATCATCATGTTTGTAGCGTGGCTGTCCTGTGAGTGGAGTTGCAGCGGTACACGATATACCGTGCTATAGGCTAAATATTGACGGTACATCTGGTTATCTATGTCACTGAAAAAGAACGCTACCGGACAGAGTATCTCACCTTTGTTAATTTTCAAAAGAGAGATTTTTTACCCATACGTGTATGGAAAAAAAAAAAAGTTAGAAGTTTCAGTTATTATAAAATGTTTGTTCAACCAAAAAACATTCCTTTAAAGGTCATTGTTACTGATAATAATAATAGTTTTATTCTGTATATCGTGGAATATAGAGGCTCATGCACACCTTCAGAAACTTGTAGTGGAAAATGTCCATAGGTGGAGAAAAAGGGAATTCCTTTATTTGATAAACCACGGTTCAGTCACCAGGCCTTCACCAGGTTAAGCACCCTATTGTGTACGGTATTTGTGACAAAGCATTTTCCAGCTGATAAAAGAGGTTTTTTTAAAGCGTTAATTTTGCTTAAGAGGGAGGAGAATTTCCTCAGCACATGAAGGAACTCTTTATCCTTCAGTTTATCACAAACATTTAACAAAAATCTGGAGATACATCACCGGACAGGAAGGGGATGAAAGCTGACAGACAGATGTAGTGGAGTAAAAAGTACAATATTAGTCTAACCTCTGAGATGTGGTGGAGTAGAAGTATAAAGTTGCATTAAATGGAAATGCTCAAGTAAAGTACTACTGCGTCAAACATGTACTTAAATACAGTACGTGAGTGAGTGTAATCTCTGGTTCTGCTGATTTTATAATTCTTATAATTCTATAAACGGTCCCAGTGTGAGTCCAACAGTGTTACTGGCTGCTGAATCAGTGGAGTGCTCTTAAATGTAGCGTGTGATATGTAAAAACACAGCCTCTACTGCACTGTATGAAACATATTATCTGTGTTGACCTAGTTGCACTCGGAGTGAATCATCTGCTTTATGAATAAAATGGCCGCGTGGTCACGCTGCTGCTCGACACCTACGAAACAAGACCTGCGGAGAAATGAAGGTTTTACAGTGGATATAAAAAGGCTACACATGCTTGTGAAATTGCAGGGTTTGAAATGTTAAGACAGAAAGATCAACAACATAAATGTCAGACTTGTTCCATCTTTAATGTGAGCTTACAACAAACACAAATCCAGAGACAAATATTTTTTTACTAGGAATATTTAAAGGTCCAGTGTGCAGGATTTAGGGGGGTATATTAGAAAAAATTGAATATGATATAATCACTGTGTTTTCTTTAGTGTATAATCACCTGAAAATAATAATTGTTGTGTTTTCGTTACCTTAGAATTCGCCTTTTATGTCTACATAGGGAGAAGGTCCTCGTCTACAGGGATCACCATGTTGCATCTCCATGTTTCTACAGTAGCCCAGATGGGCCAAACCAAACACTGGCTCTAGACAAGGCCATTTACATTTTTGCTTTTTCGCATCGGCTACTGAATTATCAGCCCCTCTGCAACGAGCAGCCTTGGAAAAACACAGATTTTTTAACGTGAAACTGCTTTATTCAGTGTTTTTAGTGGCTCAGGTCAGAGGGTTTGTTTATTTCGGAGAGGCTGGATGAAATCTGCGATCTTCACTGACAGATGCCACTAAATTCCCCGAAATCGTACACACTGGACCATAAATTAAAGAAAACTAAAACACCCTGATCATAAGTCTGCACATCTTTTATAACAGGGGCTCTAGCTGTGTTCAAAGTTAACTAATCACATTCAAAATCATGCTTGTAGGTACGTAGCATACACCTGCCATCAATGAAAGTGATCCTGATTAAAACCAGTGAAGTCAGCTGTTGCTGTAGGATTTGCTGGAGTGTTTGGGGTTGCATCCTAATGCTAAAGCCATGTTCCTCAAAGAGTTAACAACGACACTGCCAGATCTAATTGCTCAGGACAGGGATGTAAAAGAATATAGAAGGCATTAGATGTACCATGGAGCGCTGTCAAAACCATCATCACAACCCTCCAGAGTTGATGAGAGGATGAGGTGAAAGCTAACCAGGGAGGCTATAAGGAGACCAGCATTAAAGGAACTGCAGGAATGTCTGGCAGGTGCTGGTACTCCTGTAATCTCCACATCTATGGGGAAGGGTGGCAAGATGGAAACCCTTTCTTCCAAGAGGGAACCTCAAAGCTTGTCTGAGTTATGCCAAAAGACCTAATCAGTCAATGCAAACCATGTTGTGTGATAGTCTGATGAGACAAAGGTTGAACTTTTCAGCTTTAATTCTTAAAGATATGGTTGGCATAAAAGGGCTTCTTGATATACCACTATTGAGGAAAATGGCATTATTTAAAAGTAAAATGTTGATATCATGTTAATAATACACACATGATAATGTTATGTAAGTAATGCAGCATCTCTTAGTGGTTCCCAACTGGTGGGTCACGGTCCAAAAGTGGGTCACGGGTCCATTCTGAATGGACCACAAGTGTCTGGCAAAGGTGTCAAGTTTGTAAAGAACACACTTTATTTTGAAGTACAGTGAATTTCTGGTACAGAGCTTTTATTCTGATGTGCCGTTTCTTGCTGTAGGGTGAATGACTAACAGACAGCTACTTGACAGAAGCCCCTTTTACACTGCCAGATTTTCGGCAAATGTTGGGCTGTTTTGCCAGCCAGCTGCGAGCGTTTAGACACACAGAGCCGGATTGGCGAGTTGATCCCAGGTGCCCAATTTTCTGCCTCGTAGGGTAGACATATTGGCAGTTTAAACAGACCGAAGTGCCCTTCCGCAACGGGAGGGGCTGTTGATGAGTTGTGGGAGGAGCTGTTGATGACGCCGCACGTGCGAGCCACTGGCGGTGGATAAACAGGAAACAGCTGATAGCAGGAATTAGCGAGCAGCTAGTAGCAAGAGGGAAACGAACTGACAGACACTGTAAAGATGAGCAACTGGGGAGACAAGGAATTGCGCGCCCTCCTTGTCCTCGCAAACGAAGAGGCCATTAACCGTCAGATGACGGGGACGGTGAAGGACGGGCCGACTTACGAGAGAGAATCGCCGAAGGACTGACCAGCCGCAGCTTCCCTCCCACGTCACTGTTTACGTCACACGCTGAGCTACACGTTTTGTTACTTGCTCACGCCCCCCATTGCCCCGAAAAAGGCACATTCTGTATAAACAAAAGTAGGTAGGCGGCATTTTGCTGCACTCCCCGATTTTGTTTTTATACTGCCAATGCTGAAAAAACACTGATTGGGCTTTCCTGCAAATCTGCACAACTCCTATCTAAAAAGGGCTAGAGACAGCAAACTAGCTCGATGACATGGCCAAACACAAGTATGACGCTGTATGTATTGAACTGTGTGGACCTTGAACTGATGACTAAGGAGAAATCTGGACCCTGTGGCTGGACCAGTTGGGAACCACTGTCTTAAATCATTTACATTTCTTTCTGTTGTCACTTTGTCTTCCTCCCCCAGTGCCATCTGGTTGACTTTCACTAACCATTAACTGTAATTGCTCTTTTGTACAGTTATGGTTGTAAACTCTCCACCAGCCTACACTTGTATTTTGAGTGTAATTCATTCACCACGGAAAGAGACAAAACTCACAATAAGATGATTTGGACTGATGGCAGTTTCCCCCCTCTATTATCTGTATATACCGGGATAATATTGTTATCATGAACACTTTTCGCCACAGTAATCTTGTATTTAAAATCTAATATTGTGCCAGCTCTCGCTCAAAGACAATACAGAGGAATACCCTACCCACTGTGAAGCATGCATGCATCATGCTTTGAGGCCAGCTTCTCTTCGGCTCGACCATGGGCTCTTTTCAAGATAGACGGGATAATGATATCTCCAAATATCAAGATATTGTAGTGCAAAACTTGCCGGCCTCTGTCAGAAAGCTGAAGATGAAGCAGAGTTTCTCATTCCAACATGACAAAGACCCAAAGCACACGTCCAAGTTGACCGCAGCATGGCTTCAAAAAATGAAAATCATGGTCCAGTCAGAGCTGAGACCTCAGTCCCATCAGAAATGTGTAATGACCTAAAGAGAGCTGTGCACAGGAGATCCCCTGGCAATCTGAAGGAATTTTAATCTGCAAACAAGGGTGGGACAACATTCTTAAGTCTAGACGTGTAAACTTAACGGAGACTCAACACTAACAAATGCAAAAAGATGCTTCCACAAAATATTAACCGGGCAGGGTGCATACACTCAGGGTGTTGTAGTTTTTTTTAATTTAAAATGTTCCTAATAACTATTTTTCTGTCTGGATTTCCTAAATGGATTCTTGTCTTTACATTTAAAGAACATGCAGTTTCATAAGGGTGTGTAGACTTTTTATATCCACTGACTTTGCTTTAGTGTCTGAGGTGGAAAATCAGCTTCACTACATTTCATTAGTTCCATAAATTCTAAGGTATTTGTTTTTTTATGGCTGTTATAGTAGAAACATTAGAGAGTCTAACTGTACACAACGTGACACGAGGTCAGCTGGGCTTCACATTTATTACATGGGTGATGATAAATAGCTTGCTAATATACAGTGGGTTGTGACTAACAGTAGGAGGTGTTTCGAGAGTGTCATTATAACAGGGCAGGGTTTAATATGTGGAGCAGCTCTCACAGATACTGATGTAGTTATGGGTGGAGTACAGTGGCTATAAAAAGTATTTCCCTCTCTTTTACTGACTCAGTGGATTTTTATTATTGGTTAGTTGGTCAACAGAAGAATGATCTCAGTTTTTTTATGTAGTTTAGTAAAAGTGCCTCAAATTCACTGGAAATAGCTTCTCAGAATCAGTTTTACTGCTATTTTTTATTTTCACATTCAGGGAATTATTATCCTTGGTATCTTGTTGTGTAACAATAAACACTAGAGAAAAGAGAGAGTATTTAAAAAGTCAAAAATCTTAATTATGAAATAGAAACTATCACAGTAAATTTCTGTTTTTGTTTTTTTTAAAAAATGGTTTAAAATGAAAACAGGTGTACAGTCATTAAAACAATAGATACTATATTGTGATCTGTATCGTTGATTTTATGTGATTATGAATGTAATGTTTTTGAGTTTTGGACAGCATTTGGACGAAACACAGATATTGTGATAGCAATGGGCAAATTTTCAGTATTTTTTAAAATTTTACCGGCCAAACAATTAATGAATTAATCATGGAAATAACCAGCAGGTTTATCGACAATAAAAATTAGCATTAGCATTAGTTGAAGCCCTGATGAAGATCAACTTGACAACTTGAACCATCACATTTGAGACTGAGAGTGAACTTTGTAATGACAGGAACAGCCACATCCATGTTTGCTTATAGAAGGTTTAATTAATTGAGTTTCTGCTTCTATTACCAAGCACGATGAAGGTATCTCTGACAAAGTTAGCTGAGAAAATATGGACTGTAATGAGGTTTAAGTCTCTGAAAGTGGTCGGCAGCAATATATGACTCACAGTTAACAGAATATAACATGAAATGGATCTTTTTTGTTTGTAAAACCATCTCCGTTAACTGATATTTAATAACAGTAATAATAATCTCACATAACATCCTTCTAGAGAGACTAGCTACCACTGGTATCACTGGTACGGCTCTCGACTGGGTTAAATCATATCTCTCTGGCTGTACTCAGTTCGTTCAAATTAGAAATTTCAGATCCAACTCTTTTCCAGTTCCTAGTGGTGTTCCTCAGGGCTCTGTCTTAGGTCCCCTTGTATTTATTATCTGTCTTGTACCTCTTGGCCATATCTTCAGAAAATTGGGCATTCAATTCAATTGCTATGCTGATGACGCTGGTTGGGGATTATTATTATTATTACAATTATAAAAATGAGGTATAAAATCATCATCACTGAGTCATCATCCGTGCAAGTCTCGATATGTGTGTCACCATTAAATCGGACCGAATATGCCGGCTTGAGAAGGAGTTTTCAGACAGGATTTGGAAGTAGAAAGGGAGGTGATGTCATGGGGGAGAGAGTTCCAGAGGCGGGCGGCAGAACGACTGATGGTAGTCAAGCAGGCAGATGGTGATGTGAGCTGGATTGCAAAACAGGATCTAAGAGTCGGGGAGGGTGTGTAGATCTGAAGGAGGTCAGAAAGATACAGAGGCGCTTTTGTGTGACATTCCACAAAAATGTTGTTTTCTGTTTCAGCTGATTCATGGGACTTTTTCTGTTTTCCAGTTCCCTTCACATCACATTGGGACTTTGTGGGGTGGTGGGGAAGGCCTATTCCCCCACCTTGATCAGGCCCGACACCCCACAGATCCCCCCGACACTATCCATGGAAAAACAAGGAGCCATGAGTACACCAGGCAAAGTCAGCGGGCTCAAACCCCCGAGCAAAATAGTCCGACCGTCTGGGGTGCCATCAAAGACGTCTCCATCTTCTGGTATGAAATTATTCAAATACTTTTTTATTTAATATCTGAGGAAATATTAGTGGATGATGCGATGAGTGTACGTACATACAACACAACAGGGAGAGACAAGAGAATGTGTTTGAAATACTTTGTAAACAAAGGGAATATCAGGCAGCTTTGAAGACGATGTGGGATGTTGTGTTGTTTGTTCTGACTAACCATTTGTCAGGGTTCATACGGGTAATCCTGGAAATCCTTGAAAACACTTGAAGCCTTTTACCGACCGACCCCCCCCCCCCCCCAAATTGGATATCAGATATTGATTTGACAGCACAGTGCTGCAACTTCAGCTGATTTGACTGATCTGATAAATCCCAGCATCACTGGTGTATCATAGCACAGTGAAGACAGAGAACACAAAATAGTTTTCTTAACAGAAATTAGTGAAATGCTGAGATATAGGGCTACTGATTATTTTTGAGGACAGTTTTTGCACATCCCATAAAATCAAGAAGGTTTCAGGACTCCTGTGAAGTTTTGGGGAGTTCTAGTATGGGTTGGGAAGCAGTGATGTATATAGTATGTACTGTATTTAAATATGCAATTTACCACAGCTGTAAGGTGCTGGAAAAGCTTGGAAATGCACCTTGAAAATGCTTGAAAAGTGCTTAGATTTGACTTAAGAATAAGTGTAAGAACCCTGATTTAAGGCCCGATCAGACAGAGCACTTTTTGCAGGTTGCAACAGATGAGGCATACCGCACTGCAGCCACCCAATCACCTGTCTTCTCATTTTATAAAATTAGACAATGAAATAACCCCCACAAATGATGTCGGGTGCTTCTCTGCTCTGACTTAAAGTCATCACAACTTGTTGTGATGAGGGCGCTCCTGCAAAAACACGAGGTGCATAGAGTGGAAAAACAGGAGGCGCACAGGAATGCAGAGTCAGAGAGCAAAAAGCTTCACTCTCATTGAAAACAAGGACGACAGTCCGTCTGCTTGCCTGCTAAAAAGCACACTGTCTGATCGGGGCCTTAGGCCGCTCTAAACCACAGCAGGGTGTCAATCAGATTACAAAGTCCATCCTTTAATCAGCCAGCAACTGTTGGAGAGCACACCAGAGAGATGTGGATGTGATCCTCTGACCTCCATGTCATGGGAGAGAAAACAGTGCTTATCTTTTAAGTGATTAAGCACCCTATAAACTTATTCACACTGAACAAAAATGTGAACGCAGCACTTGTTTTTGCTGTCTACTGCACTTCTGACTGCAGGTGCTTCAAAGCCAGTTCCTCCAGAGAAGTCCCCTGGCACTGTGACCTCCCCAACCCAGGATGGAGCGGCAGACTTCCAGGTCGGGGACAGGGTCTGGGTCAACGGCAACAAGCCCGGCTACGTGCAGTTCATCGGCGGCACGCAGTTTGCTCCCGGGCAGTGGGCTGGGATTGTGCTGGACAAGGCCATCGGGAAGAACGACGGGTCTGTGGCAGGGGTCCGGTACTTCCAGTGTGAGGACGGGAGGGGGATATTCACACGGCCGTCAAAGCTATCCAAGACTGCACTGCCAGAGAAGGAGGCCAACGGGAGGCAGGCCAGTCCGGCGCCAGCAGCCTCTGCACCGAGCGAGCCTGCACCTGCTGGCAATACCTCAACTGGTAACATCCTAATACATCAGTGAAAACAGGAGTATGAACTGTGTGTTTATCAGAAGAGTGAAGGTGTTTTTCTTTGTTCAGCTCAAGGGACTGGCATAAAGACTGCACTTAACCGAATGCTCACGTCCAGCGAGTCAGTGTCTAACATCTCAGACACAGAGTCAATGAAGAAGAGGAGGGAGCTGAGGCTCGGAGACCGTGTGCTGGTAAGAAGCACGATGAGAAATCACCTAATGTACTCTGAATGAATGATTATGTTAAAGTCATTTTTGGGGCCTGTGTTCCATGTCACATTTTATAAGACTAAGTATCATCAACAAAATAAGTCATAGTGGCAGGCCTAATTCCAAACTGGCCCAAGTGTTCGTGGAGGTCAACAAGAATTTATTTTACTGGTACAATTTGTTATAATATCATTCCATATACATTCCACGTGGTATTATTGTTGGCGCCGCGGTTGCAAAGACAACCACATCACTTTTTTTTTTTCTCAGAGCCTGGCAACCCCCAACAACACAGAGTGCACTTTGTCCTCCACAATTACTTTGGTTGTTCCACTGTCTGCCATTTCTGCTACTGGGGACAGTAACTGCAAAGAACTTACAGTGATGCTCTTCAGTAGCTGGGGACAACTACCGTCAGCTACCGGGGAGAAAAACAAAGGCGCTATCCTCTCTGCAATGGTTAATGCACTTCCTTTGTGCTGGATATTAAGTGTTTAATTTCCCAGGAGATTTTACCAGGTGGCAGAGAGAGTTGCATAGTGAAAATGAGGCTTACAGGGAACCAATCTAAACACAGATGGGGTCTTTATTCTATAGCCATTATGTTGTGTAGTCAGCATTTACTTAATTATGATAAGTTAAAGCAAAAAACTGTTGGAGTGGAGCGTGAGACACCGTATCCACAGAGTGACGACTTTAACGTTAAATAGAGGACTGAAGAACATGATTAATCATTTGGTTTTTGTGTGTAGGTTGGTGGTAACAAGGCAGGAGTGGTGCGGTTTCTGGGAGAGACAGACTTTGCCAAGGGGGAGTGGTGTGGAGTGGAGCTGGATGAACCGCTTGGCAAGAATGATGGAGCTGTGGCAGGCACCAGGTAAAGACCACTGACAGAGGACACATGTTTAACATTTGTTTTAACACAATCATGCTATAACCTGCGAAGAAAATGTTCCTAAAGCTCCAGTTTCTTCCTCTCAGATACTTTCAGTGCATGCCCAGGTACGGTCTGTTTGCTCCAACGCACAAGGTGACACGTATCGGCTTTCCCTGCACCACGCCGACCAAGTCGAAGAGCTCACGGAGGAAGTCCACGCTCAAGAGGAGCCCGAGCGCTTCCTCTGTCAGCACACTTAGCTCTGCCACCTCCTCCATCAGCGGCAAACCCAGCCGGGCAGGACTGGTGAGACTCACACTGCTGTTATCCAACTGTTTTTGAATTTTTCTCTTGACTTGAAAGAAGTCATTGCAGTTAGTAAATTCTCCATGGTGGGACTGCGTATCGAAAATTTCAAGGAGCCTCTGACACAGTTTAAACACCAGGTTGCACTTTGGTCTGGAAGACAGTATCAGATAACATGTAAATGTTTAAGTCACTGTATCCTTCTCCTCCTTCCAGCTGACGGAGACATCTGCTCGGTACGCTCGTAAGATCTCTGGCACCACAGCGCTGCAGGAGGCTCTGAAGGAGAAGCAGCAGCACATCGAGCAGCTGCTCGCGGAGAGAGACCTGGAGAGATGTGAGGTGGCGAAGGCAACCAGCCACGCAGGGGAGGTGCAGCAGGAGATGGTTCTGCTGAGGAAAGGACGGGATCAGGTCAGATACATGCACACGTAAAATGAGACAACAGATAAATGAATATGAAGTAATTTCGCATTTTCATCCAGGCCTTTTTTTGTTTGTCCAACACAACTCATTTATCAGGAATGACGTATATTTTTTGCCCTCTCTTTTAAGTTTCACGTTTCTCTAGAGAATTTGAAAAAAAGAAAAACTCTAGTAGTGGAGATGAATGTGACAGTCACCTAGCTGTTGTTTCAGAACCATGGACAGCACTGTTATTTGTGTGTGGGTGCGGTGCTGTCCACAACACTGAAACAGAGCAAAGGAAAGACAGATAAGCCCTGTTTCCACCAAACACTTTCAGTACAGTACCTTCAGACATGGTACCTAGACCCTCGGTGTGTTCAGACAGTCCTCTTAAATGTGGGCGGGGTTGTTGTCACTCACTGCTCCGTCCAGCACTCGCTGTATTTCCTCATCAGCGGTGACACAGATGGAAGTCTGCACCTGGTTTATCGTCCACAGAACGAGGCTGCACGCCCACATTTTCACAACAAAATAGAACAGGCTGCAGTGAGAGTCTCTCTCCATGGGATATTTAAAAATAGCAGCTTTGTGCATTTAGTCCTTCTCAGGCAAGCTCAGGGGTTTAGTGTTGCTGTAGCCCACAGGAAGTGAGGATTAGAATATATGACCTTCACATAATCTGCTCCAAATTAATCTATATTTTTAAAGTCATTACTAAAAGTATGTGTCATATAAAAACTAAAGTGATGCTCAAAGTTGTCACAGTGAAATTTAAGGTGTGCTGATGGATTCACGTCATCAACTCATGCATTGAGTAACATTACAAGTTAACGTTCCACCTTAAAAGTTGCCGGCAGTCGGCCCAGTGAATAAAGTTATTTTTTCTCTTTCATTTTATAGTTGTAGTTTACTGATGTATGAACAGAGGTTACATAAAACCAGAGTGAGCGTCCTCTACTGACCAATCAGACTGCAGGGTTTCTAGCTCCACCTTTTAGTACCAGATCTGTGTGCTAGGTACCCCAACAGAGGGGGGACCAAACATGGGGACGCTAAGGAATGCTTCTGTTGGGACCATCCACAACTTTACACTGTGGAGACAGAAAAAAATGTAGCGAACAGAACTGTACCATACTGCTTGGTGGAAACAGGGCTATAGACAGACAGACAGAACATATCACTTTGTTCAGTTTCTTAGCCTGCTTGTTTTTTGTTGTTCGAAATACAACTTTCGTCCCTAGTTCCATTTACCCCGCTCAGTTATAGCAATCCACAGAGAGTAAGCTGCAAACAGCTGTTTCTATGCGCCTCCCCCTGCTGATTTTGATTCTGAGAATTGTTAGTAAATTCAAAATATATTTAATGCTCTACTAGACTGCTCTGATTAATAAATGTATTTGAAACAGTAGTCTTGTGCTGCTGTTATTCAGCCTTGCTGAGGCTATATCCTGGTGAAATCAATGAGTTTTATGTTATGAAAATAATTACCCCCTCACAAGTTTTAACAGCCCCCTCAGTCACCTCACCCTGGTGCCTGGTCTAAATCAGGAGAACTGCTTAAACCAATTTGTTTGTGTGCATTCACTGAGTCAGCTCATGCTGAGTGTTCTTCATTCTGTGTGTTTGTAGTATGCAATGGAGATGGAGGCAAAGTTGGACCAGCTGCGTTCACTGGTGGAGGCAGCAGATCGAGAGAAAGTGGAGCTGCTCAACCAGCTGGAGGAGGAGAAGAGGTAAGTCTGACTCCACCTATGAACTGCACATGACAGGGCAGCAGACAACAGGTATTTGCACACCAAGTCCGTATTTCTATGTATGCGTGATTTTAATCCATCAACTGACCTTGCACGCTGAGTACGATGTATTTTGTTATTCTATCTGTTGTGAATATTTGCAACACTAGACAAATGGAAAGACACATTTCTTATTTTGCTTCTCCACTGGAGGTTCCTCCCTGGCTGTCACCACTCTCTGCCAGCGCCTTACATTTGGCACTGCAGCTAATTGAAAAGGCTGAGCTGTCCTCTTTGACTGTCTCGACGAGGGTTGCAAATTGTCAGCACTTTCCTTAACTGATTATAGGTGACAATAAACTATCAGTAATGTGATTGATTGTGATTTAAAAAGAACATTAAAACTTTGTTCAGACCAAACAATAACAAACAAGTTCTGTTTTCTCAATCAAAGCTCACAGAGACATGTTGAATATTCTCTGACAGCATTGCAGCCTATGAAACATATAAAGACATACAGGCCAAGACATGTGAAACACATTGAACTTAACTGAAAAATGCTTCGCCTTGCCTGCGTCGTTTTCTGGTGTTGCCGCCACACTTTTCTTTGAGACCCTGAAATGGCCGCCTTGTCATATCATAGTTACACTGTGCCCTTTGTTTGCTAATGCTAGTCATTGAAACACACTTTCAAAATGCACAATTCTACTGATATGTAGAATTAAATCGGAGACTTAGCATTGTTTATATTTCGGAATCAGAGCATTTGTTCAATTGAGATTCACATGTCCGATCAAATTCTTGACGACCAGTTGATCCTTTGTAAAGTCCCTACCTTCGAACGCAGACCAGCCAATCATAGCATAGCATCGAATAGCTCAGACAAGAGTCCGACAGCAACACAGCTGTGCTCCATTGACTCTAATGCAGTCGTTTCAGATTTCCTTCATTTTCAGGCTGGTTTTGTGGATGTGGAGCTAAATGTTGTGCCTGGGGCACGTTGTGTATTAATGATACTCGTTACCTGGAGAGGTTGGAAAAAGATATACGTTTCTTCCCTGTTCCAAAACCAAAATCAGACCCTGAAAAGTGTCGGGTTAGCTAGCTAGCTACTGAAGATATAGCCTACTGAATGTATACACATGCTGCTTTTGCTTTGTAATGATTATAACAGTGAAACAAAGACTGACCCTGCTGTACAGGAACCAGTGAAGGGAAGCAGGGAAACTGATATTGAACTGATATATCACAGTGTGTGCAGATGAATGTTGTTAAGGGGCATGGCTTAGTGAAAGGTCAATCGATCATGGATTTATTGTTAGCATCCCTCGTCTCGACACTGCTGTCCTCTCTCAGTCTCTCTCTGTCTGTGTATGGTCTTCATCCTTTATTACATCCTCCTCCTTGTCATCATCATCCACCTGTATATCACGGTCTGAGCCATTGAAATCAGAGTTATGAAATGATTCTGCGCACCCTGTTCCCCTCTTTTGTTGCGATATTTGTGTCCTGCAGGTTCCACCACGTTTTTGTTAACAACTCTTTATTAGAGTCTTATAAAGGCTCTTTACGGGTGTGAAGAGACACAGAAAATCAAACCTGTTCCCCGTGCAACAGTTTTAGACAAAAAGTACGCAAAGGTCTTCATGTGTCCAGTTGGAGAATATTTTATATTTGTCCCTGTTTGACAGAAAAGTGGAAGATCTGCAGTTCAGTGTGGAGGAGGCCTGCATCACCAGAGGAGACCTGGAGGTAACCTTTGGTTATATAATCTTCTTCTTAATTAAACATTTCTCTCACTCACTCCAGATATCTTCAGTATCTTTCACTTGTCAGACTGGATTGATTTTTCTCAAATTCATGTGTGAATTATTGACAAACTTGGTGTATAGTTGATTAACTTATTTCACATTCTCACTCAGTTCTTTATTCTGTTAAGTGACTTTAAAGTGTGAAACTACTGCTTTGCATTTTCCTCCAAAGAATAAATACGAGCTGATGATTCAGTCAATCATTCTGTCTCAGGTTTTTCCTTTTCCTTCGCTCTTTGAATCATTCATTTGCTTCCTTGTTCCGACGCATCTTTCTTCCCACTCCTTTTATTTATTCATTCGCGCTTAATTCACTCAACCTTTTCTCTCAGATTTTTTCACCCCTCCGCAGCACTTACACAGCCATCCTCTCCGCATCGTTTCATCCACATGCCTGTTCTTGAAAGCTGTTTTTGCCCTCACCTTCAGTGCTTTCATCTTCCTCTCTTGTCTGCATCTTCTTCACCCGTCAGAGAAAATTAGAGTTCAAGTGCTGGAATACGAGCAAACAAGTGTGACGAGAAGAGAAATAAAAGTGAGGAATCTGAGAGTCAGAATGAGATGATTGAAATAATTAACTCCTGATATTCAGAGCAGAAAGAGTGAATAACAATATCTACTTTTGTTTGCAACCAACTGATGTGACTGATCAGTGCTTTTCTTACTGACTGGCCTTCTCTTTAAAGTCTTGTCTTCTCTCTGTTCGTGGCCTACAAAGCCGGCATGTCAGTGCATTGGTGTTTGTTCTCCTCTTCTTCCTGCTCTCTCTTACTAACAGACGCAGACCAGACTGGAGCATGCCCACATAAAGGAGCTTGAGCAGAGCCTGCTCTTTGAAAAGACCAAAGCTGAAAAACTCCAGAGGGATTTAGAGGACACTAGGGTAATGCTGGCAGTCCCAGTCCTCCAGCAGGACTGAGTGATGTGCTTTTCCCTCCACTGGGTTTAATAATGATGCACAGACACAGAATATACTGAAGGAAGCACAGCGTGCAAACATTATGCAAATCACCAGATTTATCACAAGTTGCTTCCCTCATGGCCTCGGTTGCGGTTAGCCCTGACACAGGGACATTAACATCTCATCGGCCTTGAGCTTTTCTAATAACCAGGTCTATCATACTCAGAGTTATGCATGTGTGCATGGACGTTTTTTTAAATGATAGAGTGCCTGTGCTTTTGACGATGCCGGCCATCATTTTTCTTTTTCAGCACATCCCATGAAAAGACCAAAACGAACAATGTGTTTGTGTTTTTTACTCTTTCAAACTTCTCTTCTCTGTCGCACCCATACACAGACACACTGGTTTACTAGGGCTGGTCGGGACCTGATAACTTAAGGTATTGAGTGAAACAACCCAGTACCAAATAGTAGTGTAATTACAGTTGTCAAAGCTCCAGAAAAATTTACAACCTGAACTGGACCGACCTGTTTGAGTTTAAAGCCCAGACCTGGCCTGTCAGACATCATCACATAAGATACTAGGACCAAGCCCGACCCCACCCCTAGTCGGCTCCTAAGCCGACTGTGTGACAACACAAGACACGTGTCTCCAACAGAAAATGGACCTGATCACCGGCTCTCCACACTGTCCTGCCAGAGAAGCTTCCTGCTCCAGCCAGGAGGAAGGACAGAGAGCCTGGCATGGAGCTTTTTTTAAATATCTATTTTTTTTCCACAGCTTGAGCCGTACCTGACCCGGCCAATCAGTGTACATTTTTGGCCCAACTTTGTTCAAACCCGTCATGCTTTCTGGGGCCCGTCGAGCCTGGGTTGAGATTGAGAACTCAATCAAATCAGAGCTGTATTTCCTTATTCGAACTGTGTTTCATTTTCCTGCAACACTTAGATCCCTCGTCCGTTCGGATATTTTTCAAAAAATCCTGAGTAAAAACTTCAAATCTTTCATATGATTATTTGACATGTACACGTACTATAACGTCTCTTGTTTACGTTAAACACAGTTTAAACACACGTAGGGCTGCCACGATTAGTCGACTAATCGATGACTAATCGACTATTAAAATAATTGGTGACTATTTTAGTAGTCGACTAATCGGTTTGAGTCATTTTTCATAGAAAAGTACTATAAAAGTACCCCAACGTACTCTTACTACAGTTTTTTACGTTGAAATATTGGCAGCTTTACACACTCTCCTCTGACAGTGAACTAAAACCCTTTGGTGTGAGTATGAAACAAGACATTAGATGACGTAATTTTGGGGTTTGGGCAAGACAGACCGACATTTTTCAACATTTTAACACATTTTTCGATGAAATGATTAGTCGACTAATCGAAGAAATAATCGACAGATTAGTCGACAATGAAAATAATCGTTAGTGGCAGCCCTAAACACAAGTGATCACCTCACGGTTGTTAAAAAAGGGGCCGTGGCTTTACTGCAGTCCACTTTAGAAGATGTGGAACACTGTGATTGGCTTATTGACATCCCATTAAATAAGTCTGTGTACCTGGGTGGAGTCTGATGACAGTAATCATAGATCTGGTGGTCTGTGCTTGGTTTTTGGGGAAAATAATATCTTTAATAACAGAATAATAAAAATTCTTGATCTATCAGTTTTCTACTATTGTTTACTTCCATTGTGCATTGTGCAACACCTTCTGTTGATGACACATCCTTGATTACATCCTGATGGAAATAGGCACTCGATCACGAGACCAAAGTTCCAAGAGGCATGAATGAAACCGGTTTAAGAGCCAGAGTGGAAAAGAGATACCACTGCAACAGTGTGGCTCACTGATAAGATTTCAACAGCTTTTTGACAACGATGGAGCTCGATGACACAGAGGAACAAGATATGTCAGGCCATAGACACACACACAATACATTTATTGTTGGTTTTGGTCTTTTCATGGGATTTTTGTTGACAGTAAGAAAAATGCAGAACACTGCTTTCCTTTATCCTTTAACCAGAAGGTTCAAACTTTGACCAGTCTTTCTCTTGGAGCAAGACTGAATTTCGATTCTCTGTCGGTGGTTAAAACTTTCCTCAGGTCGTCCTGTGGAGAGGATTTTTCTCTCTGATGAATTAATTATTTTCAATCAAAATGAATGTGGTTTATTTTAGCCTGTTTTTATATTAGATCAATGACACAAGGTTTAAAGACTGAAATTCTTGTTTTAGAAAATCTTCTTGCATAGTGATGGGAATTGATACCAGTGCCATTATCAGTTCTGCTTATCAGTCCGATTCTTTATCAATTCCCTTATTTATTCCTGATCAATTTACAGTGTGGGGAAAAAAGACTATGCCTACACAGATTTTCAGCGTCAGCGCGACCGCTTTATGACCTCCAAGTCTGAACACAGTGTGGAAACAGAGTAAAGAAAAGGCACGCGTGTGACTCAGGTGTGCAGAAGCTTCGCTCTCAAACCACCACCAAGAAAAAATCTGCAAAACCTCCCTGTGTGGTGCTAATGTTGTTACAACAAGATATTTCCCCTCTGTAACAGACGTGCTGCCTGGTTGGGAAGCGGTGACACTCATGTGTAGAGTGACAAATTCATGGTATTCCTGGAATTTACACCCACGTTGAGTAGAAACCCTTGAAATGATCATTTTAGAGACATTACATGCAACACTGCTGTCATATTTCTCAGTGAAATGAAGCCACATTTGGACCGTTTCTTCCTCTCCACCATGACTCCTTGTTGTTGCAAGTTTCCAGCAGCATAGACGCATGAGTTTGACATTACTGTTGTGCAACTGTTAAAAAAACATGCCTGCATGGATAAGAGGAATTGATAAGCTTGGAGGTATGTGATTCCCATGGATCAGACAACTCTTTTTCAACTGGAGCTGGTTCTCACTTCCCATCCCTATTCTTGCAGGTGTTTACAGTCCACAAGAAATATTTGAATATCAAAGTTTTGAAAATATACCCTCTCAGATTGGGGTCCCTCCACAGGCATCAATAAAATGTTTGGTAAGAAAGTGACGATGTTACTGAAGGTTTATTCAGCAGAACTCTGTTTTTGACATCAGTCTTTCCAAATGAGACTAAACTATCTAGATACAGCTGTGTCCCTTAGTTTGCTGCTTTTTTAATACACTGAAATGTTCAGGAGTCACAAATAAATAGGGTTATTCTGTGCTCAAAGTAGGAAACTTTATTTACCTCATTGGGTTTACATAAAGATCCAAACTTAACCAGTGATTTCCAATTATTTGACAAGTAAAAACACAAATTCTTTGTTAGGTTATGAAGGGTTTTAATGTCTTATTAAACTGGAACTGTGTAATTCTGACTATGACAGGTAATGAAAGTAAATAATTGAAGGTATTTGCATAAATACTTCAGTAAGGTAAGATAATATAAAAGAGATATGAGGCAATGAGATTAGTAAATTTAGAGCTGAAACTATTTGTCGATTCACTGATTTTGATAATGAACTACTCGTTAAGGTATTTAACTGATATTTTTGTGAAGTTAAGTTGCCAAAAAAAAATCTGGTTCCAGCTTTATTCATTCATTTATTTATTGTAAATTAAATATCTTTTGGTTTTGGATCAAAACCAAAAATGTGAAGATGTCATTTTGGACTCTTTCACGTCCATTTTTCACTATTTTTCGATGTTATAGACAAATCTAATACCAAAAAATAATAAAAAGTGAAAATAATTATTGGTTGCAGCCCGATGATAATCACGGTGAATCAAAATACGTCACTGTGGCTGAAAACTTTACCAATTCAAAGTTATTTTGACACAGTTTAATCCCACATCTCTGATATAATAGTGTTAAAGGTCATATTTGTTTTACACTGATCAGCCCAAGTCTACTGTTTCCACCACTGCTCTGCTCTGTCACCTCTCCTGTCTCCTCGTTCTCTGTCTTCATGTCTCCTTTCCTACACCCTCCGCTGCAGGTGGCCACAGTGTCTGAGCGCTCCAGGATCATGGAGCTGGAGAGGGAGGTGGCCGACCTCCAGCTGCGGCTGCGGGCGTCCCAGCAGAAGGAGGACGCTGCGTCTCTGTCCCAGCAGCAGATCAGCAGCCTCAAGGCCCAGGCACAGGCTCAGGAGAAGAAGGTTTGTGGAGTCTGAGCAGCAGCTTTATGATACTCCCCACCTGTAAAATGTATTATTCATCATTATCATCATCATATAATTTACAACCTGTCCTTTAGTCCCAAATGTAAATAGTCACATGTTCCTTTTTATGTGCAATTTGTTTGAGCTGCTGTGACGATGCATAATTTATGGCTCTGCTCAGATGTACATATGTAGACTTTATGGTCTATACTGTGTGTCCCCAACAGATCAGCGAGCTGAGTGTAGACGTGGAGAGCAAACAGAAGGAGCTTCAGTCTGTGCAGCAAGATAAGAGCTCTCTGGAAGAGGAACTGACCGGCCTGGTGAGAGAGGAGGAAACTCAGAGCTTAATAATCACAAATAAACAGAGGAAAGATCATGTTGAGACTCCAACTCATGATGAGAATCAAGTCAGGGGAATCTCACATGTAGAGTTAGAAACACAAAACTGCCCAAAAAACATGACTTTTTTGCTAATAAAACAGCTTGAATCATAAAGTAATTACAAATATATTAATTAAAATAGTTGAATTTTTTTTATGTTGATCAGCAAATCAATGAATCCAGTAATTGTTTCAGCTCTAGAAGTGTGACAGAAATGCTACAAGGTCTGACTTTTACAGAAAAGTGATTCTGGTTTAGAGCTCTGATCAGGCCCAAAAAATCAGGCCTGACCCAACGTGAGCCCGCACAGTTTCTGTCCAAGCTTGACCTGAGCCCCGAACCACGGGAGCAGTTTTGGGCCTGAGCTGGGGCCTGCTGTAAAATATAAAACAATTATATCTTAGCCCACATATTTCCATCCATCCTTCCATTTTTGTCCTCTCATCCGAGGCCTGGGTCACAGGGGCAGCAGGCAAAGCAAAGCACCCCAGACGTCCCTCTCCCCAGCAACGCTTCCCAGCTCCTCCTGGAGAACCCCAAGGTGTTCCCAGACCAGATGAGATATGTAATCCCTCCAGTGTGTTCTGGGTCTGCCCCGGGGCCTCCTACCAGTGGGACGTGCCCAGAACACCTCTAACAGGAGGCGCCCAGGAGGATCCTGATCAGATATTGAACCACCTCAACTGACCCCTTTCGATGCGAGGGAGCAGCGGCTCTACTCTGAGCTCCTCCCCCTATCTCTAAGGCTGAGCCCAGACACCCTACAGAGGAAACTCATTTCGTCAGCTTGTATCTGTGATCTCATTCTTTCAGTCACTACCCAGAGCTCATGACCATAGGTGAGGGTTGGGACGTAGATGGACCAGTAAATCGAAAGCTTCACGTTCCGGCTCAGCTCCCTCTTCACCACACCAGACCATCACAGCGCCCGCATCACTGCAGAAGCAGCACCAAACCGCTGATCCATCTCACACTCCATTCTACCCTCACTTGTGAACAAGACCCCAAGATACTTGGACTCCTTCGCTTTAGGCAGTAACTCTTCCCCCAACCTGGAGGGGGCAATACATCGCTTTGCCGCAGACAACTACATATTATATTTTTTAAAATTCAAAACATTTATTACAGTTTCGTCGCACCATTTCTTCCTCATTTCAATAGTCTGTCGTCTAGCGCACGATACGTTAGGCAGAGCAGATTACACCCCTCAAGTTGCACGACAGTCTATGGTGATGCAGCGCCCAGGTGATGATCACCTCTCTTTGCTGCATGTGTCACACATCTCTTCTGCTGCTGGGGAGGCAGAGGCAAACACTGCCAACCAAATCGCCTTGGAGCCCCCGTCTCTTCCTCTTTCTCTTGTTTTTTGTCCCTTTCTCACGCACACTCTCTCTCTCTCCCCTAGCTTCTCCTCTTGTTTTGTCACTTTCCCTCTCAGTCGCAGTCCCTCCCTTTCTCTCACTTCCCCTCTTGATTCAGTCCATTAAAACTCCATCTATGCATGAGAACTTCAGTTTCATTAAAAAAAAAAATCAATTTAACATCTGGAACCTGACCTGATTTGAGCCCAGGGAACTAATGAAAAATTACAGCCCTGCAGGTTGGGTCAGGCCCATGTTGGCTTGGGCAAAGAATCAGAGCTCTCCTCTGGTTGTTTATTCAAACACATTTTGGTTGATAAGTTCACATCTGTTAGGGTGTGATTTGTAACTGAGTTTTTACCTTATTTGTCTTATTTTCCCCTGTGAGGTGTTTTGCTCGTGGGCATTGTGAAAGTGGCCTCATTAACAGAGGCATTTTATCCACAAACCTCGCATGTTTTCTGGACCCAGTCATCGTTAGCTCAAGGAACAGGAATGTTACTATGTGAGTGATTAGCTCGCTGATGTTTCTCCATTTCAGAGACAAACGCTCGAGACAGCTGAGGAGGAGAACAGGAGGACAGCGAAGACCATGCAAGGTAAACACAGCACGTGTCCCAGCTGACTTTGTTAAGACAGTGTGTGATGTTTTATTTTGTCTGCATGAAGACGACTGTTCGAGTTGATGTCGTCTTTCTGTGTTCTGACAGAGTTGGAGCAGATTGTGGAGCAGTCAAAGAAAGAGGTCCAAACCCTGAAAGAGGAGAATCAGTGCAGAGAGAAAGAGCTGACAGAGGTAGGTTCACACATGCAGTCACTGCTGGGATGTAACTGAGTACATTTACTCAACAGCTGCACCTAACTACAGATTTTAGGTGCTGGAATACTCCCTGATATGCTGGTATAACAACACATTTAAAAACATCAGTGTCACATTAAATCTCAACCTCATGTCACTGCACACAGAGCGTCTTTGCTGTCTCTGAGCAGAGCTGAAGTCACGGCTCTGACTGCAGCGAACAGTCGGATAACGCCGCATGTGGACGATGAATCAGCGTGTTGGCATTTACTGATTCTCACCAGGACAGCTCTGTCTGCTTCTGGCTGTCACCAGATTTCAGTTAATTATTTCTGGTATTCTTGGTTGTGCTGAAAATGTCACAACTAAAAAAAAAAAAAGTTTGGGGACTTTGAAGTAGCCTTTCCTTTAATAATCCCTCCTAAAATAATCTCCCAGCATGCTTTCATTCAGACTTAGTGAGGCTCTCCCACTCTAAAGCTGACTGCGGCCTCGGGCTAATGTGATGTTGTTAAAACATTACTAACACACACATGCACACGTTACTCTCATTCCCATTTGAGTTTGATAAGTCGACGCAGCAGTCTCCTTTTTTTATTCAAGCATCACAGTTTTGTGAAGTCTATCAGCTGTGGCTGCTTGTCATCGTGATGCGTTCAAATGCCCAAAACACTGCCTGAAAAGGAGTTTGTAGAATTATTAATTAGAGTAATGTAAAGGATGTATGAGGATGAAATTATGTGGAAAAGGTGATGGTGGAAGAAGGACTATGCAAGAATTTAGTTTTAGCAAGCTAACTAAGCTAACCACCAGCACTGACCTGTCCAACAGAAAACAGGCCATCTTTGTGTCTTTCTTCATCCCATCCTCTCCTTCAGGGCTCAACCCAGATTCACTCTTGTTTCAGAACGAGCTTCCTCCACTTTGCTATATTTGCATTTCGTCTGTGTTGTGTCCATGTTTGTTGTAGCTGCCTCTTGGATGTGTGCAGCTGCTACCTGGTCATTACCTGTTTTTATAAAGTCCCAACGTTACCTGCACGCTGTACCCAGAAACATCCCAAACACAGCAAAATAAGAAGAAAATAATGCACCACCACACACTTCATGTGGGTCGTAAATGATGATTGAGTTGGATTACTTTGTTATGAGTCTGTACTTTTTTTAGGGAAATCCTGCTCTGTAGACATTTAAAGGTAAGTAAGTAGGAATACTAAAGTATGATGGAGGATGAGGGCCATGTATAAGAAGAACAATCATAGAGTTTGAGAAAAAAGTCGTAAATCTAGGAGAATAAAAGTCATAATATTACGTGAATAAAGTAATAAATCTGCAAGAATAAAGTCATAAATCTACAAGATGAAAAGCCATAATTTTTACGAGAATAAAGTCGTAAATCTATGAGAACAAAGTCGGAAATCCATAAGACTAAAGTCGGAAATATACGAGAATAAAGTCGTAAATTTATGAGAGTAAAGTTATAAATCTACAAGATGAAAAGCCATCATTTTACGAGGATTAAGTTGTAAATCTGCAAGAATGAAGCCCTAAATCTACGAGATGAAAAGCCATAATTTTTATGAGAATAAAGTCGTAAATCTATGAGAACAAAGTCGGAAATGTACAAGAAAAAAAAAGTCATAATATTACGAGAATAAAGTCGGAAGTCTTTGAGACGAAAGTCGAAATATTACAAGATTAAACCTTTAATTTTAGGATAAAGAAGTCACAGATTAAGACTGTGTTACCACCGGAAAATCGTTTTGTTTAAATTTTTCATTCATTTGGGCCGGCAGTAGCTCAGTCCATAGGGACTTGGGTTGGGAACCGCAGGGTCGCCTGTTCAAGTCCCTGTCCGGACCAAATATGGAGCGTGGACTGGTGGCTGGAGAGGTGCCAGTTCACCTCCTGGGCACTGCCGAGGTGCCCCTGAGCAAGGCACCGAACCCCCCAACCGCTCGGGGCACCTGACCAAGGCTGACCACTCTGACATCTCTCCACTTTGTGCATGTACAGGTCCTGTTTGTGCATGTGTGTGTGTCTTTCGGACCTGTGTGTTAATGACAAAAATTGAATTTCCCCTCAGGGGGATCAATAAAGTATATAAAATTAAAAAAAAATAAATAAATAAAATTTTACACTGATCCACACCGCTCCACTTCTGCCAGTGCCCCATCACCTTGAAATCAATTTTTTTTCTTAAATGTGGCTCTAATCTTCATTCTGAATGTTTTTTTAACAAAATATATATTGATGTTAAGACTGAAACACTTACAACATAAATACTCATCATACATAAAATTAACTTTGATTTTCATTTTAAGGTGCGTTGAATGAATGAAGTTCCATTTACACTGTGATTTTGGGTTATCCCAGAATACAAACACGTGCAACATCAGCACTAACATGAACAGAATATTAAAACAGAGTCCACTCTTTCTGCTGCTCTAATATTTCTTAATCTAAAACCTCAGCAGACAAAACATTTTAACATTTTGCAGCAGCTACAGGAGAGTGTTTTGTTCTCTCTCCCCAAAGTCAGAGCTTTCTGCTCTTGCTTCACGTGACTTGTTACAAATGGATGTAAAAGTGAAGCAGCTGAACAAGCTGGAGGCTCTCTTTCCTTTTTTAGCCAACATTTTTAATGACCTCTGAGCACTCCGCTCTATTTATGGGAATGCTGTATTTTAAGTGCTGAAGTTGTTTGGGTGGTGTGTAATATAATGTCGAGATCAGGGAGTAATAAAACTGTTTTCTCTCAGTTGCAAAACAAATATCTTGTGTTCTCAGGAAAACAAGCTTTTCCTGCACGGTCTGTTACCATACCATGTGGAGCTGAATATTATTATTGTTTTCCAGGCAACTGAAAAGTCAGAGAGGACGGAGCGGTCGCTTGAGCAGCTGACCAATGAGAATAAGACACTGGAGACACAGGTGAGCAGACACATAAAATATGTGTGGCAATATTCAGCTCCAGCAGAAGACTGTAAACATCTACTGTCACTGAAGTCACCATGCTGTCATTCTATAAGTCGTATTTTAATTCCTTGGCCGTCTTCTCTTTTACACTCTCAACTCATATTCTGTTACGGCAATAAAAGTGTCAGATTTACCACACAAAATTAAAAATAATCTTTGACAGAATTTAAGATGGACCTAAACAAAAGCAGCTTCTCGTTTCCAGCCATGACAGCTCTCGCTAGCAGATTTTATCACATGTGGCTATCCAACAAAAAAAGCTAACGTTAGCTCCAAGAGTCTCAGTCTGACTTTTTAATGTTTGACTCATTTTAAAACAGGAAACTTGTTCAAAAGAGTCTTAAATATGCACTTGAGGGCTACATACATTTTGTAGTGCTAAAAGACCGAAGCTAAAGCTAACAGGTCCCAGGCAACATCACCTGCTTATCTTACATACATTACCCACTTTCCTGTCTCTCTCCAGCAGCACTATAATAAAGTCAAAAAGCCCCCCAAAATTTTTTTTAAAAAAGTATATAGCTCCACAAAATACTGTCGTTGGCTCATGACATTCTTCTTGGCCTCTGAACGTTTGTAGCTTAGCATACAAACACACTGTTAAAGCAGTTCCTTGCACTCCTGCTCCTTTTTTTGGTTTTGGAAAGGTTAAAAACTCATAAATATGTCTCTGACTGCAGCCTCGTGCACACCGCTCCAGCATTACTTTAATATGTCCACAGCCCCGTGACAGGAAGGATTCACACATGCACATACATAAGTTTAGCATTTATAGCCTGCAGGGTTTTATTACGTATTCACATCAGGATTTTCACACTGACCGCATGTGACTGTGGAAGTCCCGGTCATCGCATTCAATCAGCCACGCATGAAATACTGTGAACCATCTCTCTGTGTCTCATTCACTCTCCCCGTCTCGTCCCTCTCACCTCCATCTGTAACTTGATATTTTTATCATCTCATACTGGATCCAAGCTGTTTGTCTCACTGTGCTCCACCTGCAGCCGTTCACTCAGTCTGCAGCTCTCTGGTGCCCTCTTTCTCTCCCACTGTCACTCTGACTCCAGCTGTTGTTCAGCTCCAGATGTTCGGTCTCATGACAGCGAGGGAAGCAGGAGATTAGAGGCTGAACATAAACATGCTTTCTGTTGGGTCGTATCTGTTTTAATCATCCCATGACATAAACCTTTTCATGCACTACATTTCAGCGCTGCGACATGACACACAGTCCTCTGCCTGCTGTTCTTTTGATTCAAGGATTTGAGGGGATGATTCAAGGTGGAATAGATAATATAAGATGAACCTTTACTGATCCCAGCAGAACAAGGAAAGAAATGAGTACAGATAAATAGAGAATGATACAAAATAATGTATATAAAATAATGAAAAATTATACAAGAGCAATTAATCTCAACATTACCCACAACAGGTTTTGTATTGTGTCTCATACATTTGCCTGCCTGATGTCATGGCCGCTTTTGTAAAATATTTTGATGCATGTTGTGATGTTTATGGGCGTAGGTTTAGGGCAAGTGGAAATTGGAAAAAAATAGTTGTGATGCTATCTTGAATTTAGAGCCTATTATTTTGGATTTCAGTGTTTTCTGTAGAATTGTGATTAGTTGGACAGAGCTCTGAAAGGCGGTCTCTCTGAGTTGCTCTTCTTCTGCTCTTTTTGCCCTGTTAGCACGAGCTAACACAGCAGCAGGAGCCAACATTCACTGAGCTCCCAACATTCTCACACCAAGACCAAAACCAGTCAACTCTGTTGTTAAACCCGTTATTAACCGTTGGGTAACATTAGCTTGTGATGCTAACAGTTAGCCCTGTCACTGTGTGTAACTAAGCAAGTAAAATTTATTTATACAGCGCTTTTCGCACACATAGGTCACAAAGTGCTTCACAAGGGCAATATACAATGACCATGTGAGCCACGTTGTGAAAAGTGCACTACTAGCAAAACTATTTGCACAGTGCACACACACAAGAAAAAAAAAATAATTCACACTACACAACAACAATACACAAAATTTGAAAAAGTCCAGCTCTGGTACATACAAGTTACCCAAACACCTGTCTAAACAGGTGCATCTTTAGCTGGCTTTAAAATAAAACCACAGAGTTAGCAGATCGTGACGGAGCAGGCCGAGCATTCCAAAATTTAAGTGCTACAGCTGCATATGCTCAATCACCACGTGTCTTAAGGCGAGTGCGAGGGACAGACAAAAAATGTAGCGTATTTGATAGAAGAGTGCGATCTGAAGAATACGGGTGAATACGGGTGTTTGACTCTGACCAAGGTACAGAGCTCGCAATCCCGAGACAGGCAACAAGGGGCTGAGCGAATCAGTACGCTGCACGTAACTGTTCTTTGCGTTGTTGTGTGCCTCACGTGCTCTGAACTCCTCAAGTTGAAAAAACTTCAACTCAGAGCCAAAAAGGGCCTTTTCCCCGTCGTCCAATGGGATGATTTGAGAGACGGGGCTTCTGTGGTGGTCACAACAACAAGTTTACAGTTGGTAAACAATGGAGGAGAAACTGGTGGTAGTGGTTGCTGGATACCCAGAGCTATACGGCCTGATGATAGACAGCAGGTTGTCAAACTGCCCCTGAGTCGTCCTAAAATATGCCTGTAAACATCCATGATGGAGGAGAAGCTCCTGGACCAACTGGTGGTACTCCCCATGATCCAGCCTCTTTTTTAGGGTCTCATGTACCCACACAGCTCTCCGCCCATTTTGACTACAGCTATGAATACAGATGATGAGGTACTCGGCCATCCCTACTAATGATACTGTCTATAGATGATAAATAAGGGGTTAAAATAAACTGTTACCTGATAGGGTGTTTATTTATTTATTTATTTATTTAACAGTAGTCATTTGCAGCCCATAGTTGTAGCTGAGCTCAAACATAAAGAACAGAATTGAAACAAACCACGGACTGTTCAGCGTACTTTAAATACACATGCTTTAAGGAAACTGAAGGGATCAGCATGATGTCATCAAAAATTAAAAATATTTTTGCAGCTACAGTAAAGAGAGAGTGTCGTCTCTATGGAGGAAAACAAACACACGCACACACACACACGTAATTTATTCGGCAGGGATGCTCTTACATCTGCTTCTTCTGTCCACTCAGCCGTGTTGCTGTAAGTTGTGATGTAATAGTGCACATGTCAGAGTGTGTGTGTGTGTGTGTGTGTGTGTGTGAGATGCCTGGCTGGACACACAGCATTGCTTTAGTTAATGCTCGGTTGACTTGAGACTGCCCTTTTGTGTTGTGCTGTTATAAATCTGTTGGATCTACAGCTGAAACGATATGTTGATTAACTGATCAAAGTCAGCCCGCAACAATTCTGATAACCAGTTAATTGTTTAAGTGTTAATATTATTATTATTATTGTTATTGTTATTATTATTATTATTATCGTGTAATTTTTAAGACTTTTTTTAGACAGTGCCAGTAAAGAGATGACAAGGAAAATGTCCTGGTTGCAGCTTCTCAGTTGATCTTCTGTAGGATTTAAAAGTCAAGTGAGACAGCGACAGAATATAAACATGCTTTTTGTTTTGTAGTATTAATATTTAACATTACACAACATTTTTGTTTGGCTTCGTTGGCTTGATTAGCTGTCAGTAGTGGTTAGGGTTGGGCAATATGAAGATATTATATCGTTATCGAGATATGAGACTATATAGCGTCTTAGATTTTGGATATCGTTGTATCATGATGTGGCAAAAATTGTGTTTTTCCCTGGTTTTAAAGGCTGCACTACAGACAAGTGATTTAAATTTATGAACTTATCAGACCTATCTATTGTTTTAATGCTTGTCTTAAACCCATTTAGTCATTATATCCACATCATTGATGATTATTGATCAAAAACCCCATTGTGATAACATTTTCTGATAGTCATCCCTACAACTTTTTGGCATCAGAGAGGGTGTTTCAGGATCAGAAATACTTTATCGATCCCCGAGGGGAAATTACGATTCATTACAGTTGCTCTAATGTACAGAACAGAGAATTATAAGAAGAAAGAATAAGAGTATGAAATAAAAGTGTGTAAATATAAAGCAATGAATACATTAAAATAGAAATAAAATGTGTATTATGCTGCAGTGTTTAACACTAGTACTTAAGATATAAAATTAAAATATTAAAATAAAATATATATCGTCACTGTGCTGAGGCTGTAAGTGTGAAAATTTAACTACAATATATACATCAGAAGAATAAAACAACAATAGACTGAGAGTAAACATAAGAAATATAAGAAGTCTGAGCATTAATGAAGTGCTTACAAAATCAAGATACATATCGTGTATCGAGATGTAGCTGAAAAAATATCGTCCAGCCCTAGTTGTGGTTATTTGCTGGTTTTCTGATTTATTCAGATTTATTTTTATGATAAATAGAACACAGTTGGGTTTTGGAGTAATGGTCAGCCAAAGTGGGCTGATTAAATATGTCGAAAACAACATGGTTAAGGCAGCACAGTGGTGCAGTGGTTTGCATTGTCACCTCACAGCAAGAGGGTTCCTGGTTTGAACCCAGGGTGTGGGAGCCCTTCTGTGTGGAGTTTGCATGTTCTCCCTGTGTCAGCGTGGGTTTCCTCCAGGTGCTCTGACATGTTCTCCCTGTGTCAGCGTGGGTTTCCTCCAGGTACTCCAGCTTCCTCCCACAGTCCAAAGACATGCAGGTTAATTGGTGACTCTAAATTGTCCGTAGGTGTGAATGTGAGTGTGAATGGTTGTCTGTCTCTATGTGTCAGCCCTGTGATAGTCTGGTGACCTGTCCAGGGTGAACCCCGCCTCTCACCCAGTGTCAGCTGGGATTGGCGACCGCCATTGGTTGTACATATAAAGCTGTGTGTCCTTATCTTGTCCATGTCTGATGAAGTGTTGTCGCCTCAAACGTCACACGTGGTGATCAGATTGAAATTTCCAAAAGGAGCAGTTTCTGGTGTGCGGACCTGTTTTTGTATTGTTGTTTGTTCTTCTGTCCAGCACCCAGTATTTATCGAGTCGTGGTATTAATATTTGTCATTATTTGTCATTCCACAAACCTTTTTCGGTTGTGGCTATTTGCTGGTTTCTCAGTCTGCACTGATAGTTAAACTGTATATCAGTGGGTTTTTGAGCAACGGTCAAACAAGAGAAGCTGTTTAAATATGTCAATAAATGTAATCACCATTTTTCACAATTTTCTGGCATTTTATAGACCAAACGATTAATTACTAATGATAATAATTGTTAGTTGCTGTTATGTTGTCTTGGCACAGATGCCTCTGTATGAGGGACAGTGTGAATGGCTCGTTGTTTCTATCAGACCTCCGACTGTAAAACAAAACGGTTGCAGGCACCAGCTGATTCTTGTATTTGCTGTGATTCATGTTACACACTGTGAATGAAAGGTGAATCTTTTAGAGGAGTGCACATATGGTGTTGGAGAGCAAAGGAACAAGACTGTGAGCATCAGAGAGCTGGGGGGGTGTGTGAGTCTGGGAGGAATTTATCCTGTCGCGCTTACATAATGGAAGTGCTCGGCGTCTTTAATGCAACTGAGAGAGAGAGAAAGCGAGGCTGCTGAAGCGACACGCTCTCCATTTCCCTCTCGCAGCCGTGCACAGCAGGGGACGAGAGCTGATGGTTTATTGATGCCCAGCTTGTTTCAGTGCGTGCATGTGATGCTGTAGAGAGAGGCTGACATAGCAACAACGCTGCTGTCGTTTAGCAGGTGATCAGAGGTTGAATTCCGGCAGTGGAGAGCTGTGCAGGTATGGACATAGCTGCTCTGCATCAGGGTTACTCCAGTAACATCTACTCGCCTCGCTACCAGGTAGGTTTTGCTTTTTAGCTGGGGATTCAAACCTGATCAGTGCAGCAGATACAAGTGCATTTTGCTGTCAGTGTAATGAGGAGAAGATGGTGTTAATTTGGGCTAATTAGATCTCATGAATGATCCTTTTTCACAGTGTAAATGCAAGATTTCATGATGTATGTTAATGTGAGATCTCGTGATGTAGCCTGTGCTTGTGACCCAGCAGATAACATGTGTATATTCTGCATGTTTGCGTGTATTTGTGTATGTTTACACGTGTATGTGGGCATGCTCTGCAGACGAGATCTCACTTTGGAGGTGTAGATAAATACTGAGGTGTTTAAGAAGTCAGATACTCTCACTGAAAGGCGTCCAAAACACGGCTGATGTGCAAACAGAAACATGCTGCAGACAGTGTGCATCATGACACATGGTGTTTTACTTTATCTGAAGCCAGCTGCAGCAGAAGCATTGATCTTAAAGTCATACTTGTTAATTAAATATTGATTATTGCTATTTTAAAGCCGCGGTGCTGCACGTGTCTGAAAACCAGTTTGATGATTTATGAGATGTGGGTTTTTTTTTGGATTGTCAGACTTGAATGAGAGCTAAAAAGTTTGCATGAGGTGAAGTTGAAGGCACTGACGTCTCTGGGGATTTTATTTTTAGTTTCACGTGGATTGAACCCATTCTGCTCGCTGCTGACTCATCGCAGATACATCAAGGCTTTGTGTATTTTAAGAATTAACTGCAGTTTCACTCTTAATGACCCAGAAGTCCTCTTGTCTGGCGGCAGCTTTTCCTCTGATGCAGAAACTCTTAAACTGGAATATGATGTTGAATATATGTTTATGGCATATAGTGGAGCTGAAAGAAAGATTGAATCAGCAGGTTTTTAGAAAGTATTTTGGGGAAGGGGATTGGAGAGATGACAGGAAAAGTTTCTGACAAGTAGAGCTGCCACTAACTTTTAATTTCATTTTTTCCCCCAGTTTATTGTCATTTTCTTATATTAATGACAAACGATTGAAGAAACACGTAACAACAATACAACCGTTTGAAACTAAAATAACATACAATACACAGACAAACACATCATACACTCACACACTCAAATTATTTCCTTACATTTTTTTCACAGTTTCTGATCAGGTAATGTCTGTATTTATTAATTTCATTAATTAATTGAGGAGTTGTTTGGTCAATAAAATGTCAGAAAATGGTGGAAAAAAATTTGATCAGTGTTTTCCAAAGACAAAGACGACGTGTTAGTATTTCTTGTTTTGTCCACAACCCAAAGATGTTCAGTCTACTCGCATAGAGGATTAAATAAACTAGAAAATATTCACTTTTAAGAAGCTGAAATAACAGAATATTTACCTTTTTCCTCAAAAAATTACTCAAGAGTTGGAGATTAATTTAATTTTTTACAACTAATAGCTTAATCACACTACTAATCAGACTCCAACCAGGGACCTCCTGGTTCATGGTGGCCATCATAAGCTTCTATGATGTCCTACTCAGCTACTACATCAATAATTGCTCAGTTGCTTGAGTAATTTTTCAAGCAACAGTTTCAAACATTTGCTAGAGCTTGCAAAAACATTTCTGGCTTAACTTCATTTCAAATTTTTAAGGTATACTCTGCAGGATTGTCAGTTACTCTTTGTTAACAGTTCACTAGTGAAAGTAAAGCCAACCCCAGTTTCACTCCCCCCCCCCCAAAATCTGTTTATTGGGATTTTCCAAATAAAGCAGACAGAGAGCACAAAAATATTTGGTCAATCCAATAATGACACAACAAAAAAGTAAGTAGTAAGTAAAACAAGAACGATGTGAAGCCAAGACAGGACTGAGACAAGACAAATACTACAAACTAAATCAGCACCCCGAACAAGACAAAGAACAAAACAACATAGTAGTAAAATTAAAATATAAAAATGTGTGAAAATACGTGCATGGTGATAAAAATCACATGAAATACTAAAACATAATATAGTGGTTGTTGGTCGGACAACTGCCTGTCACGTCACATTTAATGTCTGTAAAATAGATGATCAATCATACAGGAATGTAAAGTCTAGCTCTTCTACATACTCAAAAAAGGATTCCCACATCATGCGAAGTTTCCTCAGGGAGCCGTTCATTATGCAGTTAAGTTAAGGACTTCACTTACCCATAGAGTGTGTGGAGGAGGTGTTGGGGACTTCCACTTGGCTAATAAGGTAACAAAGGCTGTAAAGGTTTCCCAGATACACTCTCATTAAATGTTTCACCTCGCTGTATTTGTGTTTTTCGGCACTGTTTCTCTTGGTTGCCTTCTATTACGTGGTCACTTCCTTTTTGTAAAGCCCTGACCTCACCTGAGCACTGTGGGAGTACACGCCCATAAACATCCTATCACAGAAAATAAGAAAATACAGAAAAATCTCTGCAGAAAGATACGCCAACACATTGAGGGTGGGTCATAAGTGATGATTGAGAGGGATTACTGCTGTGTGAGTATATGCATTGTTCTTTAAGAATCTCCTGCATAGTATGCCTTTAACACTGACCTCATTAAGAGATAAATAAAGTAGGAGGACAAGCAGCTCCTCATGTGGAAACATACTCACAAGATCCTCGTTAAAACACGAGGCCGTCGCTCTGGACGGGATTCAACAGTCAGTAATTGCAGCTGTTCTTATTACTGGAGTGAGGAGGAGAAATTAAACCACATCCACGCTCCAGATGGGATTAAAGTCACTGAGCAGCACAGGTGATGTTAAAATCACCCCACCACCCCTGGAGAAATAAAGCCAATCCAACCTATCAGCTGTAAATGTATAATTAAGATGGGAAACAACGACACATTATACCTCCCGTGATGTCTTTTTATTGTTGTGAAGTGGAGTGCATTTATTCTTCTCTGTGTCTGTTCCTCTTCAGCTCGAGGCTTTAAAACAGCAGAACTCCAAATACCAGGAGGAGCTCAGTCTGTCGAAGGAGCGCAGCAGCTCGGAAACGCAGCGCATCGGAGTCCTCTGCAAGGAAATGTGAGTACTCGTGATAACTAATGTGTTTTTTCCTGCCGTGTGTGTCCTGTAAAGGTGACCCCCAGCCAGCCAGTTCATTAGACTGGTGTGGTTAATGTGTCCTGAGGGTATGAACAAATGATTAAAAATCCACTCTGCATTTCTCCGAGCTCTTGATTCAGCACAAAGAAGCGCTGTGAAAATGTGGCTCGATTTAATTGCATTTAGACGTTTAGATAAACATGTGAAAACTGTCTCTATGCTGCAAATGTCAAATGTGGTATTAACGAGGCTCCATCTGCAGCGCTCCACAGAGATGCCTCCACTTGTAAATACGCCATAAATTGTTGTGTAAAGCCCATAATTAAGCCAGAGGGTGCTATTATGTGATTATGGATATGATGGCAGAGTGGAGTACAATGCACAACACTCATTATCACAGCAAAAAAAGAAAAACCTCTTGAGTGTTATGGCTTCCACATAAAAATATTTAAACCATGAGTCCTCAGTGTCGTCGTAAAAATGTTGTACATCAATCAAGTTGAAGATCCTTAACTACAGATCACATATACTTACATTTTACATTACACTTAATACATTATTTAATGCACATTATATAAGTACATTTCTGGTAACGTTTAGTTTGCATTCGATTTCTGAATGGATTCAAAACCAAGTCAGATGCTTGGAGTCTCCATCAGTTTCTGTCACACGTGTTTTTATTTAAGATTTGTTTTATTCCAAGATGCTCAATTTGCAGTGCAGCAGTAATATCTAAGGTTTATAAACATTTACATTCCTTCGTGAGAAAACAGATGTAAAAGAAAGGAAAAAGAAAAAATACTTGTGTGTGCACAGAAATGTTTTTGCAGAACAAAAGCTTATCTTTAAACTTAACAAAGATCGGTGTCTGGCAAGTTACTCAAAAACTGTGATCAAGCACTCATTCCACATGAGTCACAAGTCATGACATTACTTTATTAATTACTCAGCAGTAAAAGTGATTAGTTGTATAACTTATTGCTTTCCTTAGAGCGTGCGTCCACCTAGCGTTTTGTTTTTTTAGCAGCAAAGTGGTGGCAGGGCGCTGAGGAGCACTTCATGCTGGTGCTTATATTAATGACATGCTGTGTGTGGGTTTTGCTTCTATGACACTAATATCTTGACACTAGCATTAGCCCAGTAGCTAACATAACGCTACATTAACAGAGGGTTGACACAGGTAACTTCAAGCAAGTGATAAAAGCACAAGACTCACCAGCAACAATCAGTGTCCACTGGCTGATCTGCTCCCAAAAAATAAGCTTTTCTGTCTTTGTTGGGACAGCAGACAGTAGCTTAGCTAAAGAAGCAGCCGTGATGTCACTGGTGCCTTTTTGAAAAGTTCAGAAATATTCAACTTAAAGCGCTCAGTGCGGCCGCACAAAAAAGCCCTCTCTTCACTGAGGACAACTGAAAAAAGATGCTGGCGCTGAGATAAAAAAACACCATGTGGACACAGGCTCTCACTTAGCTTAGTGTACATCTCATTGGTTATGAATGAATGAATGAAAGCAAATGGATCCACAGAGACAGAACGTCACAATCTGAAAACCACGCTTACTGGAGGGGAAAACAGTCGGAATAACAATGTGCAACCTCAGGCTGAAAAGCTAACAAAACACTTGGAGTTAGCTAAAAACATCAGATTTCAGCATGTCAGAGGATTATTTTAGCACCTTCCATCTACCAGAGAGGAAAAGGTACCTTGACAAACTCAGTGTTGTCCGTCTGTCTCAGTCTCCTCTTCTCCTCACCTGGCTTATCTTTGAGAAGTAATTCCACTGAATGCCCAGAAGTGACATACCTTAATATTTACAACTATTTAATGGAATCATCAGATAAGATAAGATCATTATTTAACCTAACAAAGATCAAAATCAGTCATTACATAGCTTAGTTAGCTTCAACCTGTGTATAAGAGTTTGTTTGGCCAAATTCACGCCTGTAACTTTTTTATATAGCTTCTGCTTCATGACAGTTAGCCACATCCTGAATATAATATCCACTTTTCTCCTCCTAAAGGCTCAGTTTTCTGTTTGGCAGCTTATAAAACTTAGGAATTTTTGCCATGTTGGTAGTGCATCGCATTAGACAGCAGCTTTAAGACACTTTTCTGTTGTTTGCTAGCAGACGTAAGTAACAAGGAGGCAACTTCATGCAATGCAAAGTCAGTGGAGAGCGATGAATTGTTTCCCCTCCTGTGTGGGCGGGACCTAAATTGTGCACTGTCTCGTGGCGTGATTAGAAAATGCATTCAGACTTGTGAAACAGCACCATGTCTTTGCAAAATGGACTAAATGAAAACATGAAAAAGCATTATTTTGGTCCTTTAAAACCTCTGAGGACAGAAGAGCAAAACATGACTCAGCAAAATTTATTATCAACGACTTTGATGCTTCTGTGTTTTTGATGCAGAGTAAAAATACTCCAGCGCTTAACGATGTGTTTTTATTTTACTTTGTTGTGTTTGTGCTGGATCTCCAGGCTGATGTTGAGGTCTATTTATAGACCGTGTGTGTGTGTGTGTGTGTGTGTGTGTGTGTTGAAGTATGTGGTGTTTATGAGTCTTTACATCATCCTGCCACACCTCCCCTGAGTCATCAGAGGCCCCGAGCTGTGATGTCAGAGCTCCAGATGGATCTAACTGGCTGAATTGTAGTCATCAATATGTAGCGTCCTGTAGGAGGAGCAGATGGAGATGTCAACAAATATCTTTAGATACAGTGGAACAAACGCAGCTTCATCCTCTTTACGGAGCGTCTGCTTCTCTATATGAGCCTAAATAATGTTAAAGCTCAAAGAGGCCTCATGTTTGACACGTCTGTGGCTCTGTCACAGTTTCCTTCCCTCCACCTCCGTCCTGTCTCATCTCAACAATGTGTTCCTCCATCCTTCCTCAGTCTGCTGCTGTTATGTAATCCCTCCGTCTCTCCTCCTAGGACCGCCTGGCTCCAACATGGCCGCTACTCTCACTGTGACATCAGTGTGTGTTTTGTGTGTGTGTGTGTGTGTGTGTGTCACGTTGTGTGTGTGTGTGTGCTGGTGTGGAATCAATGTGGCTTTTGTGGCATCTGAGAGAGCAGCTGTAAGCACCACAGCTCAGGTTTTTTATTGTTCTGTTTCGGTGCTACTGTAGGTCAAACTGTGATCGGTTTGTCTGTTAAATACAGCAGTTAATATCAAAAATGTGTTGTTGCCGTGTAAATACAGGCTTTATTTCACCGTGACAAAGAGTCGTCGTTTACAAATCATGATTAAATAAGACTAACGCTGCGTCCAAAATCACATGTGCACTACATGTCCAATATGTCATCATACTTTCGTGTAAATAAACAGTAATATGCATCGTTTCGGATGAACAGAGCTGTAATTACCACGTTACTTCCTGAGAGCCTCCTTGCCAGTTGGAGACGTGTAACCATGGTAACTCTTGCCAACCTCAGCTCTTATGGCAATTTAGAAATAATTTAAAACCTATATTACGTCTAGTAAAGTGAAACTTAAAGTGTCATATTTTAAGTGCACAAGGATGTTCACACTGCATAGTACGGGAAAATGTAGTGTATTACTGCCGCACTCAAAATGGTCCAAAAGTTGAGTAAGGAATGACGGACACTTCTCACCCTCAATGGTCGCCGTCTTTGTGATGTAGTGGAAGCTACTGTTAGCTTGCTAGCTAACTTGCTCCGAGCTATCGTGGCACATTTTAATCGGCATTGACGTTGTGGCCTGTTTGGTTTGGTTTATGTGTGGGTGGAGATAGCGGTCAAATGTTGGCGATATTGCTCTAACGTCCATTTGTTAATTCGCCGTTTAAAAAGGAGACAAAGAAGGAGAAGACATAGTTTAAAAGATTTTTTAAAAAGCTGTTGTCAGCTGTTGTTTGGAACACTACCCTGCTGAAATTAGTGCCCCACGCAAGAAGTACATGGTGCAGATGCAGGATTTGAAATTGTAGTTGAGACCTTGACTGTGTTTTATTTCACAGTAACTCTCAGTAACATCTCTGCTGCTGGCATCACATCCTCAACAAAATCCTCAACCATGCAGGGCAAGAGAAAGTGAACTTTTTTAAAGAAATAAATCTCCTACTCAAACAGTAATTAACATTAAAAAAATGCATCAAATAAAAATAAACAAAACTGTCAAGTTAAACTAAATACGACTGAATCAATCTGAAAGGAATAAATGACCAACATAATGCAGGACGCTGACACAATGCTCACCTCACAGGACAAGGGAAAGTAAACTTTGAAAAACATGGCGTCCTAAGCAGAGCAAATGTCAAAGCTAAGGTGTCCTGCCAGGGACAAACAGTGTGAGCTGCCATGTTTTTTGCGAAATAGACAGCACAACAGCACCTCCTAGTGGCTAAAACAGGTAGCTGTCTTACATTTACACAGTAGACTACTTTGAAGTGTGCTTATGGAAGTATGCGGTTTAAGACACACTCTAACACTTCTCACATATTTACGCTTAAAGTGAAGCGTTATTGACGTTACAGAGTCTTGTCCTGCTCGCTGATCATTATGAACGTTTTCCTCGACAGCGTTGCACTGTGAGATATTTATGTCGCTGCAGTGTCCAGTGTTTGCGTACTGTCATATTTCATGGGAAATAGTTTGCATAAGGTTACGGATATGCTAAAAAATTCACACACTGTTTAAGGGCACTGAATAGCATGTTAGCATGGAATGTCGGACACAGCTTTAGAGTCTACAGCCAATGCTAGCAGCTCTGTGAGCCTGCATATTCACACGACGGTGCTTTGAGCTACATGCTAACAGCAACATGCTAACATGCTCACAGTGACATTAGTGACATCGTGATGTTTTGCAGGAATGTCCACCATCTTAATTTAGCCTGTTAGCATACTAAAATTCGCTAATTAGTGCTAAACACAAAGCACCGTTCAGGATGATGGGATTAGGATCAGTTTTGCAGGTATTTCGTCAAAACTAAGTGTTGAAAAAATAGTATTTTGTCTTCATGTTAAGCTAAGGAATTAAATAAAGCTGTTTAAGGGCATGAATGTTAAAGCCGAATTTCAAGGCTATTTATCTGATAGTTTTTGAGATATATCTCTAAAACACAAATATCAACCTCTTGGTGGCGCTAGAGTAAATATCGGGATCAGACAGTCATCAGGATTCATCTTCTTGAGAGCATGAATGTCTGCACATAACTTATTTGCAATCCATCCAAAAACTGATATTTTTTCTGGACTTAAGTGTTCAAACACACAGAAACTTATTAATGCAGCTTTAAGATTTCATGTAGTTTTCTTCCATGTGTTTTGGTAGAAATTTTATTTATCTGTTTTTCCTTTTCAGTTCTCTTTGGTGAAACATGAAGCATAAAACTACAGTAGTAAACTATTAAATCATTGATGACGCAGGAAACAATTTCCCCAAGTTAGATTGCAGAAGCTGAGCCTCAGCTGCTTCACTCTCTGTCAAATCTGTTTCTGTTTACACCCTGATGGAGAAAACAAGTGACAGAGACAGCAGTGATGTTTTATTTACAAAGTCTGTGTAATAAACCATATTTATTTTAAAGTGTAGTTTCCCTTCAACTCCTCCCTTGGCCGATGTGATTATACAGCAGGCAGCTAAACATTTCCCCAGCTGGTGCTCAGACCGAGCCATTCGTCACACATAGCTTCTTCCTTTGACACAAATCCTAAGAATGACCCACATGGAGCTAATTTCAATTTCTTCAGCAAATCGTTCGGCTCCAGCATCGACAAATATCCAGACTGATCAATTCCCAGACAGCACAGTCTGTGCAGCTGTCTCTGGGTCTAAATCTGATCTCATGCTCAGATTACAGCATCACTTTTATAATATTCTGATGGTATTTCTCTCTCGTGCATGTATGCATACTGTATCACTGCTGAATCTCAGCACTGCAGAGCGTATAAACCACTGAAACTGTGGGTTTTAAAGCTGTCAAATCCTTTAAGATGTTTAAAGTAGGAGGGTGTAGTAGCAGCAGATATGGACTAACAGATGGCTTTTGAGTCTGTAGATTATATCAGTGTAAGTCAGGTCCATACGGTTCTTTTACTATTGAATGTTCAGAGTGTTTTAAGTTTAACTGATTTCTTTTTTGACATTTTGTTGCTTTTAAAATGCTGAGAACATAAGTGACTGAAATAAATCCTAGATTTATTTTTCAGTAACCTTGGGGTGCTTTAAAGTTGCAACAGTCAATATTTTGTTGCAGATTTCCCTGCTATGGGACAAATAAAGGATTATCGTATTTTATTTTTATACTGACAATGAATGAAGTTACTTTTGTGCGATGTAAAAAGGGCTTGATCGTAGTGATGAACCCACAGAGAATTGTCATCTGACTCTGTAGGCCGTTGTTTTCAGCAAACAAACCCCTCAAAAACCAGATGTACATCGTGGAACATTTAGCAGCGAGAGACAGATATTTTCCTGAGGAGTTGGTGGAGACCAAAGACAGAGATAAAAGAAAGAATGACTGATGGACCTCACCTTCAGACTCCAAATGATGCTAATGTTGCTCTGTATCTGCTGGATGTTTAAACAAGACTTTATAGCAGGGGTGTTCAAAGTTTTGATTGAGGGCCGCACAAGGAAAGTGCAGTTGGAAATTTTCCACCGAAATAGCAAACTTAAGGTGACAGCACTAGCGTTGATGACAGAACGTAATTCCTGCAACACTCGCGAGGTGTCATACCTAACCAGCCAAACTCTTGTTAGGGGCGCCCCAATAGTCGATTAAACGTTAGACGACCAGAAAGGTCATTAGTCGGCAAGATTTCACTGGTTGCTTCGTTGCAGGAAAAACAAAAACAAAAGTGAAACTCTACTAGGAGCTGCACCTTGTCAAAATAAATCCAAACCTATATGACTGGAGCAGGTGTGACTTTACTTTGAAAGGACAGACACAGGAAGTGTTCTCGTCAGGTTAATTTCCAGGGCTGGTACCTGCGGTTATTCCACAGGCTAGTTAATAACATGTCGGGCAGGAAATCCAAAGTGTGGGATCATTTTGAGAAGGTGAAGGACGAACCCAAGGTGATATGTAAACTCATCTTCATTGGTCGACTACAAACATGACGCATCATCTGAAACATGGAAGTAGCTACATGCCCATTAGCCCACAGCGTCATTAACAGGCGGCTCGCTCAGTGTGTGACGTGCGCTTGTAGATAAAATATAGGCCTATATTAATGAAGGTTCATTAGTACGGTTTGTATTACGTATGTATCATTTAATCATTAAACTAACATCAGAAACATGAGGGCGACTCGTCGACTAATGGCCCTAAATGACAACTGTAGGTCGACTAGGAAAATTTGGGGGCAGCTCTAGTCTTCAAGTCACACATTTCATAGAGCAATGTTTATCACTCACTCACTTAACAGCTCATAATCAAGTCTGTAATAACTAAATTTTTGCACCCAAAATCAAACCAGGTGAAACACTGGATTCTCTTGTGGTCTGTGTGTGTGTGTGTGTGTTTAACAGATGTGAACACATCTGGCTCCACACCAGATTTAAGCAGAGAGCAGTGATGGTGACACAGATATACCATCACACACTCTGCTCCTTCACTGCAGCACTTTAAAGTGTGTCACCTCTCCTTTCTGTCTCCTCCCCCCTCAGTGAGGAGCTGAAGCTGGCCTCCCAGAAGTCTCAGCATCTTGAGGAGGTACTGACCTTTCTAAAACTGTATATTATTTTATTAAACATATGAACGATTTCCTTCATCCTGTTATATAGATCAGGGTTTTGTTAAGTCAGAAACGGCGATTTGATTAATAGGTTTTGGCATCGTGAGGATTTACTTCCTGCTGTGACTGAACTCTTAAAGCTCAGACGGGTTTAGCTTCTATTTAAATGCCTCTATATTTGTGTGTGTGTTTGCTTCTCAGCACAATGAGGAGCGTAACAGTCAACAGCCAGACATGAAAACCAGGTAAGAAACCAGGAAATGTGTTAGTTATATGTGTGTACGCTTTATTTCTGTCAAGTTCTGATGTTTTAACACAATCTGATGAACTCTGGCTTCAATGTAATCAGAAAAAATACTCTATTTTTTTAATTTATGTGATTTAATTAATAATTACAGCTCTCTATTAACTGAGAGACAGTTAAGTTAATGGTTATTAAGTATTCCTCCACCTCTGGCAAGATTATTCACTGGCTCATAATAGCCAGCACCTTTTAAAGGGATAGTTTGGATTTTTTTAAGTGGGGTTGTATGAGGTACTTCTCCATAGCCACTGTGTTACCTACAGTAGATGGCAGTCAGCATGCCCCTAGTTCGGTGAAACAGGCAGGAGTCCAACACAGAAGCTAAGCAGTGTACTGCTGTGGAGGGGTCAGCAACATAATATATTTGGCCACCTAAATACATCGATATCCATTTAAGCGTACGCTATATTTAGAATATTTTCACTGCTTTATCTTGCCGTCAGACAGCAGTTTCTAAATGGGAACTGAAGCCATTATCTTTGCTCTCTTCAAAGCCAGACTCCATTCAGAAAAACTGTAATTTAACATTGCTGAACACAGGAGCTGCTGGTCTACTGCCGCCTCGATCAGTTATATTTTGTTTGTTTTAGTGTGAGTTCGGCTTTTAAAAGGGTTAGTTCAGATTCACCAAAGTCACACAATAACACATACTAACTTAAGCCTAGTTCACATTACACGATTTTCACCGCGATTTTGACGTCGCAGAGGATCTTGAGAGCCACCTTGGGTCAGAGGTGAGTCAGCAGATAGTCTGCCACAACGAGTCCTCATGTGTGAACAAGCCTATGAGCAAGTCGCCCCCTCGTCTGTGACTGGGACTGGATATCTGGCATGCTAGAAAACTGGAGTCTGGCACAACCGACAAAGAGCATCAGCCAATGAGAGGTGGGATACGTCCCACGTCAGCACGCAGGAGGACGGAAGAAATGTGAGGAGGACAAGCCGCAGGGTTGCCAGGTCCACTTATTAGCCGCGACTTTGGGCTTGTTTTTTTGTAAAGTTGCTTACAAATATTGGTGGTCGCAGGTTGCGTTTTTTTGGGCTTGTTTCTAAAATGGAGTTGCTTATTTGGGTTTGCTCTCTAAACGTCGCCTTTCTCTATATATATCCATCACTTCTTTTGGGATTGTTTCCATAGCCCTGGTTGCTTGTTTCTCTCCCAAGATCTGGCAACACTGACAAGCCGGCAAGCAACAACAACAATGGCGGCGCCCACAGGATCACGGGGAGCGCGTTGTGTTTGGACCCAGGATAATAAAGAATATCCATGCCTTTACGATGTGTCATCTCCAAGTTTGGTGACGTCACTGCGTTATCTGGGGCTCTGTCAGCGAGGGCTCGGTGGAGAAATCTTGTGGTGTGCACACACAGGTCGTAAGACAGTTGGCGAGACTCCCGCTGACAGAAACACACGTCGCTGGGTATGAACACTCAGAAGATAGGATAGGATAGTCTCTGCGACGCAAAATCAGGGTGAAAATCGTGTAATGTGAGCTAGGCTTAACTGATCGTAGCAGTCGTAGACCAGCAGCTCGTGTGTTCTGCGAGGTAAAATTACTGTTTTAATTTTGTTGGTGTCGCATACTGTAGGGAACTGATTTTATAACCAGTTTATTTTTGGAATCAAATCTTAGTCTTCAAAGCTGTTAAATACATGTAGTGGAGTAAATAAGTACAATATTAGCCTCTAAAATCATAGGAGTAGAACAATAAGTTACCCTAAAATAGAAGTACAAGTACTGAACAGAAACAGAGTTTATTCCTGACTTTTTAAATGTTTTACATCTGTTCGTCGTGTCTGGTCTTATTTTAATCCCTCTCTGAGTCTGTAAACAGAAGAAAGTTTGTGTTCAGTCTGGAGTTCAGTAATCAGAGGATAAAAACATCCAAACCTTCAGAGCAGCCACGGCTCTCAAGCTGAGAGTGAATGTTTCTTATGAAGTGGTGATGATAGATGTGCTGAGGCATCAAAGTCGTGTATTTGACATAAGATCAGAGCGACAAAGTGAAGCAGAGGGGAGGCGGAGAGCAGCTGACGGCTCGGTGGAGTCGGCCGGAGGGAAGTGAAGAGGTGATGCTCAATAATTAGAGCAGAAATAATAGATTTGGAGGAAGAGAGAGCTCTCAGGTAAACACGGAGGAAAGACAGGAGACGTGATTCAGTGAAACGACCTGCTTCATATCCAGTTTGATTTATCATGACAGCTGTTTACAGAGATGTTCTCGGGGTGTCAGCTGGGTGTCACTGATCTGTCACGATTGGTTTTGGAGGCAGGTGGTTAAAATCTGAAGCTCTATTAATTCACTGAGCTGCAGAGAAGATGATTTTTGGTGATGAATTGATATTGAATTCTTGGTTTCTCACTGTTTTATTAGTGTTGATAAAAAAATCCAGCATTATTTATGTGTTAGATTTGTACTGATGTTGGAACCTGAATACAATTTTCCAGTGAAGTCAGGCTCAACAAAATGTAAAAAGCTTTATATTTACATGCATTTATTAGAGGTACCCTGTGGAGGTAGAGTGCTTGCTTTGGATGAGGGGAAGTAGGGAGAGAAGATCGACCCGCCGTCTTCTTGTGTTGGTTCAAGAAGAAGATATACTATCATAATGCCCACACTTTGTGACTGTAACTCTCTCCATGTTTCTACAGAGAAACGATCTCTAATCAGGAGACGGAGGGCGAAATAAACTTTCAGAAGTCCACTGGAGCCTTATTCTCAGACAAAGACCGGGAGCTGGAGACGCTGAGGAATGAGGTACTCACACGTGACTGTCACATCATGTCTGTAAAACTTCACTCTGTGTTCTCTGAGCTGTGTGAGGATTCATGTGTGTGCTCCATCGCTGCAGATCGCGGTGCTACGGGGAGAAAACGCCATGGCCAAGACGCTGCAGACGGCCGTGGAGACGTTGGAGAGAGACAAAGCTCAGCTGCAGAGCCGTGTTCACAGTCTAGAGCAAAGGCTCGTGGGAACGCAGGCCTCGGAGGAGGAAGACAGGGAAGCTCCACCGTCAGGTGAGGAGACGACAGTTAGAGCGCCCACTGTTTGGGTGAGGTGATATTTCTTTTTGTCAACCTGTTTCCTGGTTTCTTCTGCAGGCGACGCGGCCCTGGAGCAGCTGAGGGAGGAGAAGGAGTTCGCTGAGGGGCAGGTAAGACTGTCAGGATGTTATCAACCCAGTTCTCACTTCTGATCTGTGCCCACATGAAGGTGATCTGTGTCTCGATTTGTGTCCCTCAGATCAACTTCCTGAACAGTGTGATCGTGGACCTGCAGAGGAAGAATGAGGAGCTGAAGATCAAACTGAAGAAGCTTGCTCTGGCTGAGTTCAACGGCAACGACGGCACGGATGGGTAAGACATAGTTTAAAATCCATTAACCGAGACAATAGTGTACTTGTTGGGGACTATTTTCAGTGGCGGATTCATCCTCATTTAGTGCGCTAGTGGAAGAAGGAGATAAGTCACACACTGTTGTCTCCGTCACACAGGTTTGTTGAAGGTGTGTCAAAGCGGGAAAAGAAGGCGACGCCGCGTCTGTTCTGCGACATCTGCGACTGCTTCGACCTTCACGACACAGAGGACTGTCCCACTCAGGCCCAGAGCCCCGACTCGGTACCTCACACCACCTATCACGGCAACCCGGCGGACGAGAGGCCCTATTGCGACATCTGCGAGGCCTTCGGACACGCCACGGAGTCCTGCAACGATGATCAGACCTTCTAGTAGCTCCAAAAAACTCTTTACCTGCATTTCCTTCCCTTTCCTCTTAAACCCAGCTCACCTCTTACTCTCCCACGACACAGCCCGACTAAATCCCCTTCAGATTTTTCCATATTGTATTTTTATACTGTATTTATGCATATCACTGGTAGCCACCGTCCTGATCTAAATCCTTTCTCTAAAGGTAAACTGTAATGCAGAATGCTCGTCCAAATATGCTGCTTTGGTGCAATATTGATGTTTATAACAAAAAGGAATCCGTCCTCTGCACTTCGTCGTTTTTATCGTGTTGTTTTGCATTTAAGTTTGTTTCTAAAATAAGAATAAGTGTTGTTTTTATGGGCTTTTTTGTTATTTAGCGAAAAACGATGCAACTTAATGAAGCACAGTTCAAACTGAAGGGAAAATGAAGAAGCACCTCTCCGACTCTACATTCCTCAAGTCTGTAAGGCTGCACACCAATCAGAGAGTGATACTGCCATGTCAAACCTTTTACTAATTTTTTAATGTTTAGTGATATTTTACAAATCATCCTCCAGCATATCAACCTATGACGGAGTATCAGGGTCACACAGGGAAACAAATTCATGTCAGATTTGAGGAAATAAAATGTAATATTGTTAGAAAAAGGTGGAATTTTTTGAGAAAAAGTCTTAATATTTTAAGAGGAAATGCAACATTCAGAGGGAAAAAAGGTGTAATATTTTAAGAAATAAAAGTTGTAAAATTTCAAGACAAAGCTTACAGTTAAGAGGTGAAAGGTTGTAATACTTTAAGAAATAAAAATTATAAGAATTTTAGAGAAAATGTACAGTTTAGAAGACAAAAGTTGTAATATTTTAAGAAATAATAGTCATAAAATTTTGAGAGAAAACAGATAAGAGGAAAAAAGTTGGAATATTTTAAGAACTTAAAGTCATAATGTTTTAAGACAAAACGTACCGTTTAGAGAAAAAAAAAGTTATAGTATCAGAAATAAAATTAATAAAATGTCAAGAGAAAACATACAGTTTACAGGCAAAAGGTTAAATATTTGAAGAAATTAAAGGCATAATATTTCAAGACAAAACCCAAAAACTTGTGATATTATAAGAAATACAATTTATAGTATTTCAAGAGAAAACGTACGTTAAAAGCAAGAAGTGAAGAGAAAAAAATTTAATGATTTTTAAAAATTACAAAACAGTTAAACGACTTTCACAGTGAAATCTTCAGACTTTTATTACCTACAACAAAATGAATGACTGATGGAAACATTTAGTATCAAGTAGACGTAGAAATTGATGTCAGTGCTAAATACTTCATCTTGCTTTCTTTTCCAGGCTTTTGAGACCACGTTGGCAAACTTAAGTGATAGAATAAAATATTTCAGTATTAAGTCAAGTCACTTCATGGGAAATAAACTCTTAAATGTTTAAATGTTTTAGCATTTCCTGACAGTCCATATAAACTGTACTGTTACTGTCTTTACTTACTGTTCATACTATGACTGTGCTCTTTAATCATATTATAATTCTAACTTTTCTCCAAATATCACAACATTGTTTTCTGAATATTAAAACTTAATTCTCCAATATTATTACTCATATTCAAAATATTTTGACTTACAACTTTATTTTTTCGAAATAGTGCAACATTTTCTCAAAATAAAAATTCTTGAAATATTTCCAAAAAATAATTCTCAAAATAGTAAAACTTTATTCTTTAAGTATTTTACATCATTCTGGGCTAATAATAATATGACTATTCTTGATAACAGTTTTATTCTCTAAACATTAAGACTCTTTTTCTGACATTTTTTACAATTTTTTCTTGAAAAATTATTTACAGTTATTCTCATAATATCAGGACTTAATTCTCACAAGAGAATATACTGACTTTTCTTGAAATATTACATCTTCATTGATGATTGTATTTGATAAAGGAAAAATATGACTTTTTATTAATTATCTGACTATTGTCGTGGCCCTTATATTCCATCGTAACCAACTTATATGTTAATCTATGGAAAACTAATAACACTTTGTAACATGAGTGAAGTTCAGTCTTGACGTTGGTAAAAGTGGCTTCAAAGGTTACTCTCACTGTGCTCCTCAGTGGATGCAGTTGAAAGAGTTAACTCCTGTGTCACTCCATCATGAAAACCACTGGGTGCAAGTGAAGACTGGAGATAAAATTCATTAGGTGGCGACTTTGACTTAAAGGGGCAGTTTAATTGTTTACTTTTATTTTTTATATTAAGTGGCTTTACAACATTTCTTTTTTGTCTAACAAAATAATTTCACGACTTAAGGTCCATTTAACAGTCAAGGAGCTTTCATCCTAATTATGTTTTTTTCAGTTGTCGTAATCTTCTAAAAACCTAAACCTGAAATCTGAGCACTTTAAGGACTTGAGATTTTAAGTTAAACTACATTTACATGACAGCGTGGCACCTTGACCAAAAGCTCCGGAGCTGCTGTCAAATGGACCTCGTGATCAGATTCTTTTGTTTCGTCTGAACTCTTGTGTATTAACGACTTTTTTTCCATAGATCAGCATACAGGTTGGTGTCCTCGTATAACGCCACTGAGAGTCACAGAGGATTTGTTGTAGTTGACGATGAAGTCGTTGCATTTTGTTATTTATTGTCTGATCTTAAACTAACCAGTGATATTCCTACAGGGACATAAGCTAGCACTGATGTAAAAGTGTATAGTCTGAACTAGGACTACTGTAGTATAGGTGGGCTTTTGAAATTCATCTGCCTCATGTTACAGAATGAAAACTACCCAGATTGAAACTTTGGAAGCCTCTACGAACTACGGGCCTGTCTACATGTATACAGATAATTTATTGTCAGCACAAGCTTTTAAAAAATATCCCCATCCACACTAGAACACAAAGGTCGCCAGCTCAGAAGGAGTTGAGTCGAGTCAAGCCGAGCCGTAGCATGCTGTGGAAATTCGGCATAAAAGTTGTAAACCAGTCATTAGACCTAGCAGTGCTAGTGCTAACAATACGTAACAAACAGATAGTCTGCCATTGTTGTTTCTGGCGCATACTCACTGCAAAAATCAACGATAGACATGCACAAATTGACGAGATATTTTTCCCCTTCCTTGTTAAAAGTAATGTCCACATGACCTCCGTTTTTTAAAATATCTCTGTCCACACTAGAACGCAGAAACGACTCCAAACACTTGCTGTGGCCAGTAGGTGGCGATACTTAAACAATACATTAAATACCAGAGAAGAAGACATGAGCATGCAGAGCGAGCTTAGCGGTACTAACAAATCAAACAATAGTAAAACAGCAGTAGCTAAATATTTCTTTATTTCAACATACTTCACGCCTAATTTATTAACATATCTCTGGTAGACGGCCTGCAGGTGCTATGGAAATTGAAACGTGACTACAAACTGGCAGTCCGTTGTTGTTGCTGTTTCTGGAGCTCATTCCAGAGACACAAAAGGCATGCACAATTTGATGGGATGACGTTTCCAGTCGGATACAAAGCGACTGGGGTTTTGAAAAAGCTGCACCTCAGAAGGCGTTAAAAGAAATCTGTTGAGTGATCTAAAACTTTGTGCGTGTGGACGAGAGCTCAAAACGCAGAGGAAAACATCCATTTTTAAAATATCTGTATCCGTGTAGACATGGTTTTATAGTTTTGCACTGTCCACTTTAAAGATTCATCAGAAACAAACAGCGCTTTAACTTTATGATTCTAAACAAAAGTGATTTTATCATGAAGGTCAGTGCAGATTATTTTGTGTGCTGTCCCATTTCATACTGCCCCATTTAAAGATGATGTTTGACACTTTGGGAAACATGCTTATTTGCTGTCTGCAGAGAGTTAAATGAGAAGATTGACACCTCTCAAATGTCTGTAGGCTAATATGAAGCTAGTCAGGCAGGTTAGCTTAGCGTAGCACAAAGTCTGTAAACGTGGGGGAAACAGCGAGTTCTTGTTTTAACACTTTGTTTTTGTACGGATTAAACAAACGAGACAGTGAGATTTAGACGTGATTAAGGCTGATTTTGTTTTTGGACAAAGCTAGACTAACAGTTTCCCCCCGTTTACAATTTAAGCTAAGCTAACTAGCTGCTAGCTTTAGCCTTACACTCTATTTAAAGGGGAACTAGTTTTACAAATCAAAGTCTGTTTACAGGTGTTGGGAGTTAAAAAAAGTAGTTCAAGGTCTTTAGTGTCACCTGAAGGAGCTGTGAATAGTCTGATAATTTGCCTCGAGTGATGTCACTTGAGTCAGCCGTAGCTGAAGCCTGCAAGTTTGAAAATGAAAAGAAATTTGGAAGGTATGGATTTAGAAAGAAGTGAGACTTCTGTAGCTCACTTCTCATCTCTGCTGTAGACAAGAGGCTCCAGGGTACATTAGCCGCGACTAGCATAACACACCCATAGACTGTATTTAAAGATGAGCAACGTGTCTCCACTTATCCCCACTTTATAGAAGTGAAGCTAAAATATCCGGGAACTGGTGACATCATTTGGAGCCAGAGTCTGTGCAGTCACAGTCTCCACAGTATCAATCATCTTTAAGACCTATACTGCAGCCAGCCACCAGGGGGCGATTGTGATGTTTCAGCTTCACTTTTGGGGAGCTGTCATGTCGTCCATCTTTACATACAGTATATGAACATACCTGAATCCGATAGAAGTCCAGCTGTATTATAGGTAATGTGGGCGACAGTTTTCTGACAAGGAAGAGGAATGTGTTGAATTTAAAAAAGGCGATATCTCTGGTTCTGCTGCATTGATTTTGCCACCGTGACATCACCCATTTGTTTGTCAACTCCCGTTTTGAAGCCTTGAGTTCGACATTTTGGCCATTGCCATCTTGGATTTTTGGAGCCAGAAACAACCAAATTTGGACGAGAGGGTGGAGCTAACACCAACGCTAGCTACTTGCTTAGTTAGCATGATGCATTTACAGCTATGGTTATCTAGGCTAATGCTAATTTTTGCGAGCGAAAAACAGGCTTAAAACAATGACAACAAAATGTACTTATTGGTAAACCTGAAAATCTGATGCCTTAGATGGTCTTTTAGTACAACCAAACACTGAAAAAGAATGTTTTTACAACTAAAACGTTTGTGTCAGTCATCTTATCTCACTCTGCCAGAAATCAAACAAGCGTGTTTCCCGAACTGTGGAACTATTCCTTTAAATTGACCGTGTACAGCGACATGTATTTGACTTATCTTGTTCTTGAGCACAATTTTGGATCATATTGAATCTTCCAGTGTAACAGTGTATTATAATACATGATGTGACTAACCGTCGACACAAGTCTTTGTAAATACTAATCAGAGGCGTCCTTCTGATAAATGTGTACACAGTGCCATGAGACAAGAGATAGCTTTTATGTGTACTACATTTTATTTTTCTGCCCTGTTGATAAGATTGAAAAAAAAGCCCATTTGTATAGACTTTAAAAACATGGTGTACTTTATAAGTGATGCGTCTAATTATTAGTGTAATGTTTTATATCTGTAACTACTTCAGGCACCATCTAGAAGTGGTTACCAAACTATTTTACAGGTGTTGACGTGGTGTAAAATGTCACTGTTTTCTATGTACTGTATACTCCTCAACAGTCCAATAGAAATACTAAGAAAAAAAAGCTGGTGTTCATGTGTTTTTGTTTTCACTTTATTTGATAAGACAGATGGTATGAAAGGTGGAGAAAGAGGAGAGGGGAGGACAAAGAGCCAGAGCTGCAGCTAAGGACTCATCCTAGCTGCTAAGGACTCAGTCTAGTTGCTAAGGACTCAGTGTAGTTGTTGAGGACTCACTTTAGCTGGTAAGGACTCATCCTAGCTGATAAGGACTCAGTCTATCTGCTAAGGACTCAGTCTAGCTGCTAAGAACTCATCCTAGCTGCTAAAGACTCAGTCTAGCTGCTAAGGACTCAGTCTAGCTGCTAAGGACTCAATCTAGCTGCTAAAGACTCAGTCTAGCTGCTAAGGACTCAGTCTAGCTGGTAAGGACTCAATCTAGCTGCTAAGGACTCAGTCTAGCTGCTAAAGACTCAGTCTAGCTGCTAAGGACTCAGTCCAGCTGCTAAGGACTCATTCTAGCTGGTAAGGACTCAGTCTAGCTGCTAAGAACTCATCCTAGCTCCTAAAGACTCAGTCTAGCTGCTAAGGACTCAGTCTAGCTGGTAAGGACTCAGTCTAGCTGCTAAAGACTCAGTCTAGCTGCTAAGGACTCAGTCTAGCTGGTAAGGACTCAATCTAGCTGCTAAGGACTCAGTCTAGCTGCTAAGGACTCATTCTAGCTGCTAAAGACTCAGTCTAGCTGCTAAGGACTCATCCTAGCTGCTAAGGACTCAGTCTAGCTGGTAAGGACTCAATCTAGCTGCTAAAGACTCAGTCTAGCTGCTAAGGACTCAGTCTAGCTGGTAAGGACTCATCCTAGCTGCTAAGGACTCAGTCTAGCTGGTAAGGACTCAATCTAGCTGCTAAAGACTCAGTCTAGCTGCTAAGGACTCATTCTAGCTGCTAAGGACTCAGTCTAGCTGGTAAGGACTCATCCTAGCTGCTAAAGACTCAGTCTAGCTGCTAAAGACTCAGTCTAGCTGCTAAAGACTCAGTCCAGCTGCTAAGGACTCAGTCTAGCTGCTAAGGACTCAGTCTAGCTGGTAAGGACTCATCCTAGCTGCTAAAGACTCAGTCTAGCTGCTAAAGACTCAGTCTAGCTGCTAAGGACTCAGTCCAGCTGGTAAGGACTCAGTCTAGCTGCTAAGAACTCATCCTAGCTGCTAAAGACTCAGTCCAGCTGCTAAAGACTCAGTCTAGCTGCTAAGGACTCAGTCTAGCTGGTAAGGACTCAATCTAGCTGCTAAGGACTCAGTCTAGCTGCTAAGGACTCATTCTAGCTGCTAAGGACTCAGTCTAGCTGCTAAGAACTCATCCTAGCTGCTAAAGACTCAGTCTAGCTGCTAAGGACTCAGTCTAGCTGGTAAGGACTCAATCTAGCTGCTAAAGACTCAGTCTAGCTGCTAAGGACTCAGTCTAGCTGCTAAGAACTCATCCTAGCTGCTAAAGACTCAGTCTAGCTGCTAAAGACTCAGTCTAGCTGCTAAGGACTCAGTCTAGCTGCTAAGGACTCAGTCTAGCTGCTAAAGACTCAGTCTAGCTGCTAAAGACTCAGTCTAGCTGCTAAGGACTCAGTCTAGCTGGTAAGGACTCAATCTAGCTGCTAAAGACTCAGTCTAGCTGCTAAGGACTCAGTCTAGCTGGTAAGGACTCAATCTAGCTGCTAAAGACTCAGTCTAGCTGCTAAGGACTCAGTCTAGCTGCTAAGGACTCAGTCCAGCTGCTAAGGACTCAGTCTAGCTGCTAAGGACTTATTCTAGCTGCTAAGGACTCAGTCTAGCTGCTAAGGACTCAGTCTAGCTGCTAAGGACTCAGTCCAGCTGCTAAGGACTCATTCTAGCTGGTAAGGACTCAGTCTAGCTGCTAAGAACTCATCCTAGCTCCTAAAGACTCAGTCTAGCTGGTAAGGACTCAGTCTAGCTGCTAAAGACTCAGTCTAGCTGCTAAGGACTCAGTCTAGCTGGTAAGGACTCAATCTAGCTGCTAAGGACTCAGTCTAGCTGCTAAGGACTCATTCTAGCTGCTAAAGACTCAGTCTAGCTGCTAAGGACTCATCCTAGCTGCTAAGGACTCAGTCTAGCTGGTAAGGACTCAATCTAGCTGCTAAAGACTCAGTCTAGCTGCTAAGGACTCAGTCTAGCTGGTAAGGACTCATCCTAGCTGCTAAGGACTCAGTCTAGCTGGTAAGGACTCAATCTAGCTGCTAAAGACTCAGTCTAGCTGCTAAGGACTCAGTCTAGCTGCTAAGAACTCATCCTAGCTGCTAAGGACTCAGTCTAGCTGGTAAGGACTCAATCTAGCTGCTAAGGACTCAGTCTAGCTGCTAAGAACTCATTCTAGCTGCTAAGGACTCAGTCTAGCTGGTAAGGACTCATCCTAGCTGCTAAAGACTCAGTCTAGCTGCTAAAGACTCAGTCTAGCTGCTAAAGACTCAGTCCAGCTGCTAAGGACTCAGTCTAGCTGCTAAGGACTCAGTCTAGCTGGTAAGGACTCATCCTAGCTGCTAAAGACTCAGTCTAGCTGCTAAAGACTCAGTCTAGCTGCTAAAGACTCAGTCTAGCTGCTAAGGACTCAGTCCAGCTGGTAAGGACTCAGTCTAGCTGCTAAGAACTCATCCTAGCTGCTAAAGACTCAGTCCAGCTGCTAAAGACTCAGTCTAGCTGCTAAGGACTCAGTCTAGCTGGTAAGGACTCAATCTAGCTGCTAAGGACTCAGTCTAGCTGCTAAGGACTCATTCTAGCTGCTAAGGACTCAGTCTAGCTGCTAAGAACTCATCCTAGCTGCTAAAGACTCAGTCTAGCTGCTAAGGACTCAGTCTAGCTGGTAAGGACTCAATCTAGCTGCTAAAGACTCAGTCTAGCTGCTAAGGACTCAGTCTAGCTGCTAAGAACTCATCCTAGCTGCTAAAGACTCAGTCTAGCTGCTAAGGACTCAGTCTAGCTGCTAAGGACTCAGTCTAGCTGCTAAAGACTCAGTCTAGCTGCTAAAGACTCAGTCTAGCTGCTAAGGACTCAGTCTAGCTGGTAAGGACTCAATCTAGCTGCTAAAGACTCAGTCTAGCTGCTAAGGACTCAGTCTAGCTGCTAAAGACTCAGTCTAGCTGCTAAGGACTCAGTCTAGCTGCTAAGGACTCAGTCCAGCTGCTAAGGACTCAGTCTAGCTGCTAAGGACTCAGTCTAGCTGGTAAGGACTCATTCTAGCTGCTAAGGACTCAGTCTAGCTGCTAAGAACTCATCCTAGCTGCTAAAGACTCAGTCTAGCTGCTAAGGACTCAGTCTAGCTGGTAAGGACTCAATCTAGCTGCTAAAGACTCAGTCTAGCTGCTAAGGACTCAGTCTAGCTGCTAAGAACTCATCCTAGCTGCTAAAGACTCAGTCTAGCTGCTAAAGACTCAGTCTAGCTGCTAAGGACTCAGTCTAGCTGCTAAGGACTCAGTCTAGCTGCTAAAGACTCAGTCTAGCTGCTAAAGACTCAGTCTAGCTGCTAAGGACTCAGTCTAGCTGGTAAGGACTCAATCTAGCTGCTAAAGACTCAGTCTAGCTGCTAAGGACTCAGTCTAGCTGGTAAGGACTCAATCTAGCTGCTAAAGACTCAGTCTAGCTGCTAAGGACTCAGTCCAGCTGCTAAGGACTCAGTCTAGCTGCTAAGGACTCATTCTAGCTGCTAAGGACTCAGTCTAGCTGCTAAGGACTCATCCTAGCTGCTAAAGACTCAGTCTAGCTGCTAAAGACTCAGTCCAGCTGCTAAGGACTCAGTCCAGCTGGTAAGGACTCAGTCTAGCTGCTAAGAACTCATCCTAGCTGCTAAAGACTCAGTCTAGCTGCTAAAGACTCAGTCTAGCTGCTAAAGACTCAGTCTAGCTGCTAAGGACTCAGTCTAGCTGGTAAGGACTCAGTCTAGCTGCTAAGGACTCAGTCTATCTGATAAGAACTCATCCTAGCTGCTAAGGACTCAGTCTAGCTGCTAAGGACTCAGTCTAGCTGCTAAGGACTCATCCTTAGCTAGCACTTCTCCTTTTCAAAGATAATCAGTCCACCTGACAGGTGTGTCCTATCAAGATCCTGATTAAACAGTGTGATTACAACACAGGTGTGTCTTGGGATGGTCACAGTAACAGGACACTCTTAAATGTGCAGTTTTAATCTGAGAAAGGACTTTTGGATTTTATATAACTAGTGCTACAGAAAAAAACATTCTTGGTCCCAGATACCATAAAGAATCAGTCAGTATGTGGTGTGACACCACTTTGCCTCCTGCAGTGCGAAAAATCGCCTTCACATAGAGTGGATCAGGTTGTTGATTGTCAGCCCACTCCTCTTCAATGGCTGTGTAAAGCTGCTGGATAACAGCAGGAAGTGGAACACACTGATCCAGAGTGTCCCGAACATACTGAATGGGGAACATGTCTGGTGAGTATGCAGGCCATGCAAGAACTGGGATGTTTTCAGGTTCCAGGAATTGTGTGCAGATCCTTGCAACACAGAAATATAAATTATGCTGCAACATGAGTTCATGGCAGTGGGTCTCAGGATCTCATCACAGTTTCTCTCTGCATTCAAACTGCCATCAATAAAATGCACCTGTGTGTTGTATGTAGCTAATGCCAACCTGTACCATATCCCCAACTCCACCATGGGGCACTCTGTTCACAGTGTTGGCAATGGCAAACTGCTCACCTGTGTGATGCCCTCTACAGTGTAAACTCGGATTCATCTGTCAAGAGAAGACTTTGCCACAGTGCTTGACACCATCAAGGGCGAGCATTTGCCCATTTATGTTGGATATGATGACGAACTACTGTCAGGTCCAGACCCTGGTGAGGGCGATAAGCACGCAGAGGAGCCTCCCTAGCAGTTTGTGCATAAATTCTTAGGTAGTGCAAACAATTTGCTGCATCCGCTGTCCAGGTGGCTGGTCTCAGATGATCTTGCAGGTGAAGAACCTGGATGTGGAGGGTCTAGTTTGGTGTGGTTAATGTGGTCTCGTTTATGGGCAACAGCTCTGGTGGACACGCTCCCTCAAAACTTATAACATCTGAGGCGTTGTGTTGTGTGAACTGCAGATTTTAGTGTCCTTTTATTATGACCATCCCCAAGACACACCTGTGTAGTGATTTCATCAGCATCTTGATAGGACACACCTGTCAGGTGGATGGATTATCCTGTTAAAGGACAAGTGTTTACTAATATGGCTTTAACAAATTTGCGTCCAAAATTTGAGAGACGTCTGTTGAGTGCCTAAGAAAGTCTTGAAATTTTAACTTAAACTTGTGAAAAAAGGGAGCAAAAAAAGTATTGCATTTAAATGTTTGTTCAGTGTAGTTAAACCTCCTTTATGAGACGTCTTTTGCAAGTATTTAAACCTTTGAACCCTGAGTATATTGGTGCAATTTCTTTCAGGAACATAGGAAAAAAGGCAATAAGCAACTTGGTAAGAATGTTACACAAATTGCAAAAAAAAATAATAGATTGAGAAAATAATTTAAAAAAAAAAAAAACTAGGGCAAAAGACAAAAAGCTAAGGAAAATTTATATTGAATTATTTTCTTTACATATTTATAACCATGGTACAGAATTATAATTTTTAATCCTGTTTTCTTTTGATTTTAAACAACATCTTTTTTTAAACAAATTTTCTTTTTTTCTACAAACTTTTTGGGTCATTTCTTCTCTCATTGCTCGTTGCCTTCTTCTCGTATTTTTGAAAGAAATCAAGCCACTTTGCTCAGGTTTCAAAGGGTTAAAACCACCAATGGTACTTCAACCAGTAATGAGATAAAGAAAAAGAGATATCCCGTATTAGAAACTGTCTAACTCTGTTCTTTTCCCTGTAAACACTGAAGACAAACACCAAAAACTTTTGTGAATTTTATTAAGAAAACAAAACCATTGGACATGATAAAAACCAAGCACTACTGATGGAATAAATAAGTCAAACCAAACCATAAATCTGTACAAGATCTAAACTGAAACAAAATGGTCCCAAGAAAAAAAAAACAACATACAAGATTTTATATCTCACAGCTCTTTTTTGTTTTAAACACACAGTTATGAGCAAACTATAAGCAATCGGCTCAATCAGGTGAAAGCTACAACATAAGTGAGATTTTTTTTTAAACCAAGTGTACATAATGCTGTTTATAACTGTTAATGTCAATACAATAGCATTTTAAGTTCCAGCGCTGCTGGACTGGGAATGAGGTATATGCTAATCCATCCTCTAAACTGAGACAATTTTAAAAATTTCTTTTCTCTCCATCCATGTGAATGCTGATTTGCTGAAATCTGATCAAGTAATTCTGCGTATTAAAGTACTTCTTATAGCCCCTGTTACGTCATGACGTCATTGGTTTGCAGTGATTCAATTGATTTCAATCCATATCCGCGAGTAAATGTTAATGAAACTGAATCTTCCATGTGTGAGGTTGTACATTAGAGGTCACAGGTCTGAATCCGCACTATATATATATATATGTGTGTGTATATATAAAGTTCAAGTAAATTGCACAAATCTGCACAAAAACCGAGAGCGTGCTTGATGCCACACGTGTATGGATTCAGCCAATAGACAGCACCTTGAAGGAGGATTAGAACCAATGCTTGAGCTAAAAGACTGGACCCTTCTGTCAGAGATAAGTAGTGACACACAGAACATGTACAGAGGTGGGAGGTGATTAAATACAAGTCATGATGGTGGACCAGACGGGAAAACCAGTCCCAGTAACTGTAACTGGTCGGTTTCTACTTCAGAGGGGGGGGGGGGGGGGGGACACACCACATGAAGTACAAACAGATCAGCATCCGGGAACTCTGAATTATGAGGTTTGCAGATGTTAAAATATCCAGAATATAAAGTTCTTCTGGGTAGTGTTCAAATTCCTGTTTTTAACTGTTTAAAAGAAACAGTTCCACATTTTGGGAAAAACAATTTCAGGTCGGTGCAGTAAAGATGAAGCTACAGCTGCCAGGAGATGGTTAGCTTAGCTTAGCTTAAAGACTGGAACGGGGAAACAGCTAGCCTTCGCGTAATATGTGAAAAAACAAAAGGCTTTTTGATGCTACGTTGACTCGGAGAGCTTTAGCGCCCCATTTCGAAAAACTATCCATTCAAAGGTGGTGAAATTTTAGTTTTATGATGTAAATGTCTGCTTTTATTTTATTTTCTGTTGGTTTTGCTAACAGACAGCTGGCTAGTCATGTTAACATGCGGAAACATTGCACCCACTTGCCCACCCATCAATGGTTAGCTAACGTTAGCCTTGACTGCTCTGCAGTGCACACCACACTGATCGGGTAGGAGCTAGCTAGCGGCTGTGAGATTGTACCCACCCTCTGATCTTCCCCCAGGTAGCTCCGGTGAATACGCACCTTCATTTTGAGCCGCAAAACCCCTTTAGCATTATTTACTATGTTAGCACTACTACCAGCTGTGCTGACACTGCTAACAGTAGTTAAAAATGCTAAAGGGGATTTGCATCTCAAAATTAAGCCACTACTCCAAGGAGTGCCCTGGGGTAGACTGGAAGAGGGTGGGCACAATGTTTCCACAGCAATGCTGTTTGGTTGGGATGGTGTTACAAGCGGTAATCACCAAATGAGCTGTGCGGCTAGCTAGTTCCCACCAGACCCGGGTGGTGCACAGTGCAGAAAAGTGAGAAGCAGCAGAATGAACTTATGGTCAGACACGTGTACCTGGTCAAAAATATTCATGGTGTGTAATCGATTAATCGCTGACGTCCCTAATACAAATTAAACAAAGATATGTGTTAATTAGTGAGCTAATTCCGCCTACCAGCACCTCTATTGCTCATTAATTAAAACATTAAGTCTACAAGATTAATTTGTATAAAAACAGAAGCCTGAAAACAAATTTTATGTCGGGTATTCTTTGGACAGAAACTGGCTAGCTGTTATTTCAAGTCTTATGCTACGCTAACCTGTTATAGAGAGCAGCAGGAATGCGTTAGCATTTTAGCTCTCTGAGTTCCCTCATCTTGAGGTCAACAGGTTTTTGGTTAGAGGCCTGAAATAAGATCTGTGGTTAACACAAGCTGAAGAGACTTTAATGTTTTGTTCTATGACATAAAATAAGTCAGTAAACTTTAAGCATCTTAAAAGAGGTGGTTGCTAACAAGTGGCTAAAGGAGACTACAGAATGTCATCATGATAAACATGGCTTTACCGCCTCGTTATGGTGGTAACGTTAAGTCATGCAACCGTGGTGTAGTTCATTATATCTTAACGCTTCAAATCTTGCTGAACAAAACATCTAAGTGTCATATATATTTGTTTGCCACAGAGCTTGTTTTCTGCAATAATCCAAAATCCAATGAACAAAAAAACCTGTTGCTTTTTGACGAGGGAACCAGGGCAATGCTAACATCTGGGTCGACCTACAGAAAAACGTCTCCCCTGCAGCACTCTTAGCGGCTGTTTTATGGGGGGTTACTTTGCACAAAGCCAGGCTAGCAGTTTCCCTTTGTTTCCAGGCTTTATGCTAAGCTAAGGTAAGCGAACGTAACTGGCTTCACATGTAACACACAAACATGAGTGGTATCAACCCTCTCTTTTAACTCTAAATATTTCCCAAAATGTTGAATTATTCCTTTGAATAAAAACAAGTGTTGCAATTGAACATAAATCTTGGATAATGCTAATTAGTGATGATTATAAGGCAAAACAACAAAACAAAAACATGGCACCAAAATTGTAATTCGAAAACCTGCTTGACCTAAAACGTGTATTTAATCGTAGCAACTCAAGGCACACCTTCAGGATCTACGCTACCTGCCTTCACTACTTATCCAATCTTGACCAGTACCTTCTTCTTCTTCGTCTTCTACAAACCACAAACTAACTCACTTAAAAAAACATGAATGGAGAACTTTTCATGGATAGAGAAAAAAGACTTCCACTACAGCAGCAAATCTATCTGTGATCGATTGTGACATACCATAACAGTGCATTGACCCTCCTGAGAAAAAAACCCTAAACGTTTCCTAAACAAATATAGAACATTAGTCTAACAGGAGGCGAATCGGGAGGATTGAAGTGACGTGGTCTTAGGGTGGAGGTTCCCCCCGCAGCCGCTGATCTGAGACCAGGTTAGCCTCGTGGGTATCCTGAGCTAAACCAGTAGCACTAAAACGTTTTGAAAAGCGGTCTCAGAGCAGCGCCCGGGATCAACCTCGTCCTAATCTCAGATCCCCAGTGTTAACTCTTTCTAGTCACAGATGCAGGTCAGTGTTTGTCGTCTGGCCTGGCGGTGGCTGGGGCTCGGCTGACGGCGCTGCCCCCTGGTCACGGAGGGGACTGCAGCCCCGGGGTTCAGAGCTTCTCTTGGCATTAGTGAAAAGGTGTGGAGAAACTGGAAGGAAGCACGGAGGGGACCAGTGAATAGAGGTAATATCCATTCTCCCTCTGTGGCAGAGGAGTGTTAGGGCAAGAGGAGGAGGAGGGGAAGAGAGACGTCCATTCTCCCTTTGGTATTGAGAGGGGGAGGTGGGGTAGTGAGAGGAGAGCCGGTGCATCCATTAGCCCTAAATTATCTAGAGTTAATGGAGGGAGGTGCAGAGGGAGGGAGGAGGAAGGGAGGGAGGAGAGGAATGACTCAGCCCCAAACATTTAACTCTCCTCAAAGTCCTGAGATGAGGACTCCACTTTGCTTTTCTTGCTGGGCGGAGCCTCCTCCTCTAGGTCCTACGAGAAAAAAATAAACGCGTCATTAAGACTCAGACATTTTTCTTTTGTTAAAACTCGTACAGAGCATGTACAATAGCAACTTTAATGCCAAGAAGAACATCGACATTTCCATGACAGCTAAGCTAACGGCATCTGCTGGGGTCACACTTTTAAAAGTCCTTTTTAATAACACGTAGAATGTAATTTAATATTTATCGAATATCGATCTAATATATAAGTATGATGTAAACCAGTAGGGATGATATGACCAAGAATTATTTTTCGTTATATCACATTCTTTCAGTACTTCTCAGCAGTATATAACAATAATTCCTTGAACTATGGTGCTTACTCACTCCACAAATTGCAGCACAGTCTACTGTTGCAACAAACCCACGACTGCCTACAGCAGATGAGAAAATATTTCCGACTTCAGTTAAACAGAATTTACAGCACACAAACCCTTGGGTTCATGCAGAAAGTATGTTTTTAACATGATCAAAAGGGAACTTGAAACAGGGATGTGCTCAACTAGTCGACTAAACCGGTGGTTTCCAACTTGTGGGTCGCGGGTCCATCCTGAAAGGACCGCAAGTGACTCGCAAACGTGTCAAGTTTGTAAAACAAAGCACCTTTTATTTTGAAGTACAGTAAATTTTTGGCACAGAGCTTTTATTTTGAAGTTCTATTTCCTGCTGTAGAGTGAGTAACTAATGGACAGCTACTTGACAGAGACAGCAAACTAGCTCGACTACATGGCCCAACACAAGTATGACGCAGTATGTATTAAACTGTGTGGACCTTGAAGTAACGAGGAGAAAGAACAACTGAGATTAACAGTTAAATGTTGCTCTCCTTGCTAGCTGGCACCAGGAACAGGTCTACGAGTGGGTTTAACTTAGTGCTACACAGTTCAGCTGTAATTAAAACAAGACCTGGTGATTGAAAAATGTGATCAACGATTTCAAACAGCTCTTAAAATATACGCAATATTTTCCAGACAATGTTCAAAGCGCTAGTGCGTCGGATTTAGTGGCATCTAGTGGTGAGGTTGCAGACTGCAGCCAGCTGAAACTTGTGTGTGCCACGCATGTAGGAATACTACTGTGGCTGATGTGAAAACATGAATGTCCCTATATAGAGCCAGAGTTTGATTTGTCCATTCTGGGCTACTGTAGATACAACAGTGTGGAGTTTGTACATATAAACAGCTCTGTCTAAAAGGTACTGAAAATGCAACAGTTCTTATTTTTAGGTTATTATAAACTAATGGAAACATAGTTATGAATTATGTTTTATTTCTGCCCATAGCTGCCCTTAAATCCTACACACTGGACCTTTAAGGTTAGCATACTCTTTGTGGAAGCTAACAGGGGATTAAAAAAAGCATAATGCATTCAGGCCTGGTGTTTGTTGTGTCGAGATATTTACAACTTTCATTAAACAGGCACACTGTCGCACACATGCTCCAAGGACATGTTGTTATTCAAGGTCCTGCTGTATCTGTGCGACTATAAATATCTACTTAACATTCACTGAGTGCCCGGGGCCAACATATAATATGGTGTGGCTGTTAAAGCAGCAGCTACAGAGGAAGGGGATAAATGTTGATAAATCAGACACAGATTTTGTTTGTTTTCTGGATTTTCTTAAGTTTTGTTTGTCCTGGTTTTCAGAGTTCTGCCTCCAAACCAAAAATGTTTGTTTGCAGTGCTCACAGAATTTAAAATTTAAGCAACATTGTGGTTACATCTCTTCCTCACACTTCACTGTCAACAGTTTGAAGTGTTGGGGAATTTGTCAGGAAGAGATGGAGCTTTACATGATGATAATTTCTGGGATAAGTTTAGAAATCGCAGCTATGATTCGTCAAAACCTGAACACATACGATTGCAAGTACCTGCACGGCCAGATACCATTACAAGAAGTGAGAAAATGCGTCTTGAGCGTAGTTTATAAGCTGTGTTCGTACCTGAGTGGCTTTGCTGTCTGAAGAGTCCCTCTCCCCTGAGGACAGACTGTCTCTCTTGGCACTTTGTGCTCTCTCTGAGGTCTCTGATGACGGGGTGGTCTTACCTGAGGAGTTTTTAACACATCAACAAATCAGAACAGGAGCGTGTTTATTCATCTGGCAGTAAACACAGAGGAGGACTGAGATATGTATCTGAGAGAAGACATGTTGTAGCTGCAGACGCCTGTTGTCTGACCCTTTAATGACACACTGTGGTGAAGAGAAGTAACTGCACACTAACATGGAGTCAGCGGAGACACAAACTAAAGGTCAGTTGAGTTTAACTTTCTTTTTATTCTGTGGACTTTTACTCGTCTTTTGTTAGTTTGTTTTGTTTTTAATATTTTACTGTCTTATTGTTGTAATGTTCTAGTCTTGCAAAACTTTCCGTTTAGTTGTTTGTGTTGTCCTTTAAATTGTGTCTGCGTCATTCCAATTTTGCCATGTGACGCACTTTAGGCTGCGTGTTTGTATGAGAGGTGCCACATAAATGAAGTTGAGTTAACGAACAGATCCTGAATCAATCAGATCGATCAACAGGAAATTACCAGTAAACATTTTGATTATTTACACTTTCTGAAATAAGAATATTTGCTGTTTTTCTCAGTCTTCAGTCATGGTTGATTTTTTAAAAATTATTAATTTATCTTTTACATTTTCTCAATCCAACAGTTGTCGTACAGTCATGAGCTGCAGCCCTACTCTTCATTACTGGCTTCATCCATCTGTGTAAGCGACGGCTTTTTGTTATTCACACAGAGGCGTCTTTGAAGCTTTAATTAATGACAGTCGTGTGTGATGGACACATTTTCTTTTTAAATTTCATCATTTAAAGATATCAGATAGCAAATTCTGCTGCCTGTCTTATAATGTTCGACAGTGCACGAGCGTTGAATGACAATCAGTCCCTCTGGGATTTTGCGTGCTGATTTTGGGATTGTTGCAACTTGATTTCAAGTCATTTATGTTGCGATGTTTTTCAGGCATTTTTTTGCAATTAAACTGTGAGGGCACGAGAAAACTGCAGAAATACTGGTGATGCTGACTTGTATTTCAAGCTTATTATTATGAGCATTCAGTATTTCACTGTTTTCCGAAAGAATTAGAATCTATTCATGATCACCAACTGTTTGACGCAGCGCTTGAGGACCATCTCCTTGAGCTGCTCTCCCTCCTGCTCTCATTTCGCGCTGGCACGATTAGGAGGAACATTTTTGTAAACTATTTTGAGAACAGATTCATTGTAAAGTCATTTTTCAAGCAAAGACGCACAGCTTCCAGCTTCTTAATTGTGACGTCCTGCTGCTTTTCTCTGTCTTACATGATAAAATTATTTGCTTATTTCGTCCAACCAAAAGTCCAAAACATAATGTGAGGACATCACGTTGGACTTGATGAAGCTTTACTGGGCATTTTTCACCATTTTCTGATATGTCATAGATTAAACAATTACCCAAGAGAATAATCCAAAGATTGTGATTGGGCGATATGACAGTATATACCGTGTAATGTGTCCATTGGTAGAGACTTGGCAATACCGTTTGTACCGCAGGAGCTACTCAGGACAGGCTGAGCAGCAAGTCAGGGCTGGATCTTACGTGATCTTGTAATTCTTGCAAAACCAGCTGCCTCGCAGCGTTAACGTGACTTGGGCAGTTGAAAATACAGAAACCCGTAACACTTGAAAGAACCGACCTCAGGAACCTTAAAGCTTCTACTTTGAACAAAGTTTAGTTTTACCGATTTGAGTTTTTTTAATTTTTAAATCAATTGTTCTCTGATGTGAGGCAGCTGTTTTTTGTTCCAAATAAAAGAAGAAAATAACCGTACTGCACTTCATCACATTTAATTATTTTAAACCAGTTCTTAATTGACTTTACAAAACAATTATTGTATCATGATATATACTTTTACATTGATATAAAGACCATGAGGGAGTATGTATGAAGATTTTGGTCATATCTCCCACCGCTACAAAAGATTAACCAATGGAGAAAATACTCGTTAGCTGCAGCCCTACTGTTATTTTAGTCATATTTCCTCACAGGCTGTATGTAAAGTGTTTTTTACAGCATATTTATTTATTCATCCACGCAGCTGGCATGAGTAAATAAATGCCAAAGATCCAGAAAATAAGAGGCCTCGCAAGTGGTTGCACAAGGGTTTGTTTTGTTCGTAGAAAAGGGAAAAAAATGTTTTCTAGACGGATGTGAGAAGAATCTACTCAAAAACTTAAAACTGTCATATTCAAAGTGTTTCATGATTTATCTGTTATACTGTTTTAATTTATTAGGAGCACAAGAGATGCTAAATGAGTAATATATTTGTGTTATTAAGTGTTTAAGATGTTCACTCTCTGCTGCTTTTCTCTTTAACTGACAGAATTCAGTTGATACTGTGCTGTGTTTTAAGTGTTACAGAAATGTTCATAGCTCTTCACTAGTACGACTGTCAGTTATTCAGACATGAGACCAACATGTTGAGTCGCCATCAGGTCCATGTCTGAGAGTGTTGGAGGAGGAAGAAGGTTGGCGGTTAAAGTTGTATTTAACCATGAGGTGGAAGTAGTCTTTTAAATTGTCTTTCAGTGTGATGTCGTTGGTCCCGTTGTTACAAGACAAAGACAAAATTAGAGCGGCAAAACAAAAACAGGAAGTGGTTAATCATCCATCCAATGAGGCGTACAGCTACACTGACACCTGCTAGCCGTCCTCTCTGAGTTGGAAATAACAGTGAGGAGATCGTTCGTAATGTCAGATGTGTGTGTGTGTGAGAGTGTGCGTGAGTGTCTGACCCCTCTTGCTGTCCGGGCTCTGGTCAGTCTTGCCCTCGCTGTTCTCGCGGTGAGATGTTGCGGTGGGCTCTGGGGCGGGGCTGGTGCTACAACTGTTTTCCTGTTTGACTGGAGATGAGTCGGCGATGGAGCTCTGGTTGCTGTTGTCATCTGAAAAAGACAGAGATGGAGTCATTTTAGGTGGTTTATGTTATTAGGAGATTGTCAAACACTGATCTTGAGACACAGAACATAAATTTTTTTGTCGTTTTGTGTTAGATTTTTTTCATCAGTGTGTCATTTTTCATGTAAGACGCATAAAAACCATCAGGAGCAGTGGGTACAAATGTCTCAAAGCACAGGTACTTCAAGTATCTGCAGGTTTTAACACTTTAAAATGCTACAGTTCATTTCTAAACTCATTTTAAACTGTCAATGCCTCAGACAAGAAAGGGTGTGGCTGTGTTAAGAAGAAGCAGCCACTTCCTCCAGGATTTCACAGACTCTTTTTGGGGTTGCTGCAGCTTAAAATTTGTGATTTCATGACAGCTTTTCTCAAACAAATTGCAATGCTATGTTTTTTAGCATTGTGAAAATTGCAATTGTTTTTGTATGATTTAATAAAATCGAAAGCAACTTGTTCCACTGAGAATAAAACGGCTGTGTACTGAGTCTGTGACATCACCCAACGTTACCACTTCACCAGCATGTTTAAGCATGTTTAAGCTAACACTTGATTCTTCGAGCAATACGTAGATCTGGATGCAGCAGCCTCGGTCAGGTTGATTTGTCTAATCTGTTGTCGACGTGTTTCAGTCGTTCTCTGGGTACGTTTTGCGGTAGTTAAGTATTTAATGTCAATCGATGAATTTCATTTGTGTTCCACCACGATGTTGCACATGCTGCTGAACAGTTTAGTGCTGTTTTTGTGCAGAATATCAGGGAACGCCTTGCTCGGTCTTCGGCAGTAATTTTCTTGGGGAATATGAGACGTTCATGTCGCGAATGTCTGCGTTGACACGACCAGAAACTGAAGTTTGGTGATATTGCAGTGATTGGACAAAAGTGCAAGGTTGCGCAGAATTCGTGGGGGCTATGACTTTGCTTTGTGATCGCAACATCAGCAGCTGAGCAACAGATTAAAAAAAAAAAAAAAAGTTTTGTGAATGTCTGAATGATTCCTCTCTTTGTAGGATTTTAAAGATCTTCCTTATAGTCAACAAATCCTGTGACAAGATCAAAACCAAATGTTAATGCATCTACTAACAAGTAGAGCCTGATCTGTGCCATAGAGCTCCATTGTTGTCCAAAAAATATATTTAAAACACATCATTGAGCCACACTGTTGCACAAACATTATATATATATTTTTTTAAAGATATACATCTACAGTAGGAGCCAATGGGCTTGGAGCTGAGAGCCACAGGCAGACGTCAGAACGTATTTAGAGATGGGCTAACAGGATGCTGATTTTCGGCTTGTCATTGGATTTGTTGGCAGTAAGAAAAGCACAGAATATCACCGGCCGTGTCCATAAAGATTTTCAGTATGTACCGTGCATGTCCATCATTCCCGGAGAGGAACTGTTCTCTGGAGTCGTCAACTCTGAGCCGTATTTCTCATCTTTACCCTTCTTCTTATTTTTGTTTTTCTACAATGAGAGAAAAAGTCACTATTAAAACACACAATAGAGAAAATATAGATACATTTGGCTCTTGACATTAAGGGAGAAAATATTATTTTGTATATAAAATGACCTGTTACACAGTGTGTTTAAGGCTTTACTGTAACTGACTATTAATATCACTTAGAGAGGCAGAACTCACATCATCTGATTTGGGCTCCGTCACCGGCACCCACTTGTAGATGCGAAGGGACGTGTCTCCAACAGTCACCCATTTCTTCTCCCTGTGTAGGAGCAAACACAAGCTCACTCAAAGGCACCATACATTACATTATTTCCCCCGGCATTTCTAAATTAAGACACTGTGACTTGACATAAAGCAAAGACAAGAACGCAGCTCGCTGTCACAAAGAACACAGTCATTCTATAAATAATATAATATATAAAAAGGGTTCCTGGTGGGCTATCATGGTGACATTAGTTTAAGAGTACAGGCTGCAAATTATTATTTTTACTCTTCATCATTTTTTCAACCATTTAGTCCACAAATTGTCAGACATTTATAAATGGCCATCTCAATTTCCCGCAGCCAATTATTACATTGTCAGATTGCCTCCAACCAACAGCCCAAACTTGAATAAATTAAATATAAAATGATATAAAGCCAAGAAGAAGAGCAAATTATCATATTTTAGAGGCTGGAGTCGGTGAGTGTTTGGCATTTTTGCTTAATAAATGACTTCATATCTGTCTGTGAATGGAAAATATTGTGATTAGCGCAGCAGGAGACATATGATGTTAATAATAAATAGACACTAAAATCACTACTGAATCCCAAAGGCTCATTATGTCTCTGAGTACAATTACACTACAGCAGATAAAATACTTTTAAAGACATCACATCAGGCTCTAGGAACATTTTCTGACATTTTGTGAACTGAAATGAATAATTAAGAAAATAACTGGCACATTAGCTGATGATGAAAACACTTGTTAGATGCAGCCAGAAAATAATTTGGCTATAAAATGTTAGAAAATTGTAAAAAATCTCCCAAAGCTTTAGTCGATATATTTAAATGTTGTATTTTGTTCAGGTATTTTTGCATAATTTTTACAACAGTGGTCAGTTACTTTATTCCAATCTAATAATCATTTAATCAAATAATAATTTTAGCTTAAATTAAAATTTAGAAACATCGACTCATTGAAAATAACAATGGGAATGAGTTATGACAACAAACTATAAATTAAAATCAAAAGGAATATTGTTTAGGGCTGCAACTAATGAATCATTATTGATCTATCTACAGATTATTTGCTCCCTTGATTGATTAACCGGTTAATCATTTGGTCTATAAAATGTCATAAAGTAGAGAAAGTGCCTATCATGTGTCCAAATGTCTTATTTTGTTCAATCAACACTCAAAAACTGGGAATTTTGGGCATTTTGGATTCTAAACTGTCACTAAATCATTTTCTGCTCAGCGACTAACAGGTCAGCAATTGATTGTCCGGCAGTGGTGGACCAAGTATTCAGTTCATTTAAGTATGTCTCAGTAAAATGTACTTAACGTGTCAAAGTAGGCCTCCCCATTATTCAGCTGGTGGTATAGTACTGGATATAATAGTACTGTAATAATATCAGTGCTAAGTTAATGTGCAGGTAGCATTTAGTTAGTTAAAGTGGAGCAAACAGCACTTAATATTCTATAATCAACTGTATATATTTATGTATCATTTGTGTGTTAAAACTTGATCTGACAAATAAAATATTTACCATTAAAGTGGAGTTAAGTTTGATTATAAAGTTGTATAAAATGGAAATACTCAAGTAAAGTACAATTTTGTTATAGACGTACTTCAATACAGTGCTTGAGATGACGTACATGTCAGTAAGTATTGTGTTTAGACAGCTTAGCAGCACACAGTGTTAGCTTACATTACAGCAACACAAAACAAAAATCATAAATTTATATATTTGTACCTGAAAGCTTAACATCCAGTTTGACAATTCGTTTTATTTTTAATTTTAAAAGTTGACCATTAAATTAACATTATTTCCAAAACACTAACTTCTCCTGACTTTGACCTGGTTTGATTAAACCACCTGATAAATTAAAATTGTTGCTGATTAATCGACTAATAGTTTCATCCTGAAACAGTGGAGGAAGTATTCAGTTTATTTACTTACAGTAAAAGTCCTTCATTTACAATACCACTTAAGTATGTATCAGTTAAAGTTTAAAATTACTCATAATTCACTTAGAGTTATGCTGTTGGATATATATAACATACCCAAATTAAATAATTAACATTTTTAAAATGTTATATTTGTACCCAAAAGCTTAAAACCCAGTTTGACAATGTGTTTTATTTTTAATTTCAAAAAAGACTTATTAACTATTATTTTAAACGACCTGACTTTCATCTGGGATGTTTGATTAAACCACCAATGAATAAATTTGTTGCTGATTAATTTTACGCAGATCAACTAATTGATTAGATTATTGACTGATAGTTTCAGCCGGAAGTGGTGGAGGAAGTATTCAGTTAATTAACTTAAAGTAAAAGTCCTGCATTAACGAGAGAAACTTTTGTTGCTAGTTTAGTAGCACAGTGTTAGTTTACATTACAGCAAGAAAACAGAAAATAAACAACCTAAATTAAAAAATTAAAATTTTATTAAATTATATATTTGTACCCAAAAGCTTAAAATGTAGTTTGACGATGTGTTTTATTTTCAATCTTAAAAAAAGGACGGTTAAATTAACGATATTTTAAAACCACTAACTTCTCCTGACTTTGACCTGGGGACGTTTGATTAAACCACCTGATAAAAAACAACACCGTGTTAATGCTGCCGCCGGGCGGAGTTACCCGCCTAAACGAGCCTAAATATGTCGCCGACTCTAACATGTGAAGATGAGGAGGGTTAAATGTGTTTAAAGTGTGTTCTTGTTGTGTTAAACGTGAAGACTGAGTGAATACGTGTTGAGCCATGCACTCCTGTTAGCCTACTTCCCTCTCCCAACCCCCACCGAGCCTCCTCCGTCTCTCTCGGACCTAAAGGGCGACTCAAAGCGCTTAATTTAAAACTCCACACGGACTAAACTCCTCCGACTCCGGAGCGCCGTCGTCAAAATGTTTCGCCGTCAACACTTTGAGAGGTTTCGGCCCTCAAACAGCCGCTACGGGCTCAAACAGCAGGCAGCAATGGCTTCATGTGACTGCATCGAAATGGCTTCTGGGTTCAACCCTTTCGCCGTTTAGAGAAAAAAACCCGGGTACATGATGTTATATGTCGGATCCTCAGCCGCCAGACGACGGGCTGAGGCGGTGCACCGCACTAGTGCGCCCCGGTGCAACCTGAGCTGCAAGTACATCTGCCGTGAATCCTCCGTTCACAAATCATCCTTTTCTTTCAATTCCATCCCGTCTCCTTCCCTCTCCTCCCCCAACAAGCCCGAGCCTTTCTCGTGTTAGATAACCGAGCCCGCTTCTTTCCCTCTTCCTCTTACCATTTTCGTACTTTCTCAATAGCGGCCATAACCCTCTTGATGTCATCTTTCGCCCTGCTCCGGGTCTCAGCTCGGACCGACCTGCCCGACATTGCCGCGGTGGGTATAATATTTTTAAAGCTCAGCCGGCAGTTCAGACACAATGCAAACAGTAGAGCGCACAGAGGAGCCACTGCGCATGCGCCGACTGATAGAGCAGAGAGAGGAGAGGGGGAAGGGGGGGGGGGGGGGGTGGCTGCAGCTGCACTGTGAAGACAGATGTGTCTCCCTACTGTGTGTGTGTGTGTGTGTGTGTGTGTGTGGAGGAGAACAAAGAGGCTGCTGCTGCTCCCTCATCCAACTCAAACACCCCCAAAACTAACACAAGCTCAGGGTGAAACTTTCAGGTCTGTCTGCTGAGGCGTTCAGCAGGACCGGAGAGTAACGGCGGGGGAAGTAATCACGTCATTTACACCAGTAAAAGTACTCAAACACTACTGTAAAATTACTCTGTTACAAGTAAAATAATGCCCTGCATTGAAAATAGAGTAAAAGTAAAATACTGAAGTAAAAGTCCAGCATGGAAAATGTAGTTTGGTTACTGGTACCACACTGTGGAAAATACTCTGTTACAAATAAATATCCTGCGTTGAAAATGTAGTTAAAGTACTCATACCACAATGTGAAAATACTCTGTTACAAGTAAAAGTTAAAAATGCAGTTAAAGTACTATCACAACAGTAAAAATACTCCATTGCAAGTAAAATTCAACAAGGCAAATGTAATAAAAGTACTAACACCCCACTGTGAAAATACTCTGTTACAAATAAAGGTCCAGCACTGTAAATAGAGTAAAAGTAAAAAAACAACAACTTCGTAATAAGTAAAAGCCCAGCATGGAAAATGTAGGTTAAGTACTAACACCATGCTGTAAAAGTACTCGGTTACAAGTAAAAGTCCTGAACTGAAAATATAGTAAAAGTACTAATACCACACTGTCAAAATACTCCATTACAAATAAAAGTCCAGCAATGTAAATGTAGTAGAAGTACTTGTACCACCCTGTAAAAATAGTACGATACAAATGAATATCTTGCATTGAAAATGTAATTAAAGTATTAATACCACACTACAAATATACTCTGATAGAAGTAAAAGTACTAATACTACTCTCTAAAAGTCCTGGTTTGAAAATGTAGTTTAAGTACAGTACTACTCTGTAGTGAAGGTACTCATGCCACACTATCAATATACTCTGTTACAAGTCCTGCACTGAAAATAGAGTAAAAATACAAATACTACACTGTGAAAGTACTTAGTTATAAGTAAAAGGCACGCAATGAAAATGTAGTAAAAGAACTAATACCACACCAAACATCATATTTTATAAACTCTTTATTTGTTTTGTGTGTGAAAATCTTATTCTGAGAAGTAACTAGTAACTAAATCTGTCAGATAAATACAGTGTAGAATAAAGTACAATAGTTCCTCTGAATTTTAGTGATGTAGTTTACAGCAGCATGACACTAAAGTACAAGTACCTCAGGTTTGTACTTCAGTACAGTACTTGAGTAAATGTACTTAGTTACATTCAAAAACTGACAATGAGTGTCGCAAAGAAGAGGTTCTGTGTTGATTTTATCTCATTTTGATGCAACAATAAAAACAAAACTGTGACCTCAGTGTTTCTAAATCCTGGCTACGGCCCTGCACCACAACATATCTTTATTAACTTATTCTTCATTAACATTTTGATGCGACTGTTTGTGTCACAACATGATCATGATCTTCCTTTGAGAACACTTTATGTTGTTGACAAATGTAATTCAGTCAAAGTACATTCATACTATAGGGGAATTATGTTTTCTCTTTTAGAGCTTTCCTCAGATTGTTAAAATGTCAGCCAGAGTCAGTGCAGATATCTCACTGATTATTTTTTTTTTAAATGTAATTTGTGATTACCTGTGCAAACATTAAAACCTATATTATATATTTGATAATAAATTACCTGTTGTAGTTTACTGACGATATAGCTTGGAAACAATCTAACTGTGTGAAGTGAAATATAAGTGATCATGTTGCTCTCTGGTGGTGTAATTTAAAACTGCATTAATGGACCTTGAAGACTCACATGCTTTGATCAAATTCAAATAAGCTTCAACAAAAAATATTATTCTGACTGTTCTGAATTATTGTTTATCTTCAGTTTTCCCTGAATGAATGAGGTGAAGAGAACCTTCCAATGAAAATGTGTATTTGTGTTTTCTTTATTTTTTACATTACTTTATACAAGATGTATAACTGAAGTACACTGTACAGTTTAATTAAAATAAAACTCATTTAAGATATACAAGATAAATCTTCTCAGCTTTTACGCTCTTCTCATCTTTAATTAGGAAGCTGCAGTGAAAGCAGGGTTTGGTTCCATTTAGATTTGTGGGTGTAAAATTTAACAAGATTGATCTGCAACTGATTTATGTCAACCATAGATTTCCATAAGTCCAGAATTTAGACTTATATTTTATATTTCATACAGAAGTTTGTGGTTATGGGTAAAAAATACATTAAGCAACACATATCTGATGACAGCTGCATTATAACAGGTTATTGATTAAATGTTTATATCTGTCTTATAAATGCTAAATTAGGGGACTTAAAGAAAAGTGTTACCTCATTTTCTTTTTAAAATACACTCATTATAAAACTGCATGTCTACCCAAAATAAATGAGTGTAAGGGCTTATGAAAATAATAATAACAACAATTATAATGGTAATTAATTATAAATAAGTTAAAACTTTATTTATCCTGAGGGAAATCACTGTGCAGTAGTTGAAACACAAAGTAGAAGAATGCAAATTGAAAAATAAATTGATTATTTTCATTATTCAAGATATAGTAAGAATTATTTTTTTAATTTAATATAATATATTACTTAAATAATATCTGAATATTTTAATGTTCAAATTATATCATATTACATATCACATTATATCATAAGATATAATAAATATTAATATCTTAAAAATGTTATCATTATATATCATAATATATTTAATGATATTTAATATTTTAAGAATTTTGTTTTAATATTCTTAATTCAATTAATAATAGTAAAATATATGTGCAGGAGTTGCAATACAAAGAAAAGTGCAAATTAAAAACATAAAATAATAACAATGATGATGATTATTATTTTTTTTATAATTTTGATATTATATAAGATATAATAAGGATTCATATTTTAGAAATTCTAATATCAGATATTATAGTATATTTAATATTTAAAAAGCACAGTTGCAATACAGTGTAGAAGAATGCACATTTAATTTATTATTATTATTATTATTATTAATAATAATAATAATAATATAAAGCAATAACTTTTTTTCTGGAAATAGCTGTTCAGTTGTGATTTTAAAAAATAAAAATAAAAAAAAATAAATTTAAAAGTGTCTCTTTATATACATTACAAAAATCAGTTTTTCGCCTAAATCTTTACAACAAAATCCAACAAATTTATTTCCGACAGCACGTGAAGACCACACGACGCTCGGGGAGGAGAAAAACGTCCTACGTCATCTCTCTGCGACACGTCGACACGCTGTGAGATGAGCTAACACAGTGCAACCTGAGTGCAACTCAACAAATATTGTTAATAAAACTTTCCAAACGGACTCAAACATATTTTTTTCTGACTGCATCCTGAAAAGTTTAATTTAATTTGTTTATTTAAAACCGTAACTTTGAGTTTCGTCTTTAATCCGGCCGGACTGAGGTCAGTAAACATCCACCGACGTTTGTTTTGACAGCAGGTTTCAGGCTCTCCTGTGAGTGCGTCAGGATGAATGAAGAAGGCAAGTTGTTTATAGTTTACTTATTTCCTCTTATAGTGAGTGGTTAATGGCGTCATTAAACACTGACTGTGTTTCTTTATTGTGTTCAGAGCTGGTGGAGTACTTCAGGGCTCAGATGAGGAAAGATCCGGACATGGCCTCTGCTGTGGCTGCTATCCGCACCCTGCTGGAGTTCCTCAAGAGAGACAAAGGTGAGTTTATATATTTTTAAAAAATCACCTTTTACTGATGTCAGAAAAACAGGCCATGTGACTATTTATTTTCCAGCTGATCCAAGAGGAGTTTAAAGAGTGTATTTAGCTGAAGCAGGAGGAAGGAGCACTTCACCCTCCAGCTTATCAAGTACAATATTTACCTCTGAGATGTTGCAGTAGAAGCATCCTGTGTTTCTATTGAACCACAGCCTGTTTGTAACCTTCAGGTGAGACGATCCAGGGTCTGAGGGAGAGTCTGACGGGGGCCACAGACTGCCTGACAGGAGTCGACTCCTCTGTGGCCGTGTCCTCAGGAGGAGAGCTCTTCCTGCGCTTCATCAGTCTCACATCACTGGAGCACGAGGTGAGTGGCCTCCGAGCGACACTGACATGCACCCAAACACACTGATAGTCCACATCACATTAGAAACACCCATCCATCTGTCATCTGCTGAGTCATGGTCTAGTTAAAGCCCCATCCAAATGTCCAGAGTTTGGTTGGTGGGTAGGATTGTGCTGAGGGACTTTGGACTCATCACCTCTGAGGATTTTTCTTTGTTGGCATAAAGAGAAGTATTTGTGGGGAAATGCCGTAACTACTTGCTCGTCCTCTCTCAGCTGCACCCAGGCTGCCTCCTCTTTGATTTAACTCCCGACTCCTAGATGTCAGTGGGACCAGTGAGAGTTTTAATTTGTCCCTGCAACACTAACGTTAGTCTCTGTGTCTGTCAGGATCTGTCCCGCTGTAAGAAGGTGATGGAGGAGAGAGGAGAACTGTTTCTAGACAAGATCTCGATGTCCAGGAACAAAGTGGCAAAGCTCTGTCACACCTTCATCAAAGACGGCGCTGTAAGTGTTTCACATGCACTTCTTACTGTCATCATCTAAGCTTTATTACTGCAGAAAGTCTCCCTGAGATGAAGATCTCTTTCACCTCACACCAGATACTTACATCACAACAGCACACTGCAGTCACCACACACAGAGACACAGGAATTTAAACAATCACAAGTATTATTAAAAATATAATCAAGTTGAATTCGACTGATCTTGTTCCTCATCCTGGAAACTTAAAGGATAACTTATGCATTTTCACCCTGGACCCTATTTCCCTGTGTAAACTGGTCAAAGAGACGGGCAACAAATCATCACACTTTTCTTCCCCAGTGTAGCATTTGTAAAGCAGGACAGAAACAGTTAAATAATAACCTATTCTAATGTAGCTGTGAGCAGAAAAACCTGAGTTTGTGAAGTTCTTTAACAGACGAAGTAAAAGCTAGATACTGAAAAGAAAGCTAAACAATAAGGCCAAATAAAAACATGGCAAAAATAATTATAAATAAAAACAATAAAATGTAATAAAAATACGTCAAGAAAGTTTAAAAAAAATAGAATTTATTCATATTGAATTATTTGAAAAAATTTAGTATTTTTATGCCACTACATTTTCTGTTTACAAGCTGTTCTCCATCTGCCTATTTTATGTCTTTATGTCTCATTAAATTTTAAACTTATGTGATTTATAATTTTATTATATTCTTTATTTTTTTATGCCTCCGTGCCAGCAATCACCATGGCTGGAGGCGGTGTATTTTGAGGTTGTCCTTCTGTCTGTACGTCCATACGTACGTACGTACGTCCCATTCTTGTGAACACAATATCTCAAAAACATCTCGAGGGAATTTCTTTTTGTTAGCAACTTTTTTAAAAAAAAATTGTTTTAACATACGTAACAAACAAGAAACAATAATACACAACAATTACGCCCACTCCCGTAGGTTGATGATTTGGCCGTAGTAAATCAAAAGAAAGTAAATTGATTAAGAGGGAAATAATGAATAAAATAAATAAATAAATAAATAAATAAATAATGAGATCAATAAATAAATAAATAAATAAAATTACATTGAATTTAAAAATAAATAAATAAAATAAAATAAAGATGAAAAATAAATATTTTAATGCAAGAATAAAGTGGCAGTAAATAGGATATGGGGTCTATGACTTGAGGGAATTTCTTCAAAATGTGGCACAAACGTCCACATGGACTCAACAATGAACTGATTTTGTGGTCAAAAGTCAGTGTGACCTCACAAAACATGTTTTTGGCCATAACTCCAGAATTCATACATTAATTATGACAAAATTTCACACAAATGTCTAACAGGATAAAACAATGAAGGTCAAAGGACAGCTTGACTGTGACATCATCGTGTTTTAACGTCATATCTCAGGAACAGAAGGGGAGACATTTGGTCAGATACTGAATTGGCGACTCTAATCTTGAAACTGTGCTGATTGTATAGATCTTCTGGGGAAGACGTGCCAACGCCTGCGTCACTGTAACTGTTGTGCACGTGACATTTAAGAACTTTAACTATGAGCAGGTCTAACACGTAACTCTGTGACTGAAGGTCGTCGTCCTCCAGAAAGACACGTAGCTGTGAGTTGGTAGGATTTGGACGGTGCAGCTCAGATATAAGCAGACATACAGTACACTGTTTGTGCACACACAGTATTCAGGCTCCTCACTGACTAATGTTACCCTCCTCGTCTTCAACATGTTCCTCTGACAGAAAATCCTGACTCACTCGTACTCCAGAGTCGTCCTCCGGGTTCTGGAAAAAGCTGTAGATGAGAAGAAACGCTTCTCTGTCTACGTGACTGAATCGCAGCCTGACTCAGCCGGGTGAGCGAGCAGTGTGTGTCAGCAAATTGGGTTTTATTCTGAAGGGGACGGACACACACACACACACACACACACACTGATTGAATCAGATTTGTTTCCCCCTTTATTCAGGCGGCAGATGGCAGACGCTCTGAGAAAACTCAATGTGCCAGTAACTGTAGTCCTGGATGCAGCTGTGGGGTAAATATATTTATGATCACGTTATAAAACACTGTCACACGTTGAGAGCATGAACATTTAAATCATATTCCTCAGGTACGTCTTAGAGAAAGTAGACCTGGTTATCGTTGGTGCAGAGGGAGTCGTTGAGAGCGGAGGCATCATCAACAAGGTGAGTGTCAGTGAAGCGTCAGTGTCACCAAAAGACGGTTTCTCTGTTTCTGCTGCATCGATTTTTAAGACTATTGTTTCAAAGCCTCTGTCGTGATTCTGACAATATTGAGTCCAAAGATGACCAGCTCAACATGCTCTGTGATAAAGGGCCTCTTTATTAGTGGTGGGAGAAGTCAGATCATTTAAGTAAAAGTACTACAGTACCACAGTGTGAAAATACTCTGTCACAAGTTAAAGTCCTGGGACTGGTTGCACAAAACACCTTCTCCATAAGTATGTCACTTAAGGCTTAATTCCTCCTTAGCTGAGGGACTCACACGGTTGCACAGAATCCCTTACAAGGTTTCCTTTGTTAAGGAAAAACATTAACTTATTTATTGCATTGAAAGAGAGTTTACAGCAAGTTGCCATGGAGATTGTTTGTTTGCGTGGGCTCACCCCAGCAAGCAATAGTCGTGATTTAAACGTATTGGCTATATTTAGCTCTGATTTAGTCTAGCTACACATAACCCAAATCTAGCCGATTTAATTTTGAAATTGATTAAATGTAATTTTCACCATTGCAGATGGCGTGCGGTATGATATTCAATCACGTATAGAGTGTCAACAGTAATTAAAATATGTTTATCTCCATTTTTTGGACATGGTTTCTACATAGCCGTATAATTGATGACGTCTACACTTTGGCTATGGTTAGACGTCTACCAAATTTTCACTGACAGCCCAAATTCAGCCGTGATTTAGCCTAGACGTCAGGTCTTCATGTAGACGGCTATTAGACGTTTTTTTAAACCAGAAAATGCTTGCTTGTGTCTGATAAATGTAGTGAACATAAAAGTGTAAAGTAGCGCTAAATAAAAATATTCAAGTACAGCTGCACTAATTACCAGCCTGACATCACCAGAACAAATGGGTTCTCTGGAAATTTTAAAGGTAACTTGTGTATTTTTTAACCTGAACCCTGTTATACCATGTTTTTGAGTCTAAATGACAAACGTAGACGACCATTTTTGAATCTGCTGCAGTTTTGAGAGAGAGCTGCAGCCAGCAGCGGTGAAACAGCCTGCAGTGTAACCACTCAGACATATCCGCACCGTCAGTGTACGTCCACTAAAAGTGTTTGTCACTGACAGGCTTAGATTGTTATTCCAAGTGTCTGATAACATTATGAAAGGATCCCTACAGAGATAGAGCTTTTTCTGTTTATTGATCGATATTCTTATTTTTTACACACCAGACAAAAGACGTGAAACACAACTTTTGTTATAATAGAATGTATTCTGTCGAGCGCTGTTTCTTGTGTGTTTGAAGACAGCAGCAATGTCCTCAGGACTGAAATGGAGCAGCAAGGATAGCTTGGTTCCTGTTTGCTTTCTGTGGTTGTAAACAGAAATTCTGACTTTTTGTTTGAAAGATAGACGAAGATGAAAGCCACAAACAGCTGTTTGTACGTGCCTCCCCCCGCTAATCATGACAGAGAATCATTCCTAAGTTCAAAAATATTTGGAACTCTTGCGGTGATTAATAAATGCACACCAAAACAGGTGATATAGCATGATTTATTGGGAGAAACCAAGCAATTCTATGTAAAATCAGGCATTCAGCACCTTGACATAACCAGAAGAGAACAAACCACATTTCCTGCAACAGTGAGGATTCGGCTGTGAGATTGGCAGTTGAATCAGGCTCCTTAGATCGAACTGTCAATAGATGACAATTTGGGGTCACTCCTGACAGAGATAGAGCTTTGTGTTAAAGAGTCAGATCCTTTTTGTTTAACCAGAAACAGCCCTGAAATCACCATCACCAAACCCACCAGACTCCATTTAAATAAACAGTCATGTTAGTGTGTATAGAGGCAGCATGCTGTCACATCTAACTGGGTGTGTTAAGGGTTAATTTCAACCAAACCAGAGCTGGTGATTGTTGGAACAGTGGAGAGATGAACTAAGATGGTTTCTGTGAGTTTGAATGAAGTGTTTTTAATGATGATTAAATGACTGTTGATTTAAATGGAGTCTGGTGGGTTTGGTGACGGTGATTTCAGGGCTGTTTCTGGTTAAACAAAAAGGATCTGACTCTTTGACACAAAGCTCTATCTCTGTAGGGATCCTTTCATAATGTTGTCAGACACTTAGAATAACAATCTGAGCCTGTCAGTGACAAAAACAAACACTGTCAGTGGACGTACTTTGTAAAGTGGTTACTTTACAGCCTGTTTCACAGCTTACAAACAAAAACATGGGAGAATAGTGTCAAGGTTAAAAATACCAGACTTTCAGTACTTGAGTAAACTGTACTGTGCTATTTGTGACACAGACATTTCAATGTCTGACCTTTGCTGTTGCAGATCGGCACTTATCAGATGGCCCTGTGCTCTAAAGCTCACAACAAGCCTTTCTACGTCGTGGCAGAGAGTTTCAAATTTGTCCGTCTCTACCCGCTCAACCAGCAGGACGTGCCCGATAAATTTAAGGTATGTCGGCAAAGAATTTCACGTCCAGGCTCCTTTTATTTGTCAGAGTATTTCTTCACCAGTCGTCTTCTCCTCGCCTCCTCCACAGTACAAAGCCGACACCCTGAAGACGGTACAGAACCTGTCCGAGGAGCATCCGATGATCGATTACACGCCTCCATCCCTCATCACCCTCCTCTTCACTGACCTGGGAGTCCTCACCCCGTCGGCTGTCAGCGACGAACTCATCAAACTTTATTTATAACTCTCAATAAAATCCATTTCTCAAAAGGTAAACAAATGTCAAAGGTTTTATTAAATTGTACAAGTTGAACACAGCCGATCACACCTCTTCGTCCCCCGAGCCGTCCAGCGACAGCCCTTCTGTTTTGTATTTTGGTCCACTCGTTATCTGTTTCTCAAAGTCCTCCTCGCTGATCTGCCCCTTCTTTAGTTTCTTGAGGAGGCGAGTGTCATTTAAAAGCTCCTTCATGTCCTCGTCGTCCACATCAGAGCCCTGCAGACACACACAAGATATAATAAGAGAGCTGTAAATAAATCCGGCCCGCTGCTGCACTTATCAAACGATCTGAAGTGTAAATACCTCTTCGTGCTTCCTCTTGGCCGACCTCTTCCTCCTGCGCTCCTTCTTGAGCTTCTGCTTGGACCAGGCCTTGTTCTTGACGAAGGTCTTTCTGGGTAAGGGCGTCTTGTCTTGTTCTTTCAGCTCGGCCAGCATCTTCTGCCTCTGTTTCTCCCTGTGCTTGTCCTTGTAGCGGATGGTTTCTGTGTCCACCGTCGTCTCGATGAAATCAGGGAACTTTTTCCCCCTCAGCTCGGGCATCTTCGGCAGGCGCAGGAGGGCGAAGCCGCGGGCCAAGGACGCAAAGTCCAGATCTAGACAAAGAAATACACATATTATGTCTGTGCTTTATTCACACTGAAGAAAAGGATCAAAGATCTAAGGGTTAGTTTTCACCTTTGATCCTGAAGATGAGGCTGCACTCGTGTTTGGCGTAGGCCTGGACATACGACACGAAGGCTCTCATGCCTCTGTCAAACATGGCTCGGTCTGCCAGAGCCATGGCCTGCACTTTGGGCAGCACGTCCACGACTTCACCTGTGAGGACCATCTTCTCCAGTGGGCACTGACCAAAAGCCAAAAGACAGGTCATGAGTTTCAACCAAATCTCTTTCCACTGAGTAACAAATCTAACAATATTATCAATAGCAGTCAGTAAATAATGACCTTTAAACTTATGTGGTCAACATTCCTGTGTCTTTAATGTCTTTAGCAGGCGGGTCCATTTTTTATTTACCTATTTTACTTTTATTTTTTGGAGCAGTGGTATTTAAATCCCTCAAATTCTCATTTTAATCAAAGTGTATTTTCCATTGCCCTTCTGACATTTTCCCATGTGACCTGACGCACGTTTCTGCATGATGGCGTTGCAACATGTTTCAGAAAGCAGGTTTAGTGACAACTCTTGAGTTAGTTAACGCTGAGATGAGGGAAACTCTGTGTTGTCAGTTCCAGCTTACAGAATACATCCTGTGGATGCTCGGGGATGAATCGGCAGTGACGTATCCTGGGGTCATCGGATGTTTCGGGTCTTTTCGAACATCAGACACCCTCACCCAGGCGACCCAAGAGAGGTGACTTAAACTTTCTTCAACAAACCCGAGTTTGTCTCCGTCTCCTCCCTCTGACAGACCCAGACACGCTGATTCATTTCCTCACTGATTCAGTCTGTATCAAAGTGCACATTGACGCGCATTAATTAGCAGAGGTTCACTGTGTCAGAATCAAAGTCTTAGTTGGATATTAGTTTGTTACTCAGGTAGATCTAAAGTTACTACATTTATCTGCTGTCAGTCACTTCTTTGGACAGTGGTTTTTGCCCTCACTTAGCATCAAGTTGGCCCTAATATCTATCAACAGATCTGCATATTTCTGCTTTATCGTCATCAGACGATAGCCGATGGGTTCTGACTTTAAGCTACCCCTGATCAGAATAAATCCTCTGCATGTCCTTCTTTTCACGAGTGGAAGTTCTTGATATTTAATAGGTAAATGTTTCTGACTCTTTACACAGCTGTCAGTCTGTTAGAGCACTTCCACTAATTTTTTTTATCGTGCATAATGTGTAATCTCATTTTGAACTTTAGAAATAGGTGTGAATGAATAATGGTCGCTGTAGTGGCGTTCCTTCTGGACGTCAAAAAAGCAACTTCACGAGCTGTAGGCACAGTAACTTCAATCTGACGCGAATGACAGGAGATGTTATCCAGTTTAAAAATGTTTAATGAAAAAATAAAGTTCAAATTACACTCTGTCACACGGTAGAAAAACTATATGCTCCCGTGCCTGCTGCAGCTCTATCTTCACTCAACTGCGCACATGACTCACTAAATTAAAAGGTGCCATAGGCGAGTTTTGTGGAAGGGAGCATAATGTATTATACAATCAATATGAGTTAGCTTTTAACCTTTTAACATTATTTATCTCGTATATACATTAAATTACACAAAATTATGAATTATGCATAATATTTAAGTTAACTTATCGGACTGATGGAACATAATCCCTAATATTTGAGATTATAAGTTAATATTTCTGAGTGAGCAGGACGGTGCTTCAGCTGTGGAATAAAAGCAAGTCTTCGGCTGCGTGTCGTGTGAACATGTTTCAACAGCATTTCAGTGACTGTTTAAATTTACAACATTTAAGTCGTAGAAGTCACTGAATGCTGTTGAGCCACAGATCCAAATAGATGTCTGAAATATAAAATCTACTTTATTTTAACCTCTACGCACCGGTCAGCGAGCGATTGTGCTCTCTGCTCTGTTTAAGTCACATGTAGGGCTCTGTCTCTGTCTGCTCGTCTCCTTGATACACAGCTGACAAACATGTGGAAGCATATTCTGTCATTTATAACAATCAGATCATGTGTATCATATCCTCTATAGCCTTTATATATTTTATAATAGATTATAAGTGCAAAACATCACGATTCCAAACTCATGTTTTAGATAAACTCACTCACTTTCTGGTTGATGGACAGAAAGCTGACGTAGGACTCCTCCATCGGCAGCAGGAAGACAAGAGCGTTGCCCTGATTGCCGATTCGTGCTGTGCGTCCACATCGATGTACGAAGGCACTGAGACAAAGACAAAAAAAAAGAAATATAGCTTAGCAACTGTAAAAGTCTAAATCATAAACTTGTTCACTGTGCAGTCTTGAAGTTTAAAAAGTCTGCGTTACACCAAATAATGACTTCAGGGGCTACGCTCACCTGGCACTGCTGGGAGGATCGTACTGCAGCACCCAGTTCACATCAGGGATATCAATACCTCTGGCCATGACGTCTGTGCACACCAAGATCCCACTGCAGCACAATACAAGGATTTGAAATGACATACAAGTCACAGAGTGATGATTGGTTGTGGCTGTACGTGGTCCACACAGTTTCACCTTTTCAGGGCCCTGAAGTCTGCAAAGATCTTGTTGCGTTTGTTCTTCATCTTGCCGTGGATGCAGCAGACGGTGACCTTCTTGATCAGAGTCTCCAGAGCTCGACCGTAGTACTCCACACACGCACACGTACTGATGGTCAGATAAGAACAAGTCATGTCAGTCAATAACGTCACACCAGGGACAGAAAACATTTTAAACTTTAAGATAAGTGGCGTCGGGCTGACATCGTAGTTGGCGTTATTGATGTTAACCAGAGCCAGATTAAAACATGCCGTGTGAGTTAATACAATGTACAAGATTAATAAATTGCACAGCGTCTGCCCAGGTCAACATACCTGAAGAAGACCAGATGCTTCTCCTGCTTGCGTTGCCGTAGAAACGCCACCAGGTTGTTGAACTTATCCTCTGATCGACACATCTGAAATGACGACATAAGAATTCATGTGGTCACTATTACATTTTGATTCTAGGATGACTGATGTGAAACTGTGTGTGTGTGTGTGTGTGACTCACAGTGTAGTAGTTGGAGAGTCTGGAGGGAGTCTTCTGGACGGCGGTGGCAGCGACGCCTTTCTCTTTGACAGTGATGCGTACAGGGTTCCTGAGGCCGGCCCTCACCAGCTTCTCCAGCTCCTGAGTCTGAGTGGCTGAAAACAGGCCTGTGCGCCTCTGTTTGGGGAGGTAGCCCAGGATGGTGTTCAGACTGCACACAGAGACAGAGAATCTGTTAGTGACACCTTCAGAGTATAAAATACATGTTTATCTATTTAAAGAAATACTGCAGGACACGTTTCTTCTCCTTTAACAACATAAGTTCACTTTGACTCGTACCTGGCCTCGAAGCCCATGTCCAGCAGTCTGTCAGCCTCATCGAGGACCAGCACATCGAGACTCTTGACTGAGCTCGCCAAGTCCAGACCGTCTGACTTCCTCCTGAACATGTCCTCCAGACGCCCCGGTGTCGCAATCACAATGTTGGCCCTGAAACACACACAGATGTCACACTCGTCCTGAAGGCCCAGGGGTCTCAGAAACTGATCATGTAATTGTAACAGGTCTTTGCTGCATTTCACCCCCTACATGTCAACTGTCTTGTGTGTATGCTGCCTAATAAAGAAAAAAAAGCCACCTGAAATTATTTTGACAGTCATAGTTTGAAGCTTGTAGCAGGAGGGGATGAACAAAAAGAAGTACAACCTGGACAGCAGAGGAAGGTGAGGAGATAAATGAGACACCTGTGAGTCAGGGGAAGGGAAACAACTAACAGAGGCAGCATGGAGGAGAACACAAAGAGAAAGCAACATGAGCTAAAAGTTTGATCCAGTTTCTGGTCTTCTTCACACGTGTATATAAAAGTAAACAGAGTGAAAGTTGTTCCAACAACCAGCTGTATGTCCTGGACTTCCCGGGCAACATGTCTGCTGATCCCTGGAGCTGTTTGGATGAATCTTGTTCAGCGACCTGTTTGACCTGTTCGGACGTAGCTGTGGACTGCCTCGACAAAACTTAAGGTAAGTCTCCTTTCCTGCAACTCTCCAGGCATTTCCTGCCTCACGTTAATGTGCATTACTCCTTATACTCTCCCCTCTGCACTGTCACTGACCCTGCTCATTGCCTCTGGAAATAAAGTTTATTTAGGATGCTTTCACATACAGTCCTTTTTAAGTCCTTTAAATATTTAGGTTAAACCTAAGGTACACACTTAGTCACTTTGTTGCTGAGAGTTAAATGAGAGCTGTCCCTCTTAGCTTAGCTTAGCATAAAAGCTGGAAACAGGGAAACATCTTGTTGAGCTCTGCCCACAACGACCTCTAAAGCTCACTAACAAACACATTATATCTGGTGCGTACCCTTTTTCTTTGAACTTCTCCACATCCTCTATGGGGTTGCTGCCACCGATCAGTAAAATCTGCCTAGAAAACAAACACACATGAAACATTGATGAATACGAATTAAATAAAAATAATCAGCCCTGATTAGTTCACAGAAAATCAGACGAGGGTGCTGTTGTTCTTTCCACATTAAGAGGTCAAACTGCACCACCTGTCTTCAGTGACTCTGTACTCACGTAAACTGTGGAAACTTCTGCAGGAACTGCTCCATCACTTCACTGATCTGAAGAGCCAGTTCTCTTGTGGGAGTGATCACCAGGGCTCCAACCTGCAGGAAACATCAGCTTTAACAGAGTCTCTGAACATCGACAGAAACACTCTGAGGTGGAAGATAAATATGTCTGCATCATCATCCTCACCTGCATCTTCTTCAGCTTCTCTTCTCTCTTGAGCAGCAGCTCGATGATGGGAATCACAAAAGCGAGCGTCTTTCCGCTGCCAGTCACCTACAGTGATACGACAGTCAGTGAGCTGCACAGGAAATGATGGAGGAGATGTTCTGGATCCATATTGCAGAAGGTAGGTACCGACTGAATCAATCAGTCGACCCAAAGAAAATTAACTGGCCGCTATTTTGACAGTCGATATTTGAAGTAAGAATAACAAACATCTGCTGGTTCCACCTTCTTTGTGACGCCGTATAAATGATAGTAAACTTAATATTTTTGGGTTTCAGACTGTTGGCTGGTTAAACCAAGCTCATCTTGAGCTTTGAGGAAGTGTATTTTCACTATTTTCTGACATTTAATAGATAAATTATTAATCAAGAAAATAATCACTAGATTAATTGATAGTAGGGCTGCGAAATATGCAGGGCAAAAAAATCATATCGCAATTATTTCAACATATCGCAGTATTAGTTAGAATGGTATTTTTTGCATTTTATTTTCACTGAAAAAATAAATAAATAAAAATCATGATGATGTGATTGTTGCTGGAGTCTGCACCAAACATGCACATTACCTGACATGCTGTGATTTTGATAATATTTTGATTAATTGTGCAGCCCTCATGGATGATGGCACAGTCTGTTGGAGTGGTGATGAATGAAAGAGCTGGCTAAAAATACTGTCATGCTGCAGAAGGATTTTCCACAACCTGGCAACCCAAAACCTGCTCCTAATATCAGTGTCTTATAACTGATGATAACACATAGTAAAATGATTTATAAGCCATTAGCATATAAACCTCTGATATTTATTAGAAAGTGGTACCAGTGTGTTTCTCCGCCACTATAAATAAACCAGTTAACAGGAGTAACTGGTAGTTATGGTTAACTGGTTAAATTCAGAGATGAAACAAGTACTTAAGGTCCGGTGTGCAGGATTGGGGGGCGGTTATTGGAAGAAATTGACTATAATATAATCAGTATGTTTTCTTCAGTGTATAATCACCTGAAAATAATAATTGTTGTGTTTTCGTTACCTCAGAATGAGTCGTTTATATCTACATAGGGAGCAGGTCCTCGTCTACAGAGATCGCCATGTTCACTGCCATGTTTCTACAGTAGCCCAGAACAGACAAACCAAACACTGGCACACAGTGTCAGAAAACACTGATTTTTTTGTTTTTACATGAACTGTCTTTATTCAGTGTTTTTACCAGTTTAAATCACCTGGTCTGTTTTATATCGGAGAGGAAGATTCCTCTGTGGATAATTCAGCTCCTGAACAATGAACTCTGAAGGAATTCTACCCAGCAGACGTTTCAGCTGGTTGCAATCTGCAGTCCTCACTGCAAGACGCCACTAAATCCCCTTAAATCTTACACACTGTTCCTTTAAATATTTTACTCTCCAGTAAGAGTAGCAATGCTGAATCGCAGAAATACTCTGTTACAAGTAAAAGTCCTGCATACAAAATCTTTAGTTAAAGTAAGAGCATCAAAATATTGTTTAAGTACTAAAATTAAAAATACTAGATGTACAGAACGGCCCATCTCAGAGTAATCTATGTTACTGGTTTATAGCTTGTAAAAGTGGAGCTAATGTTAAATACTTAAGATGCTGCTGTAATAATAATCTAATTAATCTGAATCTGTAAAGTAACTGGTGTTTAATGTTGTCAGAAACATGTTGTGCAGTAGAAAGTGCAGTACATCTCTCTGGACTGTAGTGAAGTGTTGGTATACAGCAGCATGACATTAAAATACTCCTCTATACTGTACTGCAGTTCAGTACTTGAGTAAATGTACTCCGTTACACTCACCGCCTCAGCAGCCACATCTTTGTTGCTCATGAACAGCGGGATACAGGCAGACTGGAGAGGAACAACAGTAATGTATCAGATGATGTGTTCACTGACCAGGTGTGTTACACAGAGGCAGGTATAAAGTGTTGTTGTTACCTGAACAGGTGTCATGTACGGGAACTTCACTTCCCGGAGCGTCTGTAAAATCCCGTCGTTTAGTTTGACAGGTAAACTGTCCCACGTGCCGTCTGTCGTGTTCTCCATGTTGGATATTTAACATTAAACTCAGTTTGAAGCTAACGGTGTTAGCCGCCGCTCCGCTCACTCCCCACGTTGCTCCTGCTTCCGGGTGCGTCGATGTTTACACGCCGGGTGGGAACTGAAGCGCTGTCACGAGTATCGTTCCGCGTACTTCATTTATTTCCCCCTTTCTTTTTTATTAAATTCATTTTTAATTAATTAATTATGGTGCAAAAAAAAAAACTATGTTTGAGTATTTCATTTCCATTTTTTTTTTAAATTTAGAGAGATTAAATTAAATGGCTCTGAGTACAAGTTATTGCTTTTTATTCTTTAATGTTACTTTTGGGTGTTTTATTTTATTTTATTGAACGAAAGAACATAATACAGAGTCAGTAGCCTATACAGGAGATATTATACAAATGAAAGAGTAACAAAAGAGCCAGGGGAGAGAAAGATATCATAATACACACAGAGGTGAGGTGTCTGAATTACCTTTTAGTTAATCGAATTAAAAAGTGGTCAAACGTATTGTCCAACATCCTTCAGGAAAACGACAAAATGTGGGTTTTATTGCTAAATTTACATTTATCAATGAAACATTTGCCACTATCATTATATTAAAATATATTTGTCTTCTTTGTTGGCTTTTTGAATAAACAAAACACCACATTTTTGTTTTTATCTAGTTTTAACTCATTGCAGTCCCCAAATTTCTATTTTATTTTATTTATTTTTCAATAGCTGATACACACTGACCTGACGGGGGAAATTGAAATGGGTTTTATATTGTTGTGTTGGGTTTAATTTAATAAATCTTTAATTTCAGAGTGACATATTATCACATATGTTGAGCAGCATTTTATTCGTCATTAGTCAGCTTTATCCACTTTATATTTACGGGCCATTTATCTTTTAATAATGCATCATAATTTATAAGTTGATTTCATGTTTTGGATGTAGAATCTTGATGTAGAAAGTGCAACGTGACTTGTAAGTTTCCACATAAATGTAGTGGAGTAAAAAGCGCAATATTTCTCTCTGAAATATGAAGTATAAGCATAAAGAAGATGACAAAACTGTGCTTGTGCACAGAGCTCGAGTAAAAGTTGCTTTCCACCACTGCAGCTATTTTACTGAAGTTAACTAGTTAAAATCCTGCCTTCAAAAGATTACTTACTGTATATAATAGTAGACGAGTATTATCAAGGAGGTTCGAGGTGGAACAGAAGTTTGTGTGTGTGCTCCTGTAGTGTCATTAACGTGATCACTGCGCTCATCTTTAACAAGTCGAGTCAGATTCTTGGACCTTTCAGACGTTCTGATTCGTCAGAGCAGGAAAAACAAGTGAAACGAATTAACTCCGGCTCAGTTCCCTCAGTCTCCGCTGTTACTGCGAGGCTTTCCAGTGTTAATATTCTTTACAGAGACACTACTGTCACCTGTGAAAACTTTTAATTCCACGTTACCTCCTGGTCTTGAGCTCCACTCTGATTAAAGACAATTCAATTAGAGTCAAAGTTTCTCCATATAAAGACATAACATCCTGTTTAAAAAGACATCAGAGTAATTGTACAGAATATTGGCTTTATTATGAAACCTGGGGCTTTTTCCACAGACAACCATTCTACATTTGTACAGATCCATATTATCAGATTTAGTTTGTTGTAATCACAAAAAGGAGAGACTGTGTACAGAGCAGTTTACCTGCCAGAGCTCACCAAAGATTGTTTTTAATACAAAACTGGAGCACACTCTGCGACACGCAACACTTAACGATGGTGCAGCTGTGTGCTCGGTGTGAAGCCTCGGACGTTTCTTTGTTTTCTTACATCAACGGGGGAGGAAACAGGTAAAAGACTTTAATTTTGAAAGGCATCATCCAAACTGTTGCGTGTCACAGGGTGTGCTCCAGGAAAAAACAAACAGTTCAAAATTGTATACAATCATAATTTAAAATCCCGAGCCCCAACAAAAGAACTATAGTAGAAGCAACTAAAGCACACAGCAGTCATTAGGTGTCAGACCCCCCCGCCCACCCACACACACACCCACCCACCCCGCCTCAATCAACATGTAACATCAGTATTTCTCTACACTTTGCTTTGGAGTTTCACTCCAAGTAGTTCAGTTTAAAATCCAACCTCAGTGCTTCCAGATCTTACAGCTGAAGTGGAAATTTAAGTGTTTAAAAATTAAATCAAGGTGTGAACTCTTAGGCCAAGAAACCACTCGCCTGTTTTTTCTGAACTACGTAGGGAGTCGCGCTGTTTCCCTGCAAAAGATGTCCACTGAAGCCCCCTCCCCGTGGCATGGATCGCTATGAATCAATAGACAGAGCTAGAAGCTGTACAGTTTCCCTTAAAGACCAGCTGCAGTGTAAATCCTTCGGTTATTTAGATGCATTCGTCAGGAGTGCAATTTGTTGTTTTAGAGCATAGACACGATGCACAGATATCACATATCTGCCTTTACATTGTCTGACTTGGCTTCGACACTGGAAACAAAACTTCCTGCATCTCACACAAAAAGAAATCAAATGCATTCTGTTTTCATGTTTGTTGTTTTATCACTTAAAGGGTCCCGTTTAAATCTTTACATCCTCCTGTGGAGACTCCACACATGCCTGCTCATATATGTGCATTCTAAGTCTTTTTCACGTCACTGCCTTTACTTAAATTTATGAGCCTCACAGGCACTCACACAGGCAAAACTGTACTGGCAATTAATTATCAAACAATATTGGACAAAAAAAAAAAACTCTTAACAAAAAAGGAAACTAATCAAACTGACATTTAACCCAGAATATTTTGGCCATTCGCTCCAAACAAACACTAATTACAGTTATAAAGAAGGAACCAAACAGGTAACAGGAGAACAAAACATCTGAGATCCAATCATAATGTGGGCTTTACTCAAATCTGCCAGTCTCATTTCCAGAGTGTAAATAACGTCTTGGTGTTGGAGAGATCAGTGGAGGACACAGAGGGATCGTTTAAAGTCGCACTAAACCACCCGCCGTACTTCGAAAAATCTCTTCAGGTAGTAAATCTGTCCAAGTGTCATTGCCACCAGAACCAGAGCCTCGAAGAACGACCACAGCACCACTCTGCTGTTTGTGTTGTCGTTGACTGGAAACAGAAGAAGAAGAGAGTTTGACAACGTCCACTCAAACAAAATAACCTTTGATACACGTTCTTATTGGCTTTTCACTCACTTGCTCTGTGTATCCTCTCGCGAACCTCCATGTACTCCTGCTCGTGCTTTACAGCTGTCATGGCAACTGCCAGCTCGTTGATCATCTCCTCCAGCTTGTTTTGGTGGGCTAAAAAAAAGACACGAGTAATCATCAATAACAGGCCGAAACACACTTGATGTGCACAAAAAAAAAAAAAACATGCATGGAGGTATGCAACACATGCATAACACTTAAACAACTGTGCATGTCGCAGGTGATGCCGTCTCATCACCTGCGACATTAGTAGACCCTAAACATTCTCACTGTGCAAGTCGTCAGACCATTCACAAACATCACAGCCTCCTATGTTTTGTAGGAATGCACAGTATTAGTTTAAACAATGGAAACAACACTGGTTAGAGAAAGCTCTACAGTGCATCACAAACTCAAAAAGTCTATGTCACAGCAGCAGTTTCGCCCTGCGCCCTACCATCCCAGCTGTCTCCACCTACAAAGAGGAACAGAGTGTCCGAAATGAAGTCAAAAGGGGAAAGAAACTATCACACACAATGACACAAGATCAGCAGAACACAGAGAGAACAACTCGTTTGTACTCTGCATGATCCTGACAGAAAAAGGCTGAAGTACACGGGATATAGAATTTCTTAGTGCCCCACTCATCACATACACCGCTTACGTACCTTCCGTCTCCATGTCCTGGCCTTTGGGTGCTTCTCCGATATCAATCGTGAACATGACGATCTTGGGTGTCATGGTGGACATCTTGTTGCTGAAGCAGAACTTGTAGGTTCCGTCCATGTGCGCCGCCACGGAGTATTTCCCGCTGGACTCTCTGTCGCCTTTGTAAATCTGCTTACCGTCAGGCCCCGTTATCTGGGAAGGACATGAGAAACACATATGCATAAAGAGCACTGCTGCAGAAAGGTACCGTAAGATGGAGCCTGTATTGATTCCCAGAGGGGAAATTCAGGCGCTGCAGCAGACAAAAGACTCAGTGACAGAAATAAATGCTGTTAAACAGAAATAAAAAAATTAAATAAGAGGTATACACATATCATATAAGAGCAGAAAAAATATGAACCATAAACAGAGCATGGTCTAGTGACGAGGTACGACTAGTAGCAGTGAGTCATGGAAACACTGCAGAGAATAAAATATACTGGAGCCAATAAAATCAGTCAATATTGGCCTATCACTGATAAATAACTGTAAATGCTTGCGTTAATTCCCAGTCATGTTCTTATATGTTGAATAACGATTGTAGCAAAGAACATATTTTATATTTCTGATTGTAACACTAGTTTACACAGTGTAATGTGGCACAGACTCATCACAGGGAAGATATACATTTATTCTTATGTTAAGTATTAGCGTTTAACATTGTAGCATAATGCACATTTTTACTTCTATTTCATTTCATCTCTTTTGTTGCAATAATAACATCTGCCTCTTAATATAGATTATTCTTTATTCTATTTTTAGTGATGTGACTGAGGTATTTTTCTGTGTTGTCATGGGTTTGCAACTTTTTAACTTGCACTGTGTACAGTTGTAGCTTTTAAAAATGTCACTGCAATGACAATACAGGACTTCTTTATATTTACATACTTATATTTCATACTCTTAATCTTACTTCTTGTAATTCTCTATTCTTTACATCAGAGCGACTAACAAATCACAATTTTCCCTCAGGGATCAATTAAGTATTTCTCATACCGGTATCAGCATATGTATGTTGTCAGACATGCACCAATATGAAACCTTTATTCTTTTATTAAAGAACATAACGCAGAAAAAGATGCTTGGGATGACTTATAATAATTCAAATCACATAAGTTTTCTGTTTCTGTGCACTGATGTCATTTTTAACAGTAAAGTTTAATGTTAAACTGTAAAATGTCCTGCCTGCATTATATATCTTTGCCACAAGTGTGTTTTAGTGTGTGTGTATATATAATCTCAACTGCTGGATCAATGTTGGCATTGTTTACCAAGTAATATTGGTATCTGCATCGGCCCCAAAAATCCAGTATCAGTCAGGCTCCGATATAAATAGTGGTGAAGTAATGACACTTAATGTAGTCTGTATTAATACAGCAAAATTGAAATATAATGTAGTTTGATTGTTTTAAGACAGAACAACATTAACACAGTATACAATGAGTTAATACAGTGCAATATAGAATGAGGAATAAGATTTAATGTAGGTGCAATGTAATAACAATAATAATGTAGTATATTACAGGAGGAAATCAGATTATCAAATGTAGTATGGTGCAGTGTGATACAGTTAAGTACAGCCTAAGATATGTAATAATATACACTAGTCATCATATCTAACATAGTGCAGTATAGCATGAAAAAAATTATAAATACAGTGAAATATCTTAAATAAAAATGAAGAGCACTGATGTGACATATGGCAGCAGCATCTATGTACACAGCACACTCAGTTGCACCTTAAATCACTGCATCGTTTCCACAGACAACAAGTTTTAAAGAGGATATTAAATATTTTTTGTTAGATGACGCTCAAACACTGCCATAGTTAACGTTAGCTAGCATAACTTAGCCGGAAATCAAGCTAACGCCGCACTTCCTGATTCCTTATGAATAATTCAATTAACCCTGTCACGCGCCTGATTAACAGAAAGCTGCCCAAATATTAACAATTTAACTCTGACATTAAAATGTTTAAATTAAAATGAGTTAACAGCGATCAATCAACTAGTTTGACTTGACGTTACGTAGCCAGACGGCGGCGGCTAACGTTAGCTAGCACAGGCCTGACGTGTCACAGCCGCAGGTAAAGTTAAAAATAACACCTGTTTATACGCGTCAGGAGGCTGCGTTTATAAAGTCAGTGAAGTATCTCACCTCGACGTCGATGTCCAGGAAGCCTCCCTCGGCTACCTCGAACATGAGGCCCATCTTTGTGCCGGAGTTGACCCGCTCGTAGAAGCACTCCTCGGCATGGGCGTCTATGCTAACGAAGTAGCCGGACGCGGTGGCGGACAGGACGGCCAGCAAGACGACCAGCTCCGACACGGTGAACATGTTTGAATCGGTCTCACAGCGGGCGGCACGACGGCTCTGGTGATAGAAACAGTGTCCTCGCTCCGGTGTATCCTATACGAGAGCAGGATGTCAGTGTGTTTGAGTGAATTGTTGCAGGAGAGGAGCCTCGGCTCTCCGACTGCCACGTACAGGCTTAAACGGCGACCGGCGAGGGCCAAATTTAAGAATGCGTGGCGCAAAGGCTGTCAAAACGAATGTGACTCTTCAGCTGCTCAGAGCAGGTCATCACATCTGCCTCTGCAGGAAGTGTGCAGATACTTTACTCAAGTAAAAGTACTTATAATACATTGTAAAAAATACTCCACTACAATTAAAAGTGCTGCAGTCAAAAAGTATTATTATCAAAATGTACTCAAAGTGCTTATTGTGCAGTAAATGTTCCCTGTTAGTGTTTATGAGTCAATCTGGTGTTTTTGGATGAATATTCCTACTGCATTTATGTGTGTGTTGCATTTTATTGCTGCATTGTGCTCATTTTAACTCCTTTATTCACTGTTTGGTAGTTTAATCTACAGCAGTGCATCATACTCTATATGACTGATTGATTTTTATTTGTGTCATGCACACTTACATGTGCCCAACCCTCATGGGTTTACAAGACACTTCACTTCATCATCACATCAGCCTCTGGAGGAAGTACTCAGATACTTTACTTCAGTAAAAGTACTAATACCACACTGTAAAAATCGTCAGCTGTAATTAAAAGTGCTGCATTTAAAAAGTAATTATCAGTAAAATATACTTATATTATGAAATGTAAAAGTGCTCATTGTGCAGTAAATGTTCCTTGTTAGTGTTTACTAGTCTATCTGATGTTCTTTCATTAATATTCCTGCTGCATTCATGTGTATGTTGCAGATTGTGCTTACTTTAAAGCCTTTATTTACTGTGGGGTAGTTTAATCGACAGCAGTGCATCATACTCTATAAGACTGATTGATTGATTTTTATTTGTGTCATGCATCCTCATGGGTTTACACCATTATAATGAGATTGCAGTAACTATCAAAAGTACATGTTATTTATCCACTCGGTCCAGAAACAGAATACTCTGCCCTCTTTCCCAAGCCTGGCAAAGAAATTCGGCAACATTAAAAGTTCCCTTTCTGAAACAAAACTCAAATTTTTATGGTCATCCAGCCAAAAGAAATCAACATAGATAGAGGTCATGTTACTCAGAAAGTACATTCCTTATGTCTTCACATACAGGACAGTAAAACAAGAAGCGAACCTCATTCTCAACTTCACCTAAATTACATGACAAACAAATTCTGTCCTCCTCTGCGGTGATGTTAAACCTTGCAGTCTCTAAGCTACTCTTCTATGAGATCATCATGTGTTTGTGGCATCGCTGTCCTGAGAGCCATGAATCTGAGGAGACATGTTTTTCACTGGACAGGAAGTGGAAGAAAATTTGTAATCAGACAACTGCAGTGCAGTGAAGAGTTTAATATTGGGGTAGAAGTAAAGTTGCATAAAATGGACGTCAGATTTATTGCCAAGTAGGTTTTCCTTTACATTCTGGTGCATAGCAATAACATAGTAGTGAAGTGAAAGGATCCCATCTGGGCCCCTAGGTGACCACAGAGGAGCCAACCTTCTGACACACCCAGCCTGTGGTGGGCCCCCCTCAACCGAGGGTGTCTTATGATAAAGGCCGAAACACCTGATGATGTTGAGGTGCACAACTGAGGATGTGTCCGGGGGTTGCTCTGCTGGGTGGTCACGGCTGAAACACCTCTGCTCTGGCAGCAAGCGTGCTGAAACCTCAGGTATTGTAACACCAAGTCTTAACTGATGAATAGTAAGAGAAAAGAGAGAGGAAAACATAGACAAGACAACTTATTTTAAGAAGCTGGTCAGACTCAGAAATATTTTTGACACTTTTGATTAGGGTGTAATTAAAATAAATAAGTTAGAACATCCTAAATAGAATAATTTGACCACTAAATATCGCCACAACTTTGGGATGAATGTTAAGTTGATTCAGCTGAAGTTTTTCGAGGTCAAAGCAAATCATGTTGATTGTACTAAGCTGAGTTTGTCAGATTAGTTGGATCTACGTGAAAAGATGCATGCAAATTGTTGCCCTAATTTTTTTTTTTAATTGAACCAGTGGACTCTTTTCAGCTTGTGTAAAAGTCAAGACCTATAAACAAAAATAGAAAATGGTTACAGTGAATAATATGAAAAATATATCTGTTATTAAATGAAAAGTGCTGCACAATGTTTGAAACAGGAAAATGTTGTAGTCGCTTCTTTCCTGGACTAACCTGCACAGGCAGATCTCCATCTTTGACTCTACATATGTCGTGCCAAAGAAAAGTCTGATCATCCTGCAACAGTCATTAAAGTTTTATCACCAGTTTACTGTGATTATGTGGTTCAAGTTAAAGATACAAGCAGCATCTGTATGAGAATAAAAACTGCTGACAGTGTTTCTAATCTCACATGTTAAAACAATCCTGATGAAGGTCACACCCTCAGAGTCTAGTTAAAGACTTTATGACTCGTGCTTGAGGTTAAAATCAGAATTAAGAGGTCATTTATTAGTTTTTTTCTTGGTTTTATGACTTAATCTGGTAATTGTTAATAGCAGTGGTGGAAAGTACATTTACAAGTGCTGTGTTTAAGTATGTTTTTAAGGTACTCTGCTCTCTGCTCATCCACTTTAGAAATAGATATACTTTTACATATTATTTATATTTTTTTCATATATTTCCTATTGTACATTTTAATATTTTACACTATGTCTCTTGACTTTTGCACAGTATTTGACATCATGCACCAAAACACCAAGACAAATCCCTTTTTGAGTCTGATTTACTTGAGTATTTCCATTTTCTGTTACGTTACATTTCAGAGTTAAATATTGTACTTTCTTCACTACGTTTGAATACTTTAGTTACTAATTACTTTCCAGATTCTGATTAAGAATATTATGATACTACAATATCAAGTAGACTTCACCACAAGCTTCCCAGCATCCTATGCAAAGTGATATACGTGAATAAAATATGTATGGATGATTTAAAATTGGTCTCACATTTACCAGCTGCAACATAAAAGTGACGAACACATTAATGTGCCAATAATTATAAACCAGTAATATAATAGGGTATATATAGCCATTCTGAAAACATTGTAATTTTAATTTTAGTACTTTAAGTATATTTTGATGCCATTATAGAGCTGCAACAATAAATCGATTAATTGATTGTCAACTATTAAATTAGTCAATAAAAATAAGTAGATAAAATGTAAAAATTCTCTGATTCCAGCTTCTTAAATGTGCAAATTTTCTATTTTCTTTACTCCTTCATGACCGTTAACTAAATTTATTTGGGATGTGGACAGAACAAAACTTTTGAGGATGTCATCTTGGGCTTTATGACACACTGATCAACATTTTTTACCTTTTCTGACATTTTATTGACATAACTAATCAGTTAATTGAAAAAAAACATGATAGACAATGTAATTGATAGTTGCAGCTTTGCTAAAGCTTCTGTACTTTTACACAAGTAAAATTTTGAATGCTTTTACTTGAGTTAATGATCTGATTACTTCATTTATCAATGCAGAACAGTCAGCCCTAAATATCCTAATTAAGATAAAGTTGTTTTTTTTAAAGCTGAGACATTTAAGGTAAGTTGTATTTTCAGAGTTGTCTCCTTTAAAAAAAAAAATCTTAAGTTTTTTATTAACATTTAAAAAAGGCAAGTCAATAAAGACACTTAAATCCAGATTACAGTAGCACTATAACCGAGTTATTTAGGAAGGAAGGTGCACAGATGTTCATACAGACACAGGACTTTTCCAACTTAAAAACAAATAAATAAATAATTATCTAATTTAGAAATTAAATATATGGCTAGTTTAAAAAAACGACATTTGGGAATAAAATATTTTTGCTAAGTTAATTAAATCATTAACCCCAAACTCTGCTCTCTTGTCCTCCAGTTGGATACTAACTTGTATATTTTCATAATTTACAGTCATAATATTTTTCTCATTCTGGGTTGTCTCTTTTTTAATTTTTTTTTCTTTAAGAATTGTATTTATAGTTAAAAAAGGCACGTCATATGACACTTAAATACAGATTACAGTATTAGTATAACCGAGCTAACTGCAAGGCAGAAATAAATAATAATGAAACACAAGCCAAAACTTTAATATAAAACAAAATGCAAGTAGTCGTTTAGGAATTAAGGTGCACAGATGTTCATACAGACATAGGGCCTTTCCAATTAAAAAAAAAAGGAAAAAAAAAAAATCTCATTTAGAAATTAAATATATGTCTCGTTTTCAAAAAACGATATTTGGGAATAAAATATTTTAATTAAATTAAATGAATAATCTCAAACTTTCTTGTCCTCCAGTTGTACACTAACTCGATATTTTCATAATTTACTGTCATAATATTTTAATTTTATAAATATTTTGACATTTTATTTTGTCTCCTTTATTTTTAGGCTGAATGTAAATGTCTGGTCACGTGATCTGTGCGGTGTGTGCGGTGGGCTGCGGAATGTTTCAGTGTTGACGCTACAGCGGCGCGGCTCGCGGAGGCGCTCCTTGCCGCTCACCGCTCGTGCCGCTGTAATCATAAAATAAGCTGCCACTGCGCATGCGCGAAGAGAAAGTGGATGGGACGCTTTAATTTATGTGTCGCTGTTCGCCGGACGGGCCGAGCTACTCAGCTCCGCGGCTTTACTGAGAAGCCTCAAAGCGGCGGCGAGGACCGGCCGCTCCGGGTGAGAAAATCCGCGCACCCTCTATTTTGTCGCATGTTTGGTGACGTCCAATAATCGACTTGCTGTGAAGTCTCCGGGGCCGAGGCCTAGAGACTTTTTTTGTAACGCGTAAATTTTTTTGTTTCGATGCCTGGATTTCGGTGCCCGTTCTGACCGGGTGTGAACCGATGAAGCACTTTATTCGGTGATTGAAGCGGAAACGGTCGGAAACGTTAGCCAGCTAATTGTAGCTACTGCTAACTGCCAGCGAGGAAGTGAGGAGCGAAAAAAATGACATCTCGGAGGTAAGGAAAACAATGTCTGCTGGTTGTGTTAGCTGCTGAGCTAGCTAACTTTTAACTAAACTCAGCTGTGTGGATGCTGCCGTGTCCGTGAGCAAGCACCGACTGTGCCAACGGTTCTGGAAAAAAACCGAGTAGCTAGTTAGCTAAAGAGCGCTTCATTTAGCATACACCGGCAAGTTAACGTTAGAGCCCAATCAGAGGATGTGTAGGGTAGTAAACACCGTTACTATCTGTCACATACTCACAGCACAAAGTAGTTACAGGAGTACAGTTACATTGGGGAGCAACACAATGACAATATCAGCTAAACAAAGCACAAACACATGATTTAAATTAACCATAAATCTAAGTTAAAGACTATAGAACCACCTCAGCAACACGAATCAGGTTTACTGCCAACTAGGTTTCCACATAGAAGGAATCTGCATTTGTGTTTTTGTGCACACGATACACAGAAAGTGAAATACAGATAAATAGTAAGCACTGAAGACGTGGACAGAGTACAGACTACTTGAACACACAACACTGAGGGGTACTATATTCACAGAGGGAGGCAGCCAGCAGTGTAAAGACAGTTATGAACAAAGACAGAGCAAACACTGATTGAGTCTGTGTTTGAATGAAGCCCAGAAATGAACCAAAAGGCTTGACACAAAGCAGCCTCAATGAAAAGGACAGAAAAAAGAGAAATAGAAATGTAGAGAGTTTCATGTTTGCAGTAATTTTGTGTGTTTTATTTATGCGTGATATTCAAGGCTAGTTTCCTCTCTGGAACAATAAAGTTGAAAGTTGCTGTAATGGTGAAACTTCTGTTTTTGCAACTGTCAAATGTGCCACATTTCAGCATCAGAAAACGTAGCATGTACAAAACTAATATCACAATATTTCAGGGTATTTTTGCAATAATAATGTTCTTGACAATATGACAAATTAGTCAAAATAAGTGATAGAGTTTCTTAGTTTGCTTCAAATCTTCAGTAAAAACTAAATTGATCTCTCATTTCTCAACAGTAACTCAGAGTGAGATTCAGATTCTGTCACAATATTAATAGTTCAACTAAATAAAATCTACCACAAATTACACATTTAAACAGCTCCCAAATACAAAAAATGTCCCCTGGGATCTATATATATAAATCAACAGCTGATTTCTCCTCTAATCATCAGGCTGTAACCTGTGACAGATATGGAGTTTATTCACAGAGGTTTACATCACCAAAGGTTTGTGACAGAATCAGAGAGGAGAGGGAGAGACGCTGTGCTGCTGCCAGAGGAGCTGCTGACTGAGTTCCCTCTGAGCGCTAAGAGAAGGAAAACATTCAGGACGCCACAGTTTATTCCACACTACTGAAGCTGCTCCTCTTTTTACTGGAACCACCAAGGAGTCGCTGATCATTTCACTTTCAGCCATGCTTGTCATGATATGAAACATGATATTAATTTTTCATATCATATTAAAAATAAAACCCGTATTGTCGTGAACAATAAGGCACACCCTAAACAGACACTCAGATCATCTGGTGGAAATTAAATGCAGTACATTTATTTGCACACAGCGCTGTACTCCACACTGACACTGATGATTGTTTCCTCCTCCTTTCAGGTGGTTTCACCCCAACATCACAGGTGTGGAGGCTGAAAACCTCCTGCTGACACGTGGAGTGGATGGGAGCTTTTTAGCCAGGCCTAGTAAGAGCAATCCAGGAGACTTTACGCTCTCAGTACGGTAAGTACAACGTACACTGTACGGGATGTATGATACTGTGTCTGCAGTTGTGAATTAACTTTCTCTTGCTCTTTACGACTGTACCTGACAGGTGATGGTTAAAAGGACACTTTTCTATGCTGTGTACAGGCCCAGACGAAATCTATGGATTTTTCAGTTGTTTTCAGCTATGATCCAGAACAAAAATAACCTCACACAATAATTTAAAGACTGTAATTACCTCAAGCAGGCTTAAAGAACTACTTAGATTTTAGAAACTTTGAATCAGACATTTTATTTAATCATGAATACTTAAAGAAAAAACATTTGTTTGAAAAGTCAGTCAACAAAATGTGGGACACATTGCCATTAAAATGGAACGTTCAATATGGGGCAGAGAGAACAAAAATTTATTTGCCAGTTTGTTAACAGTAAATGTTATTTTTGACATTTCTTCTCACTACACCACTAACCTTGATTTTAATGCTCACTGAAAACAGCACACGATTGTCACACACATGCACAGGAAGGTGGAGGAGACCGAGACAACATGCTGAGTTTTATAAGCAGCATTTATATTTCTAAAATTTGCAGTGTTCTGCAGGCGTAGGGGCCTGGTTATGGGTCTTGACTGCATGTGTTTCAGCAGGTGTGTCTGTAAGGCCTGAATAGAAGCTGCTGTTTCATGGTTTGTGTTGTTACCAGTATCAGTGTTGAGTTTATTTAACAGTCTTTTCAAAACTAAGCTTTATATTTCGATAAAATAGCCACCAACAAGTACAAGTTATAAATGTACAGGGCTCTCAAGATGTGATTCGTGATCCAAATGTAAACATAAAGGTAATAAAAGAGACACTAACCCCGGACACAAAGTAAATCCAGGTCATAAATGTTCTCTAATTATGTTTTATCTTTGTTTACATCAATTTGCAAACTGCAGTAAAAATGGCCACTATGTTTTTATGACATGCCAAGGACCAGATGACCAACTGAATGTCCCATCCATATAACTCAGTTATTACTATTCATATTGTAAGCAACAGGGATTTTGCACTAACAGCCAGCAACAAGATAAAGCATCAGTTGGGTGAGATGGGAAAGTGTCGGACTTCCTTTTAAGTGAATGTTAGATTATACCTACTTTTGGCTGTCATATGTACTGCTGCACTAATCAGTAGTTTTATAAAATAGTAGATCAAATCACTATATAATTCAGCTGTACACGACCTCACAAACAGACATAGTGAGCGACTAGCTGGTGAACGTCTAGCTGCTTCATAGCCAGATGTTTCACTCAGGAGTTGGTGGAGCTAAAATGAGAGTAAATATTGGACTTACATTTATCATGTGGACACAGACAAAACTTCACACAAATGATGACGTTGCTCTGTAAAAAGTAAAATGTTTGCTCACACATTTGACGTAACTGCAAGATGGTATAATGTGTTGTGTTTGCAGGGCCCGACAAAATCAATTAATGAGGCCGTAAAAGTACAATGTAATTCTGCTGCTCGATCAAAATGGAAAAAAACAAGATGGAGCAATGCCGTCATTGTGGTCAGTTTCTACTGGTTAGAATTCAGCTGAATCGTCCACAGAGGTCTCTTCCTCTCCAAAACAAACAGTCCTCATGATTAAAACCAGTAAAAACACTGAATAAAGCAGTTTCATGTTAAAAATCAGTGTTTCTATGATGTTGTTTGGCTTGTTTAGAAGGGGCTGCAGGTCTAGCTCCTGCTGAGGTGTGCTCGTGTTTTTCTCTGATAACTTAAGATCCAGACATTTGGGAAGTTTTATCAGGAGCCGAATTATCTGTAGAGGTCTCTTCCTCTCCAAAACAAACAGACCAGGTGATATAAAGCAGTAAAAACACTGAATAAAGCAGCTTCAAGTTAAAAATTGGGGTTTTTCCGATGCTGTTTGGCACAACGGGGGCTGGAGCTGAGCTGCTTCCAACAGTTGCTCAACTTATTTCTCCAATAACTTAAGATCCAGACATTTGGGAAGTTTTAATCAAGAGCCAAATTATCTGCAGAGGCCTCTTCCTCTCCAAAACAAATAGACCTGGTGATTTAAACTGATAAAAACACTGACTGAAGCAGTTTCACGTCAAAAATGGGTGTTTCTCTGATGCTGTTTGGCACGACAGGGGCTGAAGCCGAGCTGCTGCTAACAGTTGCTCAGCTAATGTCTCTGATAACTTTATATCCAGACCTCCAAAATCTAAAATACTTCATCTGGTTAAAACATATAGTTAAAAATGACCAAGATTTAAAAAGTGTATTGTAAAAATGTGCCTTAAACTTGGATAGAAAGTCGATTTATAACAATCAAATGACACAAACCTTCCCCTTGATTAAAATGGGGTGTTTTTAGACATTTTAATGCAGAAAAGTGACATGTTATATGTTCTTTAAATGTGCTGTAGTATTCACATTGTTAGATGTTGCTGTCATAATGCTAATAAAAAGGTCTCCACAGTGAGTTCTGCTCCATCTTAGGCCTGCAGTCTGTTGAATGACAGTGGCAAACCAGCACTAACCAAAGAAGGAAGAGCAGCCTTTTGCTAATAAAAAAAAGTTTGTGGTTTTTATCTCAGGGTCTGTCGAGTCATAAATTTTTAAGATGACGTATCATTAACTCAGTTTAGCTGATGTAGCCGATGCTATTTTTGTCCCAGTCTCATATTTGAGCTGCACAGTCTCTCATCTCACACCATATTTACTTCAGATGGAAACAAAACAAGTCATGCTCCTCTGGTGGAAACGGAGACGTTTCCACAGGGAGACTCGTCCCCACTGGTTCAGACCAGCACACGTCTGTCTCCTTTTGTGCTCATTCTGCCAGACTTAACCAGAAGTCATTCAGAGTTTCATGCTGCTGAGCTTCAGATCTGCCACAACTTCTCCTTTTTTGTATTTTCCGAGATACTGGTGGTCACCTACGATGACTCAACACAGCTCATACTGTCTATATCTGGTTTGTGTCACGTAGATGTGGTGCTTTCCTGTTAGAAACTGAATGTCAGTGCCATCGCTCTGCCTTTGAAATATTTTTAGTTTTCATTTTGTCTCTCACACCTCATGCACATAACAGAGATGGCACTTATGTTGTGAGTGTTCTTGTGACTCTGTGTTTAACTATCACTTAGCTTCTTTTAATCGTAATAAATGTACTCTGCATCTGAAGGGCTGGAGCATAAGATAATGTGTCGTAATGATGCAGTAGGGCTGCAAATTAGGATTATTGTCTTGATTAGTCGATCAGTCGTTGGTATATGATATGGTGTAGTGCTGCTGGAATGCATCGCAACAACACTCTGCACTTCTTTTCTCCATGTGAGGAAACAGAATATTTGCAGTTCACAAAATCAAGTTAAAATTCAACTTATCTTTCATTTTTTTAAAGAGCGCGAAGATCAGTGCTTCACCAAAGTGTGTGTGAGACAAGAGAGACAATAAAGTCAAATGCAGCGGTCAGGGTTTGTTGTGCTTGTTTTGTCCGACCAACAGTTCAGAACCCAAAGATTCAGTTTAAAGTCTCATAAGACAAATAAAATCAGGAAGTCTACTCATTTGAGAAGCGGCCCTCTAGATGAAGACATAAAGTGTCATGTTGGTTCGGCCCACTGAGATATTTTTGTAATTTTCTGTCAAAGTATGAGCTCATTGTGACTCTGCAGCGCTGACTTATTTAGAGTCTTCTACATTTAAAACTGGAGTATATCCATATAAATACATGTTCGTGACACACAAGGCACAATGCTGATTCAGCCTGTTGCTGCCAGGGAAAGCTCTCCAAGTTTTGCAGTATACTGAAGTTGTGGCGACTTTCCTGCACATCAGAAGTGATGCACTTACGTTAACCAGCCAGAGTTAAAGGGGGCGGGAGGACGGGAGAGACCATAGCAAAGGAGCAGTAGCTCGGAGTATGGTGGAAGCTATGGCGGAACATTCTATAAGGCGTCCAAGGAAACTTACTGGAGTGGATGCTTAAGATAAGAAAGAAACTCAGCATTTAGAGGAAGAATTGGAGAAAAAAAAGCCATCGAAGGCAGGGAGCTCACCTGCAGACATTAGGCTAGTAAATCTAGCCACTCACTTGCCTGACTGAGCAGGTGGTACAAAAGAATAAAAGACACGTTTGGGTTTTTTTGTGGAGCAGATGATGGAGGTCGCTAAAGATTACGTAATCTTGCTTCCTTCTCATCTCTGTTCAGAGTTGCAGAGAGAGATGAGTGAAGGAAAAGTTCGAGCTTGAGTTTGAACATTTTTTCAGAACAATTTATAAACATTTTTTGGACATTTCAGTATAATTTTTCAAACATTTTATTAATATTTTTCGGACATTTTATCAATTTTTTTCCTGACATTTGAACATTTTTTCAGGATGATTTAATAACATTTTTTGGACATTTCAATTTAATTTTTCAAACATTTTATTAATATTTTTCAGACAATTTATCAACTTTTTTTTTGACATTTTATTATTATTATTTTGGATATTTCAGTATAATTTTTCTAACACTTTATTAATCATTTTCAGACATTTTATCAACTTTTTTTCTGACATTTGATCATTTTTTCAGGACAAGTTTTCAACTTTTTTTTGACATTTTCTGACCATTTTTTTGACATTTCAATATATTTTTTCGAACATTTTATTCATATTTTTTGGACATTTTATCAGCATTTTTTCTGACATTTAATTTTTTTTAGACATTTCATAAACATTTAAATAATATTTTTCGTTCATCTTATCAACATTTTTCGGGCATTAATAATTTTCACACCCTTCATTAACATTTTTTCCAGACATTTCATTGTCATTTTTTAGGACATATTAATAATATTTTTTGGACATTTTGCCAACATGTTTTCAGTGATTTATTAATATTTTTCCAGACTTTCAGTGCAAGTGAACATTTCAGTTACCCCGGAAATGGTAGTTAGTTGGGTGGTGTAGAGGATGTGGCCAAAACTCTTATATACTGCGCAGTTTTCCACAAGTTTAAGAGCAAGGTGGACAAAAAGGTTTTCCATGGGCACATCAACTTTCTGCCAACCTGGCAATTAACATGACAATTAACTTAAGTCTTAGTTGTTATCTGATAACAGCTGTAACATAAAACAGTTTGTTTAGGAGCAAATAAAAGCTGACTCCAGGCAACTAGTTTTCTGACCCACTTGACCCCGAAGAAAACCGCAGCGTTAAACCCTGCAAGTTAATTGGAATTTCTGAAGAAACATGAGCTTCCTGTTGGATTTCTATGTGTCCCTGCTGATGATGTTTTTACCCCCTGATGGCAGCATTTCTCTAAATGAATGTACTTTTTCCCCCTGCAGGCGAAATGGAGCCGTCACCCACATTAAGATCCAGAACACAGGAGACTACTACGACCTCTATGGCGGGGAGAAGTTTGCCACTCTGGCGGAGCTGGTGCAGTATTACATGGAGCATCACGGCCAGCTGAAAGAGAAAAATGGAGACGTCATTGAGCTCAAGTATCCGCTCAACTGTGCGGACCCAACGTCAGAGAGGTGAGCAGAAATATACATGTTCAGATTTGAGAGTTTTTTGCTACAGTTTAGTTCCTCAGCTTTAGCTGTATTTGGGGCATTTAATATGAAAGCAAGAGAACATTTTTTTAGTTTTCTTGTTATGTTCATTTACAGACACACACTTATTATATGAGTCTGCCTCCTTGCAGCAGCGAGGAGGCTGATGCAACTCACAGAAAAACATTCTCGTTGCTACATAATGACATTAAAACCAGCTCCTTCAGTTTTTCTCTGAGGTGTTGATATGCTGAATTAAAGTCAAGTTTTATATTCACTCTCCAAACTTATAAGAAATTGGACATGGCTCCTTGCTCCCACGTAAAAAAAGCTGTAACATGTAATGATAATAAAAAAACAATTAATTGTAGGGCTGTTGTACTGTCTTTGGCCCTTGATTAACTGTGCTTGTAAACAATAAACATCCTTGCTTATGTCTCATCAATAACGAGTGCAAAACGAGTTTCATGAGTCGAACCTAGTCGAAACATATTTCGCCGTTGTGGTTGTTTTTGGCAGATGGTTCCACGGACACTTGTCGGGCCGGGAGGCAGAGAAGCTGCTGACGGAGAAAGGGAAGAACGGCAGCTTCCTGGTGAGAGAGAGCCAGAGCCACCCTGGGGATTTTGTTCTGTCAGTGCGGACAGGAGATGACAAGACGGACAGCAGTGACAGCAAACCCAAAGTCACTCACGTCATGATCCGCTGCCAGGTAAACACACACTTCTCAGCACCTTCAAGTTTCCCTGCCTCTCCACAGCACGTCCTCTCTGTTACATCAGAATATGTAGAAATGGAGACATTAAAATTTCTTTAATGCTGTGATACTGACTAATACAGATGTTTAGATGAACTGCTGTGTCACTGCAAGGATCCAGATGTTTTTGTTGCTGTTTATTTAGTTTACTGGACGCTCTCTGATGTTATAGTTTTCCATATATTTAACTTTTAGCTGCAACATTTTATCAGATTTTTTTGGGACATTTTGATAATATTTTTCAGACATTTTATCAAGATATTTTCTGACATTTAAAAAAAAAAATTTCTGATGTTACCAACATTTCTTTTGGACATTTTATTAACATTTTTCTGGACATTTTGACTATATTTTTCAGACATTTTATCAAGATTTTTCTGACATTTTAATAATTTCCCTTCTGACATGTTACCAACCTTTATTTTGGACATTTTATTAACATTTTTTCTGATGTTTTGATAATATTTTTCAGACATTATATCAAGATTTTTTCTGACATTTTATGACCATTTTTTCTGTCATTTTAATATTGTTTTCTGACATGTTACCAACATTTCTTTCGGACATTTTATTGACATTTTTTTGGGACATTTTGATAATACTTTTAAGACATTTTATCAAGATTTTTTCAGACATTTTGATATTTTTTTTTCTGACATGTTAGACACACTTCTTTCAGAATTTTTATTAACATTTTTTCAGACATTTGATATTTTTTTTTGACATGTTACCAACATTTCTTTCGGATATTTTTTCAGACATTTTTTCAGACATTTTATGACAATTTTTTTCTGACATTTTAATCATTTTTTCTGACATGTTACCATTTCTTTCCGACATTTTATTGACATTTTTTTGGACATTTTGCGAATATTTTTGAGACATTTTATCACATTTTTTTCTGACATTTTAATAATTGTATCTGACATGTTACCAAAATTTCTTTCTGACATTTTATTAACATTTTTCCAGACATTTTGATAATATTTTTCAGACTTATCTAGCAGCTCCATAGTTTGCTTTGTCAGTTGGTCAGTCGGTCCAGAAAAGTTCCCCCACCCTTTGCCGTCCACAGTTTTCGCCCTAGGCTGAAATTTGTCTTGTGGGTCAAGTGTGTTTGTGTGTGAAGGTGTGTTTGTGTTCATGCCAGTTGGTTAAAAGGGGGTGTAAATATGGGAACATGACTTCCAAATGGATTTGGAGTTGCACAAGATGGAGGACAAGTAATGAGGTTGTGTTTGTGTGTGAATTCAAGTACACGTGAAGGAGAGGAGAGATCATTACACACAGTGATGCATCCTCTTATTCAATATTATTCCAGCCATAGTCTGACTAAAACTGAACTGGAGCTTCTTATTAGTTAGCTTCTTAGTTTGACAACCAGAGAGAAACGTCATCATTTTCTTGCACCGTCTGATAGTCAGGTACCGTTGTGGGACAGACTACGATGGAATAAGTGTGTCTAATGTTGATTTTCTTTCATCTTAACACATAATGACATGTAAAGTCAGTATTATTAAATAATGTAAGGGCCCCACTGGCAGTAAGAGGTCAACAGACCCCACTGACCAACTCTCCAGAGCCAGCTGCATCCCTCTGGACAGGTGGTTGCCCTAAAGGCCGCATTAACAGCTGCCTGTCCTGCTCTCGCTCTGCTCTGAACCGTCAAACTGTCTGCTGAATTCTGACCTAAATCAGACAATGGGGAAGAAAAATCTGCTGCAGAACAGACTGTGTGATGAATGCAGTCATTTCTGAGCCTTTTCAGGAGAAAATAAAATATAGCAAAGTGGCATTTGGTCACACTGCCTCGCTTACTTCCACGATTAAAGAAAATACATACTGTGAAATGTCATTAAGTTAGTTGCATACTCTTTATCACTGTGCAAAAAATCAACAGTTAAAACCAACAAATGTAAAGTAACAGAAGGCAGCAAAACATGCATTTTGATATTTTGATTCAGAGAGATTTAGTATCATTACCTTCTGAGACACGTCTAACTTTAGGTGCAGGAACTCATCCTGAAAGTGGAGTACAGTGAAAACAAAAGCAGAACCTGTGAAGACGGGTACACCTGAAGTGACAGGTCATTGAGTTCCTGTAGTGGAAGATTCAGACACATCTGTGCTCCGAGGAAACGTTCTTGTTAACAGTTTGTTTAACAAGAAAGAAATGCATACAGATGTGTCAAACTTAAACCCAAACACACATCAGGATCTTCAGTTTCTGTCCCCAAAAAGAGACGTGGCCTTGACGTTTTGCCAAATGACTGTGCGTGGCAGTCTGGTCTGTTAGCTTATGCAGCTAGATGGTGGCGTAAATGTCTAACTAGCGAGTAAAATTCCAAGTGCTCACAGTTGTCTCATCTGCAAATGCTTTGGAAGTGCATGTTTAATAATGTATGGCTCTATATAGTCCTACTCATTTCAAACTACTTTAACAAAGTGATGGAAATGGGGTGAAATATTATGAAAAGGGGTGAAAATTTATTGGCAAAAATGTGTGGGAACCCTGACTCAGGATGCTGCAGTGTCTGTAAACGTGTCGTCTGGTTTTTCTGAGTCGCTGTGTTTCTTGTTCACGCACATTTTTAAAAAAACAATTGAGACATGTTTGCTCATATGGCTGTTGCTTCTTCTTCAGCATGACCTGAAGTACGATGTGGGCGGAGGGGAGAAGTTTGACTCCCTCACTGACCTGGTAGAGCACTACAAAAAGAACCCCATGGTGGAAACTCTGGGCACTGTCCTTCAGCTCAAACAGGTACGTGTTTACTGTTAGCTAGGCAGCATTTTCCTGAGTTGTAAATTCTGGTACTGACTCTCGCTCTCCTCCTCAGCCCCTGAACACTACCCGTATTAACGCTGCAGAGATTGAAAGTCGAGTTCGGGAGCTGAGCAAACTAGCGGAGGCCACTGACAAGGTCAAACAGGGTTTCTGGGAAGAATTTGAGGTGAGTGGTTCTGTCGTTGTGTCACGCCGCAGCTCACCTGTCCTTGTTTGCACGCTAAGGTGTCATGCAGAGATCTGACTCCCCTCTCTTTTCTCCATCCAGACCTTGCAGCAACAAGAGTGCAAACTGCTCTACAGTCGCAAAGAGGGCCAGAGAGCAGAGAACAAAAACAAGAACAGATACAAGAACATTCTGCCTTGTGAGGAAAAACCCCGACGGCTCTCACTATAACAACGTTTCACTTTCACCTGAGGGGATTTTTAAAAATGTTTTTGTTTCTGTTTCCAGTCGACCACACACGTGTGGTGCTGAATGACAGGGACCCAAATGAGCCAGGCTCTGACTACATCAACGCCAATATCATCATGGTAGTATCTGCTGTCATGGTAAACTCACTTCATCCTCAGGGAAACACACACACACACACACACACACACACACACACACACACACACATACACACACACTTTTTATCCTGTACTTGATAAAGAAAATGTTGAATTGTGTTGATCAGTCATTCTTCCATGTGTGGTCAGTGTTTTTGTTTTGACTCCATGTGTTGTGTGTTTTCAGTTCTCAGCTGACCGTGTGTGTGTTTGTGTGTGTGCAGCCTGAGCTGGACCCAAAGTGCAACAGTACAAAGGTGAAGAAGAGCTACATCGCCACTCAGGGCTGTCTGCAGAACACCATCAGTGACTTCTGGAGGATGGTGTTTCAGGAGAACTCACGAGTCATCGTCATGACCACCAAAGAGGTGGAGAGGGGAAAGGTGAGCACAACAGACGTACCTGACTCTGATTTTGAAACATCAACATATTTCCAGTGCAGCTACAGTGTATTAATATCAGGTTTGGTGTCAGTCACCAGTGGTGAAAGAAGCACTCAGATCCTTTACTTGAATAAAAGAAGAGACACCACAGACTAAAAATACTCAATTCAAAATGTTACTGACATAAAAGTGCACAAGCATTATCAGCAAAATGTACTTAACCCCTTCCAGTCTATGACACTGGAGTTCTCAGCTTACATTACTGTCTGTGAGGCTGAATGGAGGGCTGTGTTAAAGCTAGAGTGAAGATACTGGTAGCTTGTCAGGACGAAGGCAAAATACTGCTCCAAAGTTGAGCTAAATTTTGGCAGAAAAACACTTGCATGGCCATTTTCACAGAGTCCCTTGAACTTCCACCTCAAGATATCTGAATGAAGATGGGTTCTATGGATACCCAAACCCCCGTCTCCACCAAACCCTTTCAGTCCAGCACCTTTGGAACCAGCAGTAAGCCTTCAGACATGGTACCTAGACCCTCGGTGTGTTCAGACAGTCCTCTTAAATGTGGGCGGGGTTGTTGTCACTCACTGCTCCGTCCAGCACTCGCTGTATTTCCTCATCAGCGGTGACACAGATGGAAGTCTGCACCTGGTTTATCGTCCACAGAACGAGGCTGCACGCCCACATTTTCACAACAAAATAGAACAGGCTGCAGTGAGAGTCTCTCTCCATGGGATATTTAAAAATAGCATGGATTTTTCTGTGGTGTTTCTCAAGGCTGTGGTGTTTTAGTGTGATATTATTTTGGAGGGGCAATTTTTATAAATTCTTGAGCAGTAAGAAACACTTCAGTTTAGCACCAAATCTGTGTAACAGATAGTATCAGCCTGCGGTCTCCCCCTTCAGATTCCCTGTCCCCCCTAAAAAAAGACAAAAATAAGTCGGTGGGCGTGGGGAGTAGAAGTGTACCAAAAGTAACTAGTACTCAACATGGAGAATGGCTCAGTTTCTTTGTATAGAATATGATGTTCTTGTGTTTTTATCACTAACAAATACATGTGAGAGCATTTTAATGTTGTAGTTCGTTAATGTGGAGACAATTTAATGCTGCATTCCAGGCAACCTGTAACTTGATTAACAATTAACAACTCGGTAACAATGACCTTACTCCTCTAAACAACAATGGCATCCCTATGGAAGCGGTGTTGATGCAGGTGATACACGGTGAGAAATAGAGATAAAATAACCCTAATGTTAACGCATTATTGGCAGCCGCTCTAACAGCTAGTTTCCAGTGCAAGAATAAATCAATACAAAATACGTTTCACAACACACAGATAACGTAAAATAAAAAGTATAATAGCATCTGTTTATTTGAATTGTGACCTTAAGCGCCGTTTCTCCTCCTCCGTTTCACTCAAATGAGGAAGGAACCGCCACCTTTGGTGACAGAAGTGATCATAAACAAACATAAACCCTGCACGGTCCGCCATGTTGCTTTGAGAGTTTGGCGTGACTTGCCTGGAACGCTATGAAGTCGTGAGTTGTGACTTGAAGTGGTGACTTGCGGGCTCAGAAACTTGCCTGGAACGCAGCATAAGATACTTTGTGCACTTCTGGGTAGATTAGTAGTGTAGTGCTTAGGGATGCACCGATCTGATATCTGGATCAAATATCGGCACTGATATCATCCAAATAGATGGATCGGGTATTGTAAAATGCAACCTATACCTGAGGCGATCCTTTCCCTTTAAATCTATTGCGACGCGAGCTACGTCATACGTCATGGAGCGAAGGAGAGAATCTGCTGTGTGGAGGTATTTCACACTATTTCAACTGCTGCTGCACAATTGTTTATTTTTGTTAAACATAAATAGTTTCATTTAATCTTAGGAGAGATCTGTGTAGTCATCAATGCCTGATGCCTCTAGTCTTTTCTGTTCTACATGTAAAGGTGTATAGCTTTTTAGGTCAACCATGGTATCGGATCGGTATCAGGTATTGGCTGATACTCAAAACCGCGGCATCAGGATCTGTATCCAAACTGAAAAAGCTGGATCGTTGCTTCAGCATCGTATTAAATGTTTTCATGTAAACTGTAACTGACAAATAAATGTAGTGGAGTAAAAACTACAATATTTCTATCTGAAATGTAGAGTAGAAGTATAAAGTAGCATAGAATAAAAATACTCAAGTAAAGTAGAAAAAGAGCTCCACATTTATCAGCTACAGTTTCATTATCATCAATAATTATAATCAATGAATATGAAATATATTATTCTGAAATGGGTCGTTATGCAAAGTGAGTGCTTTTAGCACTTTAAGTATATTTTTGATGCTGATACTTTTGTACTTGAGTAATAGTTACTTACCGAAATGCAGGACTTGAACTTGTAACAGAATATTTCTACTTTTTAAAAAGATCAGAGTACTTCTTCCACCTCTGCTCGTTAGCCAGCAGCATCAGAGGAAACATGTCAAAGTGAACGTTATTGTGTCCCAACAGAGTAAATGTGTGAAGTACTGGCCGGACATGTCGGCTCTGAAGGAGTACGGAGCGATGCGCGTTCGCAACGTCAGAGAGACGGCGGCACACGACTACATCTTAAGAGAACTGAAGCTGTCTAAAGTTGGACAGGTAAGTTGTGTTTGTGTGTTTACATGTAGATGAAGTGGAAGCTCAGAAAATCTCCCTTTTTTTGGAATTTATATTTTCAGATTTGGGGAACATAATTTCAAATGAGTGTCGTAATGATATCTACTAGTTCTTAACCTATGGTTAAATCCAATCTGTAGTGAGGAGATGCAGTTTCACTAGATGGCACTAGTGGCGTTGAAGTGAACATTTAATGAACATTGTGTTGCTGCAGTTTACAAGCAGCACTAAACAGATTCCGACATTACTGCTGCTTGTGCTCAAAATATCTGTTTAGTAAATGTGTTGCAGATCAAATGAAGGGTGTTTGAATTTGAATTTTCAATTAACTTTAAATCTCAGTGTTTCAATAAATTGGGGCTACTTTAAAATGGACTCCATGTGAGTTGTAAAGTTGAAAAAAAAAGTGCTTTTCACATATTAAGAAGACAAAATCCTTTCCACTAAAAGACCAAACACCAACAATGACTGTATCTGTGTTTGCATCAAAGCCTTATATATTTTTTCCTCTGTGCCATAGAGCTCCATTGTTGTCCAAAAACTATTTAAAGCACGTCAGTGAGTCACTGCTGCACTGGGTGACATGTTCCTTTTATAAAGATGAACATAGGCATTATAGTTAAATTTGACTCAGTCCCACACACACACCTTCCTGCAGTCGGAAATACTCACTGGAGCACCAGATGTGTATTAATACGCAGATAAAAATAGTCCCCTACAAATGTACTATTTTCTCCTGCTTGAGTCACGTTTGATAAAATGTTAATTGGCTGACTAAAGCCTCCTACAGGCTGTGAGATTTTAGCCGTCTTCTAAGTTTAGTGCAGCTACACTGTGCAACATGGATCTGATAAAAGTGGGTATGCCATCAGGTTTGATGTCTGCAGACTGTACGATGACAGCACCTTCTGAACAACATACAACTAACATGAGTCAAGCCCTTCTATAGCAGCATTTATGTGTGTTGAAAAAGTCTGAAGAGGAGGAGGAGGAGAATGTGGATGCAGTCATGGCTGAAGAAAAGAACCCATTGTGGCCAATTTTGCAACGACAGCTCTTAATAACTATTTATTAGCATCTGCTAGCATTTAGCATTGTGCATCATTTCAGGCTGCATTTCTATTGGTTGGTTAGTAGACGGAGGTGGTAACAGCAGTCACACAGTGAGATGGTCATGTTTTTTAAAACAAGGTATTTTTATTGATAATTCAGTAAAAATGTACAGAGCATCAGCAAACATAGAACGAACAAAGACAAAAAAGATAACCCCACCCACCAACCCGAGAACAAACAGAGAGAGCCAGACCAGCCAAAGGAAATCCAGTAGACAAGAATGAAAAAAAAAAAAAATTAATTAAAATAAATTAAATTAAATTGATAAGAATTAAAAAAAAAAGATATATGTAAATACAAATAAAAAATTGGTCAATAGGGGCGTCGGTGGCTTGGCGGATGGAGTGGGCGCCCCGTGTGCAGGGCTGTTGCCGCGGCGGCCCGGGTTCGATTCCAGCCTGTGGCCCTTTGCTGCGTGTCGCTCCCTCTCTCTCTCTCCCACTTCGCACTTCGCTTTCCCCAAAAAATATCTTAAAAAAATTAATTTAATTTTAATAAATGGAAAAATGACGACAAATGAATTGACTTGTGTGACATAAGGAGTATGTAGTATAGCGTGTTTCATTACATTTTTTCAGCTGCCATATTTACCACAAAAGCTGCCGTGGGGCAACCAGCCTCCAAACATTGTTGAAAAAGTTTTAAATATTAAATCCTAGACACATTGTTGTTGTTGTTGTTTTTTATTTATTTTCATTGGATTTGTTGACCTTTACACAATATAGATAGATTTCCAGCCTTATCCTTTCAAGAACCTCAGTATTAATGTATTGATTACGATTAATTAAACTGTAACGAAGCTCTTTCTGTGTGTTGAATGTCGTTTTTGTTTTGCGTGTTTTTCAGGGGAACACAGAACGCACAGTTTGGCAGTACCACTTCAGGGCCTGGCCGGACCACGGAGTCCCCACTGACCCCGGCGGTGTGCTCGACTTCTTAGAGGAGGTCAACCTGAAGCAGGAGAGCATACTGGACGCTGGGCCTATAGCGGTACACTGCAGGTACACACACCTGATTAAACTAGACATAGATCCTCTGTAACAGACAACACAAACGGTCACAGAGGAAACCTGCTAACTCAAAGACTGTCTCTCATGCTCTTCAGTGCAGGGATCGGGAGGACAGGAACGTTTATAGTGATCGACATCCTGATAGACGTGATCAGGGAAAAAGGTGAGTCCTGTAAATTTACACTGATCATTACAAGTGTCAGTGTGTCGTCACCGGTGCTGAGGCTGTTATCAGTGTATGATACTGTTGTCCTGCTGCAGGGGTGGACTGCGACATCGACGTGCCAAAGACCATCCAGATGGTCCGTTCTCAGCGCTCTGGGATGGTGCAGACTGAGGCGCAGTACAGATTCATCTACATGGCTGTGCAGCACTACATAGAAACGTTGCAGAGACGCATAGAGGAGGAGCAGGTGTGACGCAGATAACACCACCATCACTCTTTCCTGTTTCACTTTATTTCTCCTGCTCCTGTCTCCTAACCAGCCTCTGTGTTCTCCTCTGCAGAAAAGTAAGATTAAAGGGCGCGAGTACACCAACATTAAGTACTCTTTGTCTGACCTGACTGGAGGAGAGCAGAGCCCTTTGCCTCCTTGCACTCCTATTCCTACTCCCACCTGCACAGAGTGAGTAAAGCTGTCCGCGAAGAGCAGCTGTTTAACTTGCATTTATACCATGGTCTGGTTGGATACTCTACTCTGATTGGCTGCAGGGGTCTTTTAAAAACTGATAATCGTCACTGTTCTGAATGAATGCACCGGCTCCATATTAGTGTCAGTATCTGTCTTCTGTTTACAAGTAATTTACAACACTGAGAGTAATGTTAGTCCTTCAGTGCCTCGTCCTCTGAACACCACAGGATGGAGACTGTAACACCCTGCAGGTACCACACCGCCCCTCTGAACTGAAGCAATCATTTCACATCCTGTCCCCTATTCAATTCACTACTTAAGGCTGCAGTACACATGGTGTATTGTTTGTTCGTGGAAATCTTGATACTGATTTTGGGGACGATGATATGGCTGATAGCGAGCTCGTCTTCTTGTTTAACATACTGTCAACTTAAGTTTACTGTTTGTCAACTGTATGCAGTGTTACTGACTTTGAATCTTGCTAGCATAACGTTAGCTTTCTGGCTAATAGTTGGGCCAAAGGGTTCCATGCTATGGGCGAGTAGAATATCTCCCGTTGCAAGTCTATCTGAGGTTCGTCCTGTTTACTGGAGTATTAAATAAAGTTTCTTTTGTATAAGAACCTTACGGGGTAGCAATGATTGTTCCAGGTATTAGACAGACCCTCAGGTGTTAGCATGGAAACTGAGATTTTGACTGCAGAAAGCACAAGTTACACTGGTATAAGTGGGATGATGTCATTCAAGGAGTCCATGATCACTTTTTATTGGCCTCTGCTGTGCGTCAGACGGTTCACGCCTCCATGTCAGCCATTAAAAAGTGATAAAGGACATTGTGTCGGGCATTATTCCTTACTTAAATAACTGTTTGCATCCTTGTAAAGAAAGCCTCGTCAGTAGCTTGTCATTAAAGTGTATGTGTGTGTTTATAGGATGAGGGACGACAGCTCCAGAGTGTATGAGAACGTGGGTCTGATGCAGCAGCAGAAGAGCTACAGATGAGATTCACCTTTGACCCCAGTGCTCTATCAGTTCCAGGTAAATGAAATGACAAGCTGCTCATATAGAAATCACAATATGAGACTGTAAAATCTCAAGTAAAAATAGGAATTATATTGATAAAAGCAGTGAGGGTGTTTGAATGGCGGGTACTATAATAGCTCACATGGTAAGTTCAGGATAATGTACATGTCCACAGCACTAGTTTCATTCCTGTTTGCTAACATGTTCACCCTTACGCCAGATGTGATTTTAATCAAGTTTGATCAAGTTTAAGCTTTTTTTTTAGCTTGTTACGCTGCCCTCATGTGGCTTTAAAATGATTTTTCAACCAAGAAATACTGTTTACCTTTACAAATTGCAGTTGCTTCTACTTTACCATTCTTTTTTGTTTGGTGTTACACAAACAACCTTTATATAAGGGGGACAGATGCAAAGTATTATGCAGGCAAGGCAGAGTGGGTTATTTTACCTGTCTTGTTTTAGACGATGGAGGAAGATGATGTGAGTGGTGCGTTCAGAAACACTCATTGTGAGTGTGGGAGCGCACTCTGACACAAACTGGAGCGTTGATAAATTGGGAGCGCTGTCTGAATGTAGCGTTGGGTTATCCAGAGCAGCGCACTCTCAGAGTGGCAGAGCGCACTCTGGACACTCTGTCTGTGGAGACGGAACAGCAGAGCGCTGAGCGGAGTGAATGTGTGATTAACTTAACCGTTGGTTCATTCATGTAGAAATATAACGCTCCGTTTCTTCCACCAACAGGGCTCTCATTTTAGTGTAGAGCGTCAGACTGAATTTACCAACGCACCATGTCAGGTCACTCACTCTCCGGGACCGCCAGTGTTACTTGAATAAGTAAACACTGACCATTATTTCTCCGGTTAAGGCCCATTTATGCTCCCTTTACGTACGAAAATGTATACGTCCGTTTCAAACGATGTTACCGTCACTGCCCACATTCTTCCATGCGCCCTTTACATTGGCATGGATGTTAACCAATATATCCACCAGGGGGCAGCGCAGAGTCAAAAGTTTATGACAAGAACAAACTCAAAAACAAACATGGCGACTGTGGAGGAGATATTGATAATGTACCTCTATCATAAAAGACAAAGTCTCTAGTACTGCCGATGAGAGAAATTGACGATGAGCATCATTTCCAGTACTTTCGGATGTCCGCCGGGGCATTCGATAACCACCATTGTTATTTCTTCTTCGTGTCTCACTAGAGCTACGTATCGGGTAGTGACAGCAACACTGCCCCCACGGTTTCTGGTGGTACTGCTCCGTTTGGCCCGTATCCATAAGCTTTATGGAAACATGCAGAAATACGGACGAAGCATAATGAAAAAATTTAGTCGACTAATTATGTTATCGAAAAATGTGTTAAAATGTTGTTAAATGTCGGTCTGTCTCTCCCAAACCCCAAAATTATGTCATCTAATGTCTTGTTTCGTACTCACGCCAAAGGGTTTTAGTTCACCGTCATGGGAGAGTGTGTAAAGCTGCCAATATTTCAGTGTAACAAGCTGCAGTAAGAGTATTTTGGGGCACTTTTATAGTACTTTTCTATGAAAAATGACTCAAGCTGATTAGCCGACTACTAAAATAGTAACCGATTATTTTAATAGTTGATTAGTCATCGATTGGTCGACTAGTCGTTGCAGCCCTAGTAAACACTGACCAACGGGACCAGAGTGGCCGACCCGTATGCTCTCACTCAGTGGATGGATGATGTCACAGGAAGCCAATCTTACAAAGGAGGACCACACTTGTTTGTTTTGCTATGGAAGCTAACGTTAGCTAATGTGCTAAAAAGTTAGTGTTCCAGAGAAATCCAATATTCCTCTTAATCCCTCCCCAGTTTCTGATGAGGTGGACATGATAACCCTTAATACACATAACCTTATTCATCCCTACAACAGGAAATACTTTTTCCCTAACCTGATATGAAGTGTGCGCTGCACATGTGAGCATTTTTGATGATGGCCTCCGTCCAGTCCTTTGGTCTTATCACATTTAACCATAGTTGTCTTTGTTTTTGTTGACGGGCAGTGGCGGCTGGTTTTGAGCCATGACTCCTTCTATTCTGGCTCCCAATAACACAACAAGACAAACACATTTTAACACTCCTATGGAGCCTACAGCCCTGTGGGGGAGAGGCAGCTGCACCTCCAACATCCCTGTTGAGAATATACAGTCATTAACATTTTTCTTTTTCTCTCTGTCTCCTCCAGGATCTTGATACCTGACAGTTTTTTCGCCAGCCACACCTTGACGCCTGAGACTTGACCGTAAATGACATGGAACAATGGAAAAACACACACATAAAAAAACAAGACACAAAAACGTGAGAGACACCAGACACCAGGGTCCTCCTGCTCTCACTCATCCCACATGAACATTTGCCCTCTAGTTGAATTCTAAACCACTGTGATGATCATCAGAAGAGCCTTTTGAGAAGCCTAACACGCTAAATCCTACTAAACCACAGTTTCTGGGTTTAGCCTTTGTAAATCTCACCCCAGACAAGGGCTGCAAACAGAGAGCACTCTCCTCAGAGGGAAAACCTAGCTAACCTTTGCTCATCTCTTTTTATTTTAATTAACCAAAGGAAGGTTATGTAGATTGTTTGTAGACTGAAGTGAGGAGTTTTCTGACAAAGGCCTGTGCCAAAACCACGAATGATTTAATCCACATCTCTCAGCCAATTAGAAGTCTCTATTCGGCCTGTTCAGCCTTTTACACGGTGGGAGACGAGGACATGTGGACAACAGTGAGGCGAAATTTCCAGTGATTATTGTCTAGTTGTCACTGTTCTATAGAGTAACGTTTCTGAATGAAGAACTATCGGCATTGTAGTGTGACACCGTATTTACTGTTGATTTGTAATCCACTGACTTCTGAACATGAATTCCTTTTTTTTCTGCTCCAGAACTGCCTCGAAGAGAAACTTAAATTCAGGCTGTTCAGAGTGTGAATTAACTTTTTTGTTGTCGTCCACATGGGTTTAATATGCTTTTTTTTTTTTTTTGAGGGGGGGAGGGATACACAGTGTCTGTAAGTTAAACCATTCCTGAGCTCAAGCCGAATGCCCTTACTGCTGCACTTTTATTTAGCAGCATTAACAGTTACAGTCAAGCCTTGATTCACCTGGTGGATTCATAAATAATGTAACCTGGGGTTTAGACAGAAGTTTCTTCACGCCTGCACTTCTATGTCAGAGTCAGTGTGATGACATATTAAGATTTCAGGGGAGTCTGTTGTGTATCTCAGTTGCAGGCATCGCCACAGACGCACGGCTGCCAAAAAAACTTTGTTTTTTAAGTTTTTTTTAAAAGTGCATATTACTTTTTTTTCCATTCTTTCTTGTTTTTGTTTTTTAAGACAAATGCCTTTTGTGTACCATTGCCTATTTTGAGCACCACATGTACTTAATTTTTAAGAGTCACTGTTTTAGGAAGCAGTCACACACCTCTCAGCTTTGGCACTATAGATAGTCATTGTTGTGGCTAGAGATTGTTGGCCTGTGATAGTCAGCTGGGTTCAGTAGTTTAAACACACTAACACTCACAGACACACTTTTCTTTTGTCTTTCTGTTCATGTTAATCAAACTTAAACATTTAAAGGAATAGTTTGACATTTTGGGAAATTTGCCCATTCGCCTTTTTGCCGAGAGTTACATGAGAAGATTGATACCACTGTCATGTCTGTAAGCTAAGTATGAAGCGACAGGCAGCAGCGGATTAGCTTAGCTTAGCTTAGCTTAGCTGAGCTGAGCTGAGCTGAGCTGAGCGTAAAGACTGGAAACAGGGGAAGGCAGCTAGCCTGGCTCTGTGCAAAGGTAACGCCATGACTGTGGGTGGAAAAAATAGCCATTTTTGCTGAGAAGTTTGATATCACTTTAATGTTTGTGTGCTATATATAAAGCTACTGCTGATTAGCTTAGCTTGAGGGCTGGAAACGGGGAAACAGCTAGCCTGGCTCTGTGCAAAGGTGACGCCTTGACTGAGAGGGGAAAAATAGCCATTTTCAATGAGAAGATGGATACCACTACTGTGTGTGTTCTAAATAAAGAGCTATAGCCGATTAGCTTAGCTTAGCTTCAAGACTGGAAACTGGTGGAAACAGCTAACCTGGTTCTGTGCAAAGGTGACGCCACGACTGAAGAGGGAGAAATAGCCATTTTAAATGAGAAGACTGATACCGCTTTCATGTTTGTATGCTAGATGTAAAGCTACTGCTGATTAGCTTAGCTGAGCTTAGCTTAAAGACAGGAAACAAGTGAAAGCAGATAGCCCGACTGTCCACAGATAACAAAATCCACCAACTAGTTTCTCCAAAACGCATTTACTTTGCCCATTACTTTTTGAATTAATTGTTTTGTCAGTAAAATGTCAGACAAAACTGAAACGCCCTATGTAATCATCTTCATCTGTACTCAAAGCAGCCATGCCCTTAATATTACGCAACTTTAAGCCTTAATGAAATACAAAGAGGTGAGTTATATAAAATAATTCACCTCCTGTACAATTGTCATGAACTTGGAAATTTTGCGATAGAGACCAAAACCGTTTTTGTAACAGGCTGTAAACATGTTTATTTCTGCTGTTAAGCTGGACATTTTAACATGGGGGTCTCTGGGTATCGACTCGCTTTTGGAGGCAGCCTCAAGTGGCCATTAGAGGAACTGCGGTTTTTGGCACAACTGCATTGGCGTTGGTTTCATCTTGGTTTTATCCAACCCACAGTCCAAAAATCCAAAGCTATTAAGTTCATTATCAGGCATGACAAAGAAAGGTGTCAAACTGCATTTAAGAAGCATTAAACCAGCTAATGTTTGGCTTTTTTGCGTAAAATTTACTTAAATAATTCTGCCAGTTAATTTTCTATCAGTCGTCTAATCTTTGCAGTATCTTGAGTATCGATCTTTTTTTAAATAGCTCTTGGTGAGAAAGCAAATTGGTGTATTTCCCCAAATGTCAAACTATTCCTTTAGCTTCATTTCCACAATCAGCAGCAGTATTTAGAAAAGTCTGATGTTTTGGATCTGCATTGTTATTTCTAGTGATAATCCACAACATTCATTTCAAACGCGTGGCCTAAGTATTTTCTTTTCATCAAGCCTTCCCATCACGACGCCTTGAGAAGCTGCAGTCTCGAGATCGAACTCACTGCTGACTCAGAGTCTCTCCGTTGAGATAAAGGAAAAGAAGCGGCTCTCCTCTTTGCCTTGAGGGACAGTTCTCAACAACCATTGATCCAGGATTGAACAGCTTCTTTCTGTAACATTTAAAAAGAAATCATGAAATCAGTGTTTTTTCGGGGGCTGCTTCCTCCCACCGGAGGATGTCTGCTAACGCCCGGCTGCTGCTTCACAGCAAGTGTTCTTTGAAATGATTCCTCTCCTCCCGGGTGAACGCCATCCACTGACTGAGATCTTCTGTAGTGTGGTGTACTGTATGCAGTTTTATCGTCACAAAGGGATGAGTTTGTACTTGTCTCATGTTTCGTGGAGTGCGTGCTTTGTGGTGTTTTGTGTCCTGTGTGTGCGAGGATGTGCGTATGCGTGTGTGTGTGTGTGTGTGTGTGTGTGTGTGTGTTTGTTGTGAGAGTGCGGCTGCCTATCAGCCTTATACGTTCTTGGATACTCTTTTGTTTTTCTTCCCAGATGATAAAACTGCTTTTCCATTTATCATGTAAGCAATTTTAGATGCATAGACGTGCCTTCTATGCATATGCCTATGTGTATGTGATAGCTATTAAAAAACAAGACAGTGCTCTTTAGTTCCATCGCCATTCAAGAACCTGTAACACTTAAATGTGAATTCTTTCATCCTGAACAAAAAAAGGAAAAAAAAAAAGGTGATCGCAATGCAAACAAACTATATTTTTTAACATGTATATTGTACATGAGTACCTGGTAGAGGAGAATGTACTTACTAAAACATATCTACTTGCCAATAAGATATACTGTATGTATATTCCTACAGCTTTCTCTCTGTGACACAGGGAGGGACCTCTCACAAAGCTTCAGAGGTTTTATTGTATGACTTTCAATGCAGTTAACCATGTTAACTTCCTCAATAACAATAAATGGCAGGCTCATGCCTCATTAAGACCGTGTCTATATGTTTCTTTTACTGCACTATTTACACGTTTGTTTGGTCAGTGTTGCTTGATTGATGGCCAGTAGGCGTGTCAGTATTGATGATAACTGTGACAGTTAAAGTATTCTAATCATATTAATGATACACAGATGATCCCCAACAACATCTGGTTGCCTTTCCTCAATCGTTTTGTCCAATTTTGTGCAGTTATGGTGACAGACTCTATTTCTACCTTCCAACACTTGTATTTTGAGTGTAAATCATTTCCCAAAAAAGAGACAAAACGATTGATAATCAAAGTTAATGATGAATTTAACTGATAGCTTCTTTTTTGCCTCGCACTGGCGATATCTGTGGTCAAAGGTATTATGTTTTTTTTGGGCATTTTTTTGCATTTAATGGACAGGACAGTTAAGTGTGAAGGGAGAGAGGGAATGACATGCAGCAAGGGGCCACAGGCTGGACTCGAACCCGGGCCGCTGCGGCAACAGCCTTGTACATGGGGCGCCTGCTCTACCACTAAGCCACTGACGCCCCGAGAGGTATTATGTTTTTGGGTTGTACACCCATCCGTCTGTTTGTACGTACAACCCATCCTTGTGAACACGATATCTCAAGAACGGCTCAAGGGGATTTCCTCAAAATTGGCACAAATGTCCTCATTGAAGAAAAACTGATTTGAATTTTGGTTGTCAAAGGTCATATACCTTGAGGGAATTTCTTTAAATTTGGCCCAAACATTTACTTGTACTCAGTAATGAACTGGTTACATTTTGGTTGTCAAAGGTCAAGGTCACTGTGACCTTGCGTCTGCATTATTCTTGTGAACACGATATCTCAAGAACGTCTCAAGGGATTTCCTCAAATTTGGCACAAACACCCACACTGACTGAAGAAAAAGTGATTAGAATTTTGGTTGTCGAAGCTCATATACCTTGAAGGAATTTCTTTAAATTTGAAACATTTACTTGTACTCAACAATTAACTGGTTGGATTTTAGTGGTCAAAGGTCAAGGTCAATGTGACCTTGTCTGTCTTTTCTTTAAATTTGACATAAACGTCCACTTGGACTGAAGAATAAACTGATTAGAATTTTGTGGTCAAAGGTCAGTGTGACTTCAAACAAAAAAAAACATGTTTTTGGCCATAACTTAAGAATGCATTTTCTAATTATGACACAAATCTTGAACAGTATAAAATAATGAAGTGATGACATTTTATATCCAAAAGGTCAAAGGTCAGCTTGACTGTGACATCATCATGTTTTAATGTCATATCTCAAAGTTAATGATGAATTTAACTGATAGATTTTCTTTATGCCTCCGTACTGGCGATGGCTGCAGTCAGAGGTATTATATTTTTGGGTTGTACGTCCGTCCATCTGTTGGTGTGTACATCCCATCCTTGTGAACACGATATTTCAAGAACGCCTCAACGGAATTTCTTAAAATTTGGCACAAATGTCCATGTGGACTGAAGAAAAAGTAATTAGAATTTTGGTTGTCGAAGGTCATATACCTTGAAGGAATTTCTTTAAATTTGAAACAAACATTTACTTGTACTCAACAATTAACTGGTTGGATTTTAGTGGTCAAAGGTCAAGGTCAATGTGACCTTGTCTGCCTCATGTTTATATATGTTATATCAAGAATACCTTAAGGGAATTTCTTTAAATTTGACACAAACGTCCACTCAGACTGAAGAATAAACTGATTAGAATTTAATGGTCAAAGGTCACTGACCTCACAAAACATTCATACACTTATACACTTATGACCAAACTTAACACAAATGTCTAACAGGATAAAATAATGAAGGTCAAAAGGTCAAAGGTCAGCTTCACTGTGACATCATCATGTTTTAACGTCATATCTCAGGAACAGAAGGGGAGACATTTGGTAAGATACTGAATTGGTGACTCTAATCTTGAAACTGTGCTGATTGTATAGATCTTCTGTGTGTGAAGCATCCATGTTTTCACTGACATGGATGACATGAACACTATTATTCCACTATTATTTTGAATTTGACAATATTCTAAATTCGCCACGAGTCAAGTAAACAGCGTATTCAGTTTGGATTTTCCAAACTGGGCCTTTTTCTGAATGTAGTATTTTCTGCTTTAAAACATTATGAAAGATTTGGATATCAACAGGTTTTTGGAGGTGCGCAAATATCACACCGTCGACCTTTTAAAGATGGTGGCTGAAGGGATTAAAGAGGGAGACTGTGTTCGTTCAGTCCAACAAGTCTAGTAGAATATTCATTTTCATTAACCATGTAAACTGCTCAGGAGATATTTTGTCTTTTTCGGAATAAAGGGCAAAAAAATTTACATTTTGATGCATAAATTATGTAACAGTGGGAGAAGGAAGAATTCAAAGTTCAGACAAATAACTGTCCACTGACACTACCAAGACAACAGTAAAAAAATCATCATATTTTGGGTTAATTTGACCCTTTAATGTGGTAAAAGAAAACATTTACCGGCTCCTAAACCCACTTATAATCAACACTTAAACCCACTTTCTTTTTGGGTGAGTAATTAGATTATGTTTGTTGTTGTTTTTGTCTTATTTTCCATCATAATTGCATTAAACCTCATCTGGAGACCTTTAAGCACTGAACAGGGATCAGTATTAGTTTATCCTAATCCTGTTTGCCTCATGGGACGAGGTACAGTGGAGCTGACATGAGCTCAGCGCCTAATGAGGATATCGACATTTAGTTAGAGCAGAGGGAACAAGGGATACACGGGGAGTAATGTCAGAGACAAAACATATCGACAGCCAAAATCAGCAATCTCTTATGTTCATTTATATCATATTTACATCTTGTCTGCATGATCGTGCAGTGCTTTAGTCTTATCATTAAGTGCACTGTGGTCATTATCATGTCTATGAATTATATAACACACTGTGGTTTATAGGAAATGTTAGGCTACAGTGTGTATTTGGGTTGGAGGTCTGATCCTGGAGGTTATTGTGCTCGATTTTTTAAATTATTTTTAAGAAAACAATCCAAATCAGACATGTAAAATACACACAGAAAGACGTCTGAAGAGAGTGAACATGAACGCACCATCAAAACACATCTAGATTATTCTGTGAGGCACATAATTATAATTATAGATGTGTTTAACAGTCCGTCTGAGGTGGTGACGGTTTAAAAAACTGCTGAAAAGGGAAACCTGTTGTTTTCTAACTTGGTATAACTTTTTCTCAAACAAGTTTGTATTGTAAAATCAAAGTGGGGAAACACAGATAACTTTTTATTTCCAGACATAAACAGTCACATGTAGAAATACTGAGACTGAAAATTCTGTTATCATCCACGAAAACACTCACCGTTTTTTCATCTTTAAAAAATGAGTTCAGGTTTGATTTTTAAAAGGTTTTTTTCTTATTTTTGTTCACTTGTAAACATAAAACATTTGCAGACATGTTGATGTGGAACGTGTTAAACAGTTGTGCATCCAGCAGACGTGGAACAACATCATCATTCAGTTTGTTGTTTCTGACCATCTGATGAGAGTAACTCCAATAATTACTCTCTGTTTATCACTGTGTTTGGACTCTATGACACGTCCAACAGGTCGGAGGCCAGTTGGAGCATATTTGAATATTTATATTATAAATGATAATGACAGCCTCAGCTGCAAGAGTGTGCAATATTTGATTTCTGATACAACTGTGTGTGATTTTTCCCAACAATCATAATTTTGGCAGTTAGACAAGTTTATATATTAAACCCTGAAATATGTGTTAATGAAGGAACATGAACCTTTTTCTCTCTGAGTTAAATCAGCTAAAATACATTTGATTCATCTGACATTAATATGAACAACACTGTGAAGAGTTGTTAATCCTCCACAGGAATAGAGCGATACAAAAAGTGAAGTATACTTTAAGGATTTTATTGTATTAATCCTTGTAGTTAAAGCGGGGAAACCGGAGCACCCGGAGAAAACCCGTTGCCACACGTAAGATCATATTCAGTCCTGACGGCTTTTGTTTCTGTCCTGACGGACAGAAACAAAAGCCGTGTGTCTGTCAGGACTGAATACAAACCTACGTGCTGTCCTGTGGCGTGTCGTGGCCTGAGAATGTGATGTTTCATTCTCTGTTGGCCCTCTCCTTGTACTGGCGGAGGTGTTTCGGTGTCACGAACTTCTTGAACCTCCGCCACAGAGAAACTTCCAGCTGTTGTTCAGGCACATCCTGGGGAGCGTTGTCCTCTCTGCTGTCTCCTGCTGGCTGGAGGTGGTTGGAGAGCGGCTCATAGGTGATCTGAGACATCATCTCTTGCTGCAGAGCATGGTTTATTCTCTGCTGTGCCCTCGTGGCCTCCCTCTGTGCAGTCAGTTCACAGGTCAGCTCGAGGTTGGAGCTGATCTGTTTCTGCAGCTGCTCCTTCAGCTCCTCAAGCTGAGCTGCAAACACCTCCTCCTTCTCTCTTTGCAGGCAGGTCACCTCCTTCATCTGCTGTTCTAGGGCTTGCTTATCTTCTCTAAGCCTTTCAACCAGCATCAGGTCTTTGGTGAGGGTGTCCTTCAGCTGACCCCTGACCTCCTGCAGTTTTGTCTGCAAGACGTCAGCCTGCTGCTTTTCTGCCTGAAGCTGGTCCGTCAGCTTGGTTATTTCAGCTGACTGGTCCAGCTCAGAGGGAGGTGCAGTGGAGGGCACACTTCTCAGTCTCTCTATCTCCTCCTCACACTTCAACCTCAAGCTGCGCTCCTCATGCAGCTTCCTCATTGCCTCCAGCCCCTTCTGCCTCTCGAAGTGTCTCGCTTGCTCAGCCATGAATCTCATGTGTCTCTCCTGGTTGAGCGCATAGTGTGCATGCTGCAGGCGCTGGTGAAGTGGCACAAACACAGGTGGTCCTCTGAACGGCACTGGACCATGAGGTGGAAATGGGGGTCTCCTTCGTGGAGCTCTCCTGACATTGTAAGGGAGCTCCAGACGGTCACCTGCCTCATTATGTTCCTCTGGCTTAGTGTTGAGCTCCAGAGAGTCACCTGCCTCATTATGCTCCTTCACAGTCTCAGCCTCTGGCTCAGTGGCGACCTCCTTGCCTACCTCCTGCTGGTTGGTGGTCTCAAGGCAGCTCCCACTGAGCTTGGCCAACAGCTTCTGTCTCTCCATCCTGAGGGCTCTGACCTCTGTGTCAACCCTCAGGGCCCACGCCTCTGGACTTGAGACCTCGTCCGTTGGGATGTGATCTCTGTTTGCGTCCATCTCTGAGCTGAAAGGTAATTTCAGTAGTCTCTCTGAAGATGTCTGCTGTTATCCAACCGTATGGCTCCAAATAATATCCTTGAAGCGTGTGTGTGGATAACAGCTGAATTTACAGTCGACCAGGTCTATTTACCAACTCTGAGTTTTGATGCGTGATGTCACGCTTACATCACAGTACATTTTTGCCATTAATTTCTATGCATGGCCTAAATGTGGGCGGTGTCAAACGTTCGACTCCGCCCACATTGAGGTCTAAGTTCGAAAAAAACACTTAACTGTTGTAATGCGCATGCGCATGTTCACCGCTCTAGCTTGGACTAGTTGAACAGTACAGACGTCCCGCGGCTCACCGGGACCTGCAGACCAAGGGGAAGGAGTTGACTGAAGAAACGCGAGTCGTCACGCTGCCTACAGACTGTGTGAGTACCTGTAGTGCCGTATTTTAACAAAGCAAACCGGAAATTAGCACTATTAGTTTGGTTTGATGCCGCTCGCTCCGCCGTTGTGTCAAGCTAGCACGGTGTTAGCATGCTAGCTTGTAGCACCAACAGTAAACATAAACATGCTGCCAGACTGTTTAACTTACACCACATGTGTGTATTAATGGCTTATAGAAATTACAGTTGTGCTCAAAGATATACACTCACCGGCCACTTTATTAGGTACACCTTGCTAGTACCAGGTGGGACCCCCTTTTTAATTCTTGGTGTCACAGATTCAACAAGGTGCTGGAAACATTCCTCAGAGCTTTGGGTCCATATTGACATGATGACATCACACAGTTGCTGCAGATTTGTCAGCTGCACATCCATGATGAGAATCTCCCGTTCCAGCACACCCCAAAGGTGCTCTATTGGACTGAGATCTGGTGACTGTGGAGGCCATTGGAGTACAGTGAACTCATTGTCATGTTTGAGATGATGTGAGCTTTGTGACATGGTGCGTTATCCTGCTGGAAGTAGCCATCAGAAGATGGGTACACTGTGGTCAAAGGGATGGACACGCTCAGCAACAATACTCAGGTAGGCTGTGGTGTTTAAACCATGCTCAGTTGGTACTAAGAAAATCTCCCCCACACCATTACACCACCAGCAGCATCCTGAAGCGTTGATACAAGGCAGGATGGATCCATGCTTCCATCTGAATGTGGTTTTTCCAATCTTCTATTGTCCAGTTTTGGTGAGCCCGTGGCCGGTGAGTGTCTATCAAAGTCTTGATGGACATTCACCTTCCCTCAGTGAAATCATATTTCCATTACTACCTGTTTTATTTACAGGTTTCCATCACATCAGACTTCTTCCTGCAACCAGAGGGACCCTGCAACACTTATGTATTTTTCTGTTTCATTGTAACTGTGTTTAAAGAGCATTTTTCATGTTTTCTTAAATTGTTGCTTAATAAAACAAATGGACTGTAGCATGTGTCACATGTCTTTTTTGTCTTTTTAGTGGAGGCTGTAAATGTGTTAGTATGATGAAGTATGTAACTTGTATGTTGTATGGTCCTCTTGGGGGACTCTGAGGTGTTCCCAGGCCAGATTTCATTTATTTCCTTTTGACCCCTTCCCGGGGTATAAGGGACAAACAAAAATAGCAATAACAAATCAGAGCAGGCGGCAACCAATGTACAACAAAATAAATAGAACAGAATACATACGTACAAGTCAAAGCAAATCACGAGAAACTATTCAGGATTTTCTTTAAAAGTTTCAACAAATTTGACAAAACCTTTACTTTTCGAGATGACATTAACTTTTGAAACTTGTAAATATTTGGATTTACTCTATAGAACTGTCCGACCAACTCTCTTCTCTCTTTGTTAAAAAAGGAACACACAAGTTCATAATGATATTCGTCTCCTCGATTGCCAGTCAAACAAAGAGTACATTGCAGAGGGACATTTTCACGATCATACCTGCGCTCAGAGATAGGTAACTTATGATTTCCACACCGAAACTTAGACAAACAAATCCTTTCGGCAGGTCTTAACATAATCAGATAAGGTTCAAAAGTGAAATCAGTTTTAAACAATTTATAACTATCACATAAAGGGTTGCTTTGTACTTTCTCATGCCATCTCTGTAGTTCCATGTCAGATAGTCTACGTTCAGTCATTAACTTTAAATACTTAGGGTTCATCCGTCCAGCGTCATGCCATAAGTACGATAAACCACAATCATCAAGAATATTTTTAACTTTGGAAATCCATTTACACTGAAAAATATTGTCATCATACAAAATCTTGAAAACAATAAACACAATCAAAGAGATTTTTGTTGTATTATGGCTAATTAAATGTACCTAAAAGTTAATCATTCTCATGTTTACCTTTAAATCTAAACTGTTTCAACCAAACTCTCCATAAATAATACAATTTGCTGTGCGTTTATTAACAATAAGTAAACGTTTCAAGAAAGATCTGTGAAGCATTTCACTTTGGTCAAGTTTATGAAATCCCCAGACTTCGCTTCCATATAAAAGAATAGGCACTATAAGCTGGTCAAATAACTCACATTGTATATCAACAGGTAAGTGTAATCTAGTAACTCTGTTTTCCAAGGAGAATAAAGCTCTTTCAGCTAGTTTAACTTGCTTAGCTATTGCTTTATCAAATCGTCCATTAAAATTAAATAATGTTCCAAGATAGTCATACTCAAAATCAACTTCTAATTTATCTGAACCAAACAACACCAGTCAGTGGGGACTATACCTGTTAACAGTACCAAATTAAAGAATTTAACTATAATGTTCAACACTTCCAAAGGGGAGTTCTTTATATATTCATCTATAACATCATCAATACCGTCTGCTTTTTTATTTTTTTAACCATTCGCTGTATTTCTTCCAAAGTAAACAAAGCATTTATGTATTCATTTGTAGGAGAGGTGACTTGTCTGAGGTCAAATTGCTGGTCTTCTGGTGTACAATTATCACTCGATTTTTGGCAGAGTTTCTTAAAATATTCAGCAAGTTTCAATAGATATATTCAGCAACAATACTCAGGTAGGCTGTGGTGTTTAAACCATGCTCAGTTGGTACTAAGAAAATCTCCCCCACACCATTACACCAGCAGCAGCAGCCTGAAGCGTTGATACAAGGCAGGATGGATCCATGCTTCCATCTGAATGTGGTTTTTCCAATCTTCTATTGTCCAGTTTTGGTGAGAAAACCCGTGTGAATTGTAGCCTCAGTTTCCTGTTGTTAGCTGACAGGAGTGGCACCTGGAGTGGTCTTCTGCTGCTGTAGCCCATCTGCTTCAAGGTTGGACAAGGTGTTGTTGCTTCAGAGATGCTCTTCTGCACACCTTGGTTGGAACCAGTGCTTATTTGACTTCCTGTTGCCTTTCTATCATCTTGAACCAGTCTGGCTATTCCCAACTGCCTGTAATGTTAGTGTTACCATAACCCCACGCTGTAGGATATCAAGCATTATAAGACAAATAACATTGGTAAATGTCTGGCGCCCTTGTGTCTTGGCAATGAACGTGTCTTTAGGATTATTTTGGGTTTCTTTTTACACCACAAAAAGAATGAGAGCACAAAGATTTTAACATGCCATTCTCCATCCATCCACCAGAGGTCATCAGACTTTCCCACCTGTCACCTGACTCCCACATCCACCTGCTCAGCTGTTCTTCATTTCCCAATTATCCCTCAGAGTATTCATACTGGCCCAGCACCACATGCTCATTGGAAGATTGTCAGTGTTGCCTGAAACCTGCATCTGCTGCCAGTAAGATTATGCACCTTCTTTTTCTCAGTTAATCTCCAGATATCTCGTTGTTAAAACTTTCACCCTGTTCATCAAATGTATGCTTTATGTTACAAATTAAAACGTGTTTGTCATATTTTAAGTTGAGTAAACTTGTGATGCACAAGGATCAGAGGACAAAGTGCCAAGTGAAGGGTCATTATACGGAAACGTGCCATTTTGTGTCTCTCAAACAAAACTGTGCTGTAAATGTCAATAAACAATAAATACACTATAATCATTTTAGAATTTATTTTCCATGATATCTCTTGTAACATTAAAACAATGTAAAATTTTATTTTTTTCAAAGAGTTTTAAACACCTTTTTGTATGAAGCATCATTCAAAAACTGTAAAAATGGCCTGTCGCTCAACATGATTGTTCTACTTTTACTAGCTATTAAGGCCCAAAAAAGTCAAACTATCATAAAAACATAAACTTATATATAAAGCCTCAAGTGTCCTTTCGTTATTCATGAATGGGTTTTATTCTTAATGTATGTAAAATGTTGTAAAAAAAAAACAAAAAAACATCAGTTTAGTCAGGACGCCAGGTAGTCGTCAACCCTGTTACTTTTAATGAAAACACCCCTTCTGAGATAATGGACTGCTCTGAAAGTTGCATCATCAGTGAGTGAAATCAGCTTCCGTTTGTGAACATGCTGGTGACAAGACAAATAAGTGTCCTCTTCTTTTCATGATTTTTCTCAGAGTTATACAATGTTTGACAGAGGGGGACGAGCTTATTGTGTCAGCCCTGTTTCCACAAAAGTAAAAAAGATATTTGTTAAAATTTTTTAACGTACATAAATAACATGATATAAGCCTGTAATGAATGCACACCATGTGGTCTCATGACCTTCACCACATGGCTAGTAATGGCTGCCAAGAACATTTTTCGTCAACCCTGTTACCATTCTAGCATAAAAGGGTTGATGGTAACAGGGTTGACAAAAGTGTGGTTTTGCGAGTACATGAAAATACTTTCCTTACCAATAGCAATTACATTATATACATGGTTTTACAAGTTTCATCGCTAGCTGAGAGGGAAATTGAAAAAATTGTGCACTTGGTGACAAGTTTTTGAAATTTGGCATAGTGTTAAACTTGGTGGATTGGTACAACATGGTCCAGCATGGAACCCATTACAATTTGGAGCAGATCCAAATCTCTGGTGAGGGCCATATTGAAATTTGTGGCTATCCGAACTTGGTTTTTGAAAACCTTATACCCATACCTTACACTATGCCAAATTTCAAAAACTTGTCACCTAGTGCACAGTTTTTTCAATTTCCCTGTCAGCTAGCGATGAAACTTGTAAAACCATAATGTAAATGCTATTGGTAAGGAAAGTATATATTCATGTACTCGCAAAACCATACTTTTGTTAACTCTGTTACGTCAACCCTGTTACACTAGAATGGTAACAGGGTTGACGAAAAATGTTCTTGGCAGCCATTACTAGCAATGTGGTGAATGTCATGAGACCACATGGTGTGCATTCATTAGAAGCTTATATCATGTTATTTATGTACATTAAAAATTTTAACATATCTTTTTAACGTGTCCTTTTGTGAAAACAGGGCTGACACAATAAGCTTGTCTCCCTCTGTCAAACATTATATAACTCTAAGAAAAATCATGAAAAAAAGAGGACACTTACTTGTCTTTTCACCAGCATGTTCACAAAAGGAAGCTGATTTCACTCCCAGGAAATGATGCAACTTTCGGAGCAGGCCAAACATGTTCAATGGATCAAATTCATTGTGACTGTCCTTTCAATATCCTTCATGTTTTGAAAATGCTAAAACCTCTCAATAAATATGTCTCCAAACTATTCTTTGATTAGTCATGTTGAATTAAAGGATTATGAATGTCCCATTATCTCCATTACACCCAAAGCTGCAACTTAAACTATCAGTATGGTAACTGTTGTCAACCCTGTTACTGAGGTGTCAGCCCTGTTACTTGTATAATATTCTAGTATAATTCAAAAAATGAAAAGACAAATGTCAATTCAACTCATTTTATATGTTAAGTAAAAGAAACCAGTAATCTACAGAATGAAATGTGGGTATTGTTTTTTTTCCATATTCTGTTCTTAAAAATAAAGATGCTGTGAAAGCGTCAATTGCAAATGAGCATATTCATTCATGGATAAAACATAAACACCTCAATATTCTCACTGTACAAATACACTCAGTGTAACAAGGGGAGATTTATCCTTCAAAGTATATCAGATTTGTTGTAAATATGCATTTAAAACGTTTTCAAACACTAATTGGTGTAATGTAACAGGGTTGACAAAACACATATGCATCTTGATTAAATGTGGAAAAAAAAAAAAAAATAAGATAGCCTGACATGGCACAGCACATATTTCTGATAGGTAAAGATCTATTTAATCCAAAAAGGGTCATAAATAGTTTTAAAACAGTACTTTGAAAATCGAACATTAAGAATGGGAAATGGCACGTTTTCATATAATGACCCTGCAGTTTAAAACTTTACAAAAATAGATAATGCATCATCATCATCACCACACAGTCAAAATGTTTCACCACCTGATTCAGTTGCTGTTTAAAGGCCTCCTGCTCTCCTTGCTCTGGGGTGTGTTGGTTCACCCAGATGCTGTGCAGTCATGTGACCGCCCTGAAGGAGGCACTTTTAGAGCACGCCACCACCACCAGACGAGACCTGCTCGCACCGTTGTTTCCTCCATTTCATGCACACAACAGTTATTTATACCCCTGCAGCAGGGTTACAATAAGTTGCCGTCACCTCTGCATTCAGTCCTAGTTGTGAAGTCTCAACCCAGTCATCAGAGGAAAATGTATGTCACTACAAACCACAGAAATGTCATCTTTGTATGTTTTATGTGTCATGGTAACATTTATAAAGTGACATATACCAACGTGACACAGCTGTAAAGCTGCAGACCATTGTTTGAGACCAACAAACAGCAACACCTGTTGTTTTTTAGTGACCAGTGGCTGTGTTTCCCTAACTTTGGGTGTTTCTAGTGGCCTGTCACCACTTTTTCAGTGGCTTTTGTGCAGCAGAATGTGGGTATTTTAAAGCAAAACATAACCTTAGTGTCTTATCTGGGGTTTGCAGGAATGTACACTGCCAACATTTTCTCTGGTGATTAGATTTACATTCTGTTATATATCAAAAGTTGTGTTAGCTGAGGAACAAAAAGCCTTAAGTTGTTGTTTGAATGTGACTGTGTTTTGTTGGTTCCTCAGGGCTGATTACTGGGAACTATGGTGAAATATGGAGGGGACACAGATGGATGAAAACCCTAAACATTTTGGGACAAGATGCACAATGGAAATGATTCAAGAGGAGTCTGCCTCTGCTGCAGAATCAGTAAATACAATATTGGATGAAAATAACTCATAAGTGGAAATGTTTTTCTCTGCGTTTGTAACTTTTAAATTGATCTTTATGCTGCAATTTTGAAAGGTACTTATTTGTTGAACGTAACATTGACATATTCCCACTTTTTAAAGTTTTAATGGGGAGCTGTTTAACAGTTGTGCATCAGCAGATGTGGAACATAATAAATATTAAAATATGTGTTTTTGGTCTCTATCAACTCCCAAGGAAAATATCTGTGTGTCTAGCTGCTAAATGTTCTACTTTCTACAACCACGAGTTGCACAACCACAAAAAACATTTCTAGACATTTTTATGTGGAGCGTGTTAAGCAGTTGTGCATCCAGCAGCCGTGGAACAACATTATCATTCAGTTTTAGTCTTGTTTCTGACCATCTGATGAGAGTAACTCAATAATTACTCTGCTTTTATCACCGTTTTTGGTCTCTATGATAACAATTTCAATCTGATCAGGATCCTCCTGGGTCCCTCCTGTTAGAGGTGTTCTGGGCACATCCAACTGGTAGGAGGCCCCAGGCCTGGGAACACCTCAGAGTCCCCCAAGAGGACCATACAACATACAAGTTACATCCTTCATCATACTAACACATTTACAGCCTCCACTAAAAAGACAAAACATACATGTGACACATGCTACAGTCCATTTGTATTTATTAAGCAACAATTTCAGAAAACATGAAAAATGCTCTTTAAACACAGTTACAATGAAACAGAAAAATACATAAGTGTTGCAGGGTCCCTCTGGTTGCAGGAAGAAGTCTGATGTGATGGAAACCTGTAAATAAAACAGGTAGTAATGGAAATATGATTTCACTGAGGGAAGGTGAATGTCCATCAAGACTTTGATAGACACTCACCAGCCACAGGTTTTCTCACCAAAACTGGACAATAGAAGATTGGAAAAACCACATTCAGATGGAAGCATGGATCCATCCTGCCTTGTATCAACGCTTCAGGCTGCTGCTGGTGGTGTAATGGTGTGGGGGAGATTTTCTTAGTACCAACTGAGCATGGTTTAAACACCACAGCCTACCTGAGTATTGTTGCTGACCGTGTCCATCCCTTTATGACCACAGTGTACCCATCTTCTGATGGCTACTTCCAGCAGGATAACGCACCATGTCACAAAGCTCACATCATCTCAAACATGACAATGAGTTCACTGTACTCCAATGGCCTCCACAGTCACCAGATCTCAGTCCAACAGAGCACCTTTGGGATGTGCTGGAACGGCAGATTCTCATCATGGATGTGCAGCTGACAAATCTGCAGCAACTGTGTGATGTCATCATGTCAATATGGACCCAAAGCTCTGAGGAATGTTTCCAGCACCTTGTTGAATCTGTGACACCAAGAATTAAAAAGGGGGTCCCACCTGGTACTAGCAAGGTGTACCTAATAAAGTGGCCGGTGAGTGTATATCTTTGAGCACAACTGTAATTTCTATAAGCCATTAATACACACATGTGGTGTAAGTTAAACAGTCTGGCAGCATGTTTATGTTTACTGTTGGTGCTACAAGCTAGCATGCTAACACCAAGCTAGCTTGACACAACAGCGTAGCGAGCAGCATCAAACCAAACTAATAGTGCTAATTTTCGGTTTGCTTTGTTAAAATACGGCACTACAGGTACTCACACAGTCTGTAGTCAGTCAACTCCTTCCCCTTGGTCTGCAGGTCCCGGTGAGCCGCGGGACGTCTGTACTGTTCAACTAATAAACTTGCACAACGGTTTTTTTAAACGTGTGCCCTGAGCAACCTGCCGCATAGAGATGCACGGCACAAATGTACTGTGACGTATGTGTGACGTAATGCATCAAAGACCATCAAAATTGGTATTAACATGTATGAGACTGTAAATTCAGCTGTTATCCACACACACACTTCAAGGATATTATTTGGAGCCATACGGTTGGATAACAGCAGACATCTTCAGAGAGACTACTGAAATTACCTTTCAGCTCAGAGATGGACGCAAACAGAGATCACATCCCAACGGACGAGGTCTCAAGTCCAGAGGCGTGGGCCCTGAGGGTTGACACAGAGGTCAGAGCCCTCAGGATGGAGAGACAGAAGCTGTTGGCCAGGCTCAGTGGGGGCTGCCTTGAGACCACCAACCAGCAGGAGGTAGGCAAGGAGGTCGCCACTGAGCCAGAGGCTGAGGCACCACCAAGCCATCAGGTGGAGATGCAGATGGAACAGCATGAGTCAGCAGGTGACCCTTTGGAGCTCAACACTAAACCAGAGTCAGAGGAACATAATGAGGCAGGTGACCATCTGGAGCTCCCTTACAATGTCAGGAGAGCTCCACGAAGGAGACCCCCATTTCCACCTCATGGTCCAGTGATGTTCAGAGGACCACCTGTGTTTGTGCCACTTCACCAGCGCCTGCAGCATGCACACTACGCGCTCAACCAGGAGAGACGCATGAGATTCATGACTGAGCAAGCGAGACACTTCGAGAGGCAGAAGGGGCTGGAGGCAACGAGGAAGCTGCATGAGGAGCGCAGCTTGAGGTTGAAGTGTGAGGAGGAGATAGAGAGACTGAAAAGTGTGCCCTCCACTGCACCTCCCTCTGAGCTGGACCAGTCAGCTGAAATAACCAAGCTGACGGACCAGCTTCAGGCAGAAAAGCAGCAGGCTGACGTCTTGCAGACAAAACTACAGGAGGTCAGGGGTCAGCTGAAGGACACCCTCACCAAAGACCTGATGCTGGTTGAAAGGCTTAGAGAAGATAAGCAAGCCCTAGAACAGCAGATGAAGGAGGTGACCTGCCTGCAAAGAGAGAAGGAGGAGGTGTTTGCAGCTCAGCTTGAGGAGCTGAAGGAGCAGCTGCAGAAACAGATCAGCTCCAACCTCGAGCTGACCTGTGAACTGACCGTACAGAGGGAGGCCATGAGGGCACAGCAGAGAATAAACCATGCTCTGCAGCAAGAGATGATGTCTCAGATCACCCCTGAGCCGCTCTCCAGCCAGCAGAGAGGACAACGCTCCCCAGGATGTGCCTGAACAACAGCAGGAAGTTTCTCTGTGGTGGAGGTTCAAGAAGTTCGTGACACCGAAACACCTCCGCCAGTACAAGGAGAGGGCCAACAGAGAATGAAACATCACGTTCTCAGGCCCACGACACGCCGCAGGACAGCACGTAGGTTTGTATTCAGTGTATTCTTAGTGTTATAGATTCAACAAGGTGCTGGAAACATTCCTCAGAGATGTTGGTCCACATTGACATGATGATATCACACAGTTGCTGCAGATTTGTCGGCTGCACATCCATGATGAGAATCTGCCGTTCCAGCACATCCCAAAGGTGCTCTATTGGACTGAGATCTGGTGACTGTGGAGGCCATTGGAGTACAGTGAACTCATTGTCATGTTTGAGATGATGTGAGCTTTGTGACATGGTGCGTTATCCTGCTGGAAGTAGCCATCAGAAGATGGGTACACTGTAGTCATGAACAGAAATGGAACAGAAAGACCTTTATTGTCATCATTCAACATGTGTATGATGAAATTAAAACAGCTGCCTCTGATGGTGCAAGGAAGAATAAAAGTACAAGTAAACTGTATAAAACAATGTGTTGTTGTTGACCTGTGAACCCATGTCTGCAGTATTCAGCAACCTAATGGCCCATGGGTAAAAACTGTCTCTGAGTCTGTTTGTCCTGCATTTTAAGGCCCTGTACCTCCTGCCTGAGGGCAGCAGGCTAAACTGCCTCTGATATTTTCTTTGCTCTGCTGAGGCACCGAGAGCTGGCAGTGACTTCCTGAGGAGGCAGAGGGCAACCAATGATCTTTTCAGCAGTTCTGGTCACCCTCTGCAGAGCTTTCCTGTTTGCCACAGAGCAAACCACATTGTGACACAGTACATCAGCATGCTTTCAATGGTGGTGCGGTTGAAGGACACCAGCAGTTTCTCCTGTAGATGGTTTCTCCACAGCACTCGCAGGAAGTCGAGTCTCTGCTGGGCCTTCTTGATGAGTGCTGATGTGTTGGCTGTCCAGGTGAGGTTCACTGTGATACAGGTCCCCAGAAACTTAAAGGAGGCTACCGTCTCCACACATGCCCCGTTAATGTCCAGAGGATCATGGTCCTCTCTCTGCCTCCTGAAGTCAATGACCATGTCTTTGGTCTTGGTGGTGTTGAGCCTCAGGTTGTTCACAATGCACCACTCTGCTAGCTTCTGTACTCCCCCCCCGTACGCTGCCTCTTCTCCACCCGTAATCAGACCTACCACAGTGGTGTCGTCTGCAAATTTAACGATTGAGTTGGAGGGGTGGATCGGGGTGCAGTCGTACATGTAGAGGGCGTACTGTAGCGGGCTCAGCACACAGCCCTGTGAAGAGCCGGTGCTGAGTCTAAGAATGGAGGAGCAGAGCTGGCCCACTTTCACAACGTGAGGCCGGTTAGTCAGGAAGTCTTTGATCCAGGAACAGATAAGGGGGGGATGTCCAGGACAGTCAGCTTCTCAATCAGGGTGTCAGGGATGATTGTGTTAAAAGCTGAGCTGTAATCCACGAACAACATCCTGACATAACTCCTCGGCAGCTGCAGGTGGCTCAGGGCAGTGTGGAGGGCAGTGGAGATGATGTCCTCCCTGGACCGGTTTGCTCTATAGGCAAACTGGTGTGGGTCGCAGTTCTGAGGGAGGCAGGCCTTTATGTGTTGGAGGATGAGTCTCTCAAAGCATTTCATGCCTACAGATGTCAGTGCCACTGGTCTGTAGTTACTGAGGCTCTTGATGACTGTGTGTTTTGGCACTGGGATGATGGTGGCTGTTTTCAGGCAGGATGGTACTGATGCTTGTGTCAGTGATGTATTGAAGATGCTGGTCAGCACTCCAGCCAATTGGTCTGCACAAGCACATAGTACTTTACGGAGTATACCATCCGGTCCTGCAGCCTTCCTCTGGTTCAGTCTTTAGTACACGCCTCATCTGGTGGTCCTGAATGGTGAGCGTGGGAGGACTGGAGGTCTAGCGGGACAGCACCACTGTGGTAGGTCTGGATGCCTCAAAGCGGGCACATTAGTGGTTGAGTTCTTCTGCTAGTGAGGCCTCCGTACTGACTGCCCCAGGTGCATTGCCTTGATAGTGTGTGAGGTGTTGAATGCCCTGCCAGACCTGCAGAGAGTTAATGAAATAACAAAGTTAAAGTGCTTGCTGCATAAACAGACACTATGTAACTGGTACACACGTAATTTCAAATATGTTGCCGTAGCTACAGATTAGTCATCATTATAAAGGCTCGGTAAAACAACTGCTGGTAGGCAGGGGCACGCAAGAGACAGGGGTGGGGCTTACCGCAGCAGCAGAAAATCAAGAGGGGGAGGGATCCAAAAAAACTAAACACCACCCATGACACAGCACACCAACAGCAAAGGAATCGTGAAGGGACACCACAACCAGGGGATTTGGGCTGCTGCTCGCTTCGACCACCAGCACCTGTTTAAGAAAATTAAGAAGAAAACAGTCACTAAAAGCGTAACATATGGTTACCACCTCAGCTGAGCCCTTGGATGTGAAGAAGTTTAACATGTTTGATCAAATTCTTAATGACCGATTGATCAATCGGAGAAATTGTTATCACAGAGACAAAAAACGGTGATAAAAGCAGAGTAATTATTGAGTTACTCTCATCAGATGGTCAGAAACAAGACTAAAACTGAATGATAATGTTGTTCCACGTCTGCTAGATGCACAACTGTTTAACACGCTCCACATAAAAAATGTCTAGAAATGTTTGTGGTTTTTTGTGGTTGTGCGACTCGTGGTTGTAGAGAGTGAAACGTTTAGCAGCTAGAGAGACAGATATTTTCCTCAGGAGTTGGTAGAGACCAAAAACACACCTGAAAGTGAATACTGAAGTTATATTAACATATGATTTACAATGTTCCACATCTGCTGATGCACAACTGTTAAACAGCTCCCCATTAAAACTTTATAAAGTGAGAATATGTCAGTGTTACGTTTAACAAATAAGTACCTTTCAAAAATGCAGCATAAAGACTACCTGTGACATCATGTTAGGAAAAACAGCTTAATTCTCCTGCTGCGGGAAGAAACCTCTTAAAAACGACCCAAATCATTAATTTAGCTTTAAATACTTAATGGTAAGTAAGGTGTACCTAATAAAGTGGCCGGTGAGTGTATATCTTTGAGCACAACTGTAATTTCTGTAATTGCAGTATGAAATACATGACTAAGGATAAACATATATGACACAGCACCATTCTCTGTATTGTTTGTTGTTGTTTGTCAAACGTCTTGTTTCCACATCACTTTGCTTTGACATTATTAAGCCCTGTATGTAGCCTCCCCTCCCTTTATTGAGCTTATTTCTGAGGCTAAATTGCCTAACAAATGATTTTACAGGCTACAGCAACAGACAATGAAACCAGCCACATGAGCGAGCCATTAATACACACATGTAACCACTTTATACTGGTTCAAACCCAGCAGGCTGAAGAAGCCACTCGCCACACTTTCTTCAGGTTCACAGTGTTTATTCTGACAAGAAGCACAATAATGTGGTTGGTGATGATGTACAGAGCCAGACACAGCTCTTGCCCCACAGTGGAAATCATCAGCAGCAAAAGGGGATTACAACTCTTTCACATGTGATCGTATAATATTGTTGGAAACACAAAATAAATGTATACTACAAATAAAAGCATAATACAATCATGCAGTCTGCTTCTTCATGTAGCATCTTACTTAGTCTTATAAACAGTCATGAATCCATTTTTTAGTTTTATTTGGGGGAAAAAAATCATTTCTATGCAAGGCGTTAACTAATAAACCAAAGTATTTCTCTTCACAGAAGGTAAAAACATAGCTGACAAGAAGCACAGTAATGTGGTTGGTGATGATGTACAGAGCCAGACACAGCTCCTGCCCCTACACATTAACAATAAAACGCACCAAATACAAAGCTGCCGCCGTTTAACATTACCTGTGCAGTACTCCACAAAACAACAGTGCGCGGGGTCAAGCAACCGACCGTTACCGCGGCTAACCGTTACACAAGCTAGCAAACTCATTTTCACTCGACCAAAACACAAAAACATAACAATGACGGTCACAAAACATAACAAGATAACTCATGACACTTAATATACACTTTGATTTGAGTGAAATGAGATTTACAGGGTAATATTTGAACGTACGTAGCTGTTACTACAGTGGAAATCAGCAGCAGCAAAAGGGGACGAGCTGACGTTTTCCGGTCCCTATAGTTAGCTACCACCACCGCCACGAGATGGCGCTCAAATAAAACACATAAAACACAAGCCTTGATAGATAAACATATGTGAACCCATTTCGCAATCACACAACAATGAAAATAAAAGACAGCAAGATCGCTTATCAACAACAAAACGTAAACAGTCTGGTAGTATGTTTATGTTTACTATTGGTGCTACAAACTAGCATGCTAACACCGAGCTAGCATGCTATCACCGAGCTAGCTTGACACAACGGCGGAGCGAGCGGCATCAAACCAAACTAATAGTGCTAATTTCCGGTTTGCTTTGTTAAAATACGGCACTACAGGTACTCACACAGTCTGTAGGCAGCGTGACGACTCGCGTTTCTTCAGTCAACTCCTTCCCCTTGGTCTGCAGGTCCCGGTGAGCCGCGGGACGTCTGTACTGTTCAACTAGTTCAAGCTGGAGCGGTGAACTTGCTAGTGATGTAACGTTCGTGAACGAGCAGAGTCTTTGAACCGGCTCTTGAGTGAATGAGCCAGTTCCTGATTTCTTTGTTTTTTGCTTTAATTTACTCTGTATCTATTATATCCGGTTCAAAGACTCTGCTCGTTCACGAACGTCATATCACTAGTTAGAAACAAACGGTAGGAAGCTAACCCACTATCCGCTAGCACTTGCTTGTATTGACAGACTTGTTGTTTATAAAGGGCATTGCTATGGCTACACCAAACTTTATATCTGGGTCCACGTTACAATATCCAGATCACGTGATGCGATAAATCAGCAATGCGATTCGTCGTTGGACACACACACACACACAGAGCAAAAAAAACAAACAAAAACACAAAAAAAAACAATGAACGAACCGCATCTTTGAACCGGCTCTCACAAGTGAACGAGAAATCCCATCACTAGAACTTGCACGTGTGCATTACAACAGTTAAGTGTTTTTTTTCCGAACTTGTGCTCTGAGCGACCTGCCCCATAGAGAGAGAAGGGTTAAGGATTAATATATATTAATATAATAATTAACAATAAAATACTTAAAGTATACTTCACTTTCTGTATCGCTGTATTCCTGTGGAGGATTAACAACTCTTCACAGTGTTGTTCATATTAATGTCAGATGAATCAAATGTATTTTAGCTGATTTAACTTGGAGAGAAAAAGGTTCATGTTCCTTCATTAAAGTTATAGTTGGTAATCCTGCTCAGAAACACTTTTTGTTATACTGGGTAAAATGGTCCTTCCATCCTGAGAGGAGTCAATCCATAATGTGTTCCGAAAAAGGAATGAAAAAAATCAGACATCTGTGGCAGCTGCAGGCCTGTAAAAACTCTGACCAATCCCTGCCATTCGGTGCGAATGGAAAGAACCAATCAGATGCCTTCATGTCTCGTGTTAGGGTCGTTCGAGATGAACTGCGCCTTGCCTGGAAAGTAGACGAGAGCAGGCGGCCGCAGCGGGGGGCGGTGACAAAAAGCTGCAGTGAAGTCGGACAGTTTCCCGACAGTTTCCAGCAGCCTTCAGTCCATACAGGAAGTCACAGACACACTCACATCCTGTCTGGAATGATGTCAGTTCATTAAAAAAGTGATCAGACCCATGTATTAGTTTGTTTTCACCATCAGTCACACAACATGCTTTCTGTTCACAGAATAAACCTTCAGATCAGACAAATACAATCTTAATCTCTAAAATTCAACAAAAATGAGTAGTTTATCTAAAACGTCATATTGTTGAGTTGGCATCTGAACCAATGAGCTGTTAGATCAGGTGAGAGCCAGGCGGTGCAGTTGGTGGAGAGCGACTGCAGCGCCTGGCTCTAAAAACTGTGGCCGCCTCACTCTCGTGGCTTTATCGCGGTCCACTTTTATAATATGTCAGAGCAAGTCGGGATGAAGTCGGACAGAAAAACTAACCGGCATGCATTGTGCGCCGATCGCCGGTGATCGAATCTGCTCAGGACTGGCTCATCTCGAACGAACCTAATGCCTGAGCCCCCCTCCATCCCTCCCTCCCTCCTCCCTGCACACACTCATCACATCACCGTTGCCTGAAATACTCAGCACACTCCTCAGCAGAAATACTGAGTTAGCAGGAGTTTGCTGAACAATGGCAGAGAAAATGCAGCCAAAAGTACCACTTCCAGTGTTACTTGTAACGGCTCACCCCACTAAACAGGCTGAGAAAACAAAGTCAGAGGCAGAAAAGGCTTTGGATAAAGCGAGAGGACAAACCAGACATCAACAGCAGTCCAGCTTTTGAACGGTGGAGACAACTGAGGGAGCTGAAGGGCCTGAAAAGTGATGCAGTGTGGAGCTTAGGAGGTGCCGCTTTCAAATCTTGCTAGCTCTCCAACATTACCAACTATAGTTTTAATACATATTTTAGGGTTTAATATATAAACTTGTCTAACTGCCAAAATTATGATGGTTGGGAAAATCACACACAGTTGTATCAGAAATCAAATATTCTTGCACACTCCTACAGCTGAGGCAGCAATTATCATTTATGATATAAATATTGAAATATGCTTAAAATGTCCCTCGATAAATATTAATAATTATGGTAGTGTTATCATAACCCCACATTACAGGGCATATAGAGCAAAGATTTTAACATGCCATTCTCCATCCATCCACCAGAGGTCCTCAGACTTTCCCACCTGTCACCTGACTCCTACATCCACCTGCTCAGCTGTTCTTCATTTCCCAATTACCCCTCACAGTATTTATACCAGTTTCCAGTGGCTTTTGTGCAACTAAACACGGGTGTGTTTTGGCGACCTGTCACCACAATTTTAGCAGCTTTTGTGCCACAGAACCTGGGTATTTTACGCCTAAACATAACCTTTTCATAACCATAACCAAGTGGTGTTTGCGCCTAAACATAACCATGTGAAGCACATTGTTAGAAATACTGCATAATGTACACTGCCAACATTTTCTCTGGGGATTGGATTTACATTCTGTTATATATCAAAAGTTGTGTTAGCTGAGGAACAAAAAGCCTGAAGTTGTTGTTTGAATGTGACTGTGTTTTGTTGGTTCCTCAGGGCTGATTACTGGGAACTATGGTGAAATATGGAGGGGACACAGATGGATGAAAACCCTAAACATTTTGGGACAAGATGCACAATGGAAATGATTCAAGAGGAGTCTGCCTCTGCTGCAGAATCAGTAAATACAATATTGGATGAAAATAACTCATAAGTGGAAATGTTTTTCTCTGCGTTTGTAACTTTTAAATTGATCTTTATGCTGCAATTTTGAAAGGTACTTATTTGTTGAACGTAACATTGACATATTCTCACTTTATAAAGTTTTAATGGGGAGCTGTTTAACAGTTGTGCATCAGCAGATGTGGAACATTATAAATCGTATGTTAGTGTAATTTCAATATTGACTTTCAGGTGTGTTTTTTGGTCTCTACCAACTCCTGAGGAAAATATCTGTCTCTCTAGCTGCTAAATATTCCTCTCTCTACGACCGCTCGTCACTGACTATTCTGTTCGGTGCCGAGCAGGTAGTGCATAAAAAAATGCATGAAGTACATTTTGCATATGATACATACATTTACTTAAAGTTTTGAATGCAGGACATTTCGTGGAGTATTTCCACAGTGTGTCTACCTGGCTTCACACAGTGCTGATTTTTACCTCAGCAGCACTCGTCACCGTTAATCTTGGCTGGTAGATGAGTCATATATAGAGACAGGCGTGCAGCACAGGGTGAACCAGATTGAGTCAGCCTGCATTTACAGGGTGGCAGTAACGGTTATGACCTAATTACACACGCTGCACGCTGCATACACAAAACATACACTAAAGAAAGTCATGTTTTCATGGAGGAACAATGTAGATTTTATACACACGCCCAAACACCACCCACTTCTAATACACAGCTTTTTTATAAATTTGATCTTTGCCTTGGGATGAACCCAGTCTTAAGACATTATTTAGGAAAGCACAAATAATGTAATGGAAACACATATTTTATCTGAAGTTGGTTGTTATTATTTCGGGAAAAAAATACATGTTTGTTTCTTCAGACTGATTAATTTCATTGTGACTGGCTACAAGATAAAAATACCCTATGTGTTTACAACACAGGACTTTAATTTCACTGTCTATCTTCTTCTCTTACTATATAATGATGAAAACTCTGTCTGTGTGTCTGTTCCACGTTTTTCTCCTCACTGACTTGGTCAATCCATGTGAAATTTGGCACAGTGGTAGAGGGTCATGGGAGGATGCCAATGAAGCAATATTACATCAATTGGCCAAAGGGGGGCGCTATAGCAACCCATTGAAATGTCAAACTTTGAATGGGCATATCTCATGCCCCATATGCGGTAGAGACATGAAACTTTGCACAGAGATGCCTCTCCTCATGAGGAACACATTTGCCTCAAGAACCCATAACTTCCGCTTATATAGATTTTCCGCCATTTTGAATTTTTTGAAAAACACTTCAAATGGATCTCTTCCTAGGAAGTTTGAGCGATCTGCATGAAACTGGGTGAACATAATCTAGGGACCAATATCTAAAGTTCCCTCTTGGCAAAAGTTGGAAAACTTACTAAAACTGAGCTTCTATAAGGCAATGAATATTGCGGAGGGCGTGGCTCATCACATAAAGGTGTATAACATCTCAAGGGTTTCACCCATCACCACGCAACTTTGTAGGCATATGACCACACATAATCTGAGGGGACCCCTCCATTATTGACCCCATCAAACAAAATGGGGGCGCTAGAGAGCTCATTTCTTATCTAGGCCTAACCACCATATGGATTTTTACTAAACTTGGTAGATATGTAGAACAGGACGCCTCAAGGTGACTGGAGAAATTTAACTCTAATTGGCAACTGGGTGGCGCTATAACAACAGAAAAATGCTTCAAAATGGCTAAAATGCGACTGATCGCTGTGGCTCCCCCTGTGGACCAATCATAGACCGCGGAACCGGGGGGGCTAGGGGGCCATGGCCCGGGTGACTTTTGCACTCTGACATAGAGGGCTGCATTGGGATTGGGTCCTGCCAGGTCCCACAGGTCCCCATTAAACAGTAGAAGAAGAAGAAAAAATCGAAGAAGAAGAAGAAGAAAAGATCGTCTGACCCAGCTATGTGCCATAGCTGGGTCAGACGATCAGAAAAGTCAGATAGAAAAGAGGGGTTTTGCTTTGGGGGGCCAGAGAGTTTGAAGGAGATGTGTACAAATGAATGGGGATGGTGGTTACTTTAATGTCCTTTCTATAAACAGCGTCAACACCACCGCTCGGCCCCGACAACAGATTTGATGGGAGAAACTCTGACCCATGCTTACGAACATTTTGGAGACGGTAAATTGGTGACGCAGACGGGGAGGTGGAAGCCTGATTATGGAAATTGTCTCATATTTTTTGCCATTTTTGGCTTTTGTCCATGGGTAGATTTTTAGTTTGGATCCTATGAATTGTTTTATAAATGAGACCCCAGGTGAGGCAGCTGGATTCCTTTCAAACCTCCACAAGTTACACATCAAAATGAGGAAGGTAGACATCTCTACGGCCAATGTCTCCACCATTCGGCAACTCACACCAAAACTATCTAGACTGATAAATAGCACTGCAGGTAAGGGGTAAAATATGTATTTTTGATTTGGGGATGCTATAGTCTTTCAAATAATCCAAAATTGACTGTTAATTGTGGCTTTTCGCAGACATGGTTGTAAACTATAAGAGAAACTTCTCTGGTGCATGGAGGCGTACAACTGCGGGGGGTCAATTCTAGTTTTTCATATATTTCGTTCTCTTCATTGCAAAATATCATGCATGTTCAGTTTTATTGTGCCGTCCTGAAGGTGTTGTCCGTCCATCAGCCTGATTCCATGTAAACGCAGCACTAGGCTTATATCTACTGATGTATTATCACGCCGAATCATCTACGTCATCACGCTGATTTGAATAAATTCTCCGGAACTTTGAAGTGCAGTGGAAACACAAAAACACACAGATTACCAGGAATTTTTTTTACCCAGGTAAATAAATCCCTGGTAATAAAATTTCCTGGAAATGTTGGTTGGAAAAGGGGCTAATCCTTTTTATTGGTGGTTAAACAGGGAGAGTTTCAACTTTTCGTTTAAGAGCTCCAAGGATTACTGTTGCAACAACACATCATCAGTCGGGTAAAACGAACCTGTCCCAAGGCGGTCTAATCCCAGCTCACGCTCCCTGTTCGTGGGTGAAACCAATCGCTTGGTGAATTCTGCTTCACAATGAATGGAGGAGCCGATATCGAAGGATCGGAAGGCAACATCGCTAGGAATGCAGTTATCCCTGTGGTATCTTTTCTGATACCTCCTGCTTGAAACCCCAAAAGTCAGAAAGAAAGTCAGATCTTGAGGTCCCGCTTTCACGGTCTGTATTCATACTCGATATCAAGATCAAACAAGCTTTTGCCCCTATTTTCTGTCCTCCCTGAGCTCACCATAGACAGGCATACCGCACCAGTCAAACTCCCACCTGCCTCTGTCCCCAGAGTGGGTTAGATTAACATTGTGTATGGGAAAATGAATGGGACTTCTACATCTAGATCCAGAGGACATAGCTGAAATAGCTCCGTATTTTGTCATCAGATGTGGAGGACATTTTGCAGTGTTTATTTTCAGCTTGTACCTCCCAAAAACGAAACAAAAAATCAATCACTGCAGCTTTAATTCTTGTGTTTTTGTCTTTCTGTATGAATCCATCCATCATATTATTCCTCCCATCTCTGCGCTCTTCTTCTTTCTCTTTGGTGTGTCTCAGTCAGACAGAATGAGTCCTCGGGGACAGTTTGAGGTTCACTTCAGGTCGCTCTTTCAGACAGCGACCACTTACTCACGAGACTCAGCGGTTTGCCAAAACTGCTCCACTAGGTTGTTTCATGCATGATGCCGCCACCAGGGATACAAGCTGATGGGTTATGACATCCCTGCAGCACACACACACACACACACACACACACATACACACTTCCAGGCATTCAGGCATATAGAGCGAACAAGCAGCATCTGGACAGTTTCTCTGAAGGACTTCATACCCGGGGTTATTAATGACATTACTGAACAGAGAGATGTGTATGTATGCATGCAGAGCAGGCAGGAAGTCACATTGCCCGCGCACACGCACACACACTCAGACACACTCAGACACAATCTGCACGTCATTGACCTTAAACTCTCAGCATGCGTGGTCATGAATTTGGCATTTATCCGTCATTTGTCATTAACTATGCCTCCCTGTCTCTCTGTGGTTTCCTCTCCCGTTGGTCTCTCATTCCTCTGGTTTCTCCTCATCCATCCCTAAAAATTTGTCTTCTGTCTAACAGCTCTAGCATCACTGCCAAACTATTTGCTGATTTTTTCCCTTGCTAATCTGAAGCATGAAATGTTCCTGTGTGACTGAAAAGGTTTTTAAAATGAATAAACCATTTACAAACAGGCATTTCTACATGATTTTCAGCCTTGCTAGCAGCAGTCAGTCAGTCGGTCCACCACTTTATTCCACACTGAAATATCTTGACAACTAGCGCCACCATGAGGACAGCATTTGTGGGTCAGAGAGAAATGTCTCAATAATTATGTGATGGACTGCCATGAAGTCTGCTGCAGATATTAAAGTAACCAAGAGGATGAATTCTGCTCATGTTAATGATGCTCAGACTTTTCCTCTGATGCAACCAGTAACCGGTAGTAACAGAAGCCTTTTTTGATTTTGTCAGGTCTAAGGTCATAAAATCTGTGACTGGAGTCTGACTCGAGTTCAAGTCATGTCAACTCGGGCTCACTCCGAAGTCGTTGAAAACTGCTGGTAGGTCAGTGACTTCTGGTGTCAGACACAGACGAAAAAACCTTCCTTTTACGTCAGCATGATACACACCCAGTTGCTGCTATTGTTTAACGGCACCCAGCAGTGTCAGGGGGAACTGCAGCGAGACAGCAACAAAAGTTAAGGCAGCAAAAATCTGCAACTCATCCTCACTGTGACCTCGTCACATGTCCACGTTTGGTCATGGACTTTCCACTTTCCACGTCCACATATGACGTCCAAGGTATCCTGGGTGTGTTGGTCGTTGACGTTCTGGGACGCCGTGTCAACTTCAGCCTGTTACATGCATTGTCTGTTTCCAAAATACACTTCTGTTTTCACAGGAAATGTACACTTTGCATACAGTCTCTTTCAAAATAAAAGCACTACGTTGGTATAACACCACAAATTGACGTTTTCTTTTCGTCCAACAACTAACACATGGTTTGGGTTAGGAAAAATGAACAGGGTTTGGTTTTATAATCTTACTGGATGCAAACACTGGCTTCCCAGATGAAAGTGTTTGTTGTAGCCGTCCACCGCCCCTCCCAACCTACTCAAACTTTCACCGCCTTAACTTTCATTCTGTTCCATCGTGTTTCCCTGGTAAACTAAAACGGCGACTGGCCACATATCATGCCAACACTAAAGGACTGCTTTTTTCATCAATGTCTGACGCTGCAAGTCACTGCCCAAGTGCCAGATTTTGATGACTTCAGAGTGAGACGGAGTTGAAATCTGAGTAAATTGTGCAGGAGGGGTGGTGGGTCCACTGACTTTCACCCGGGAGGCCGATGTTCACTTCCTGTAAGACTGTAAAGCCAAACCCTGTTCTTTTTTTCTAAACCCAACCACTTGCATGTGTTGGCTAAACATAACCATGTGCGTTTGATGTTGGAGGAAGAGAAAGTCAATTTACAATGTTGTACTGAAGTAGTGCTTTTATTTTGAAAGAGACTGTATGTAAACATTAAATTTCCTGTGAAAACTGAAGTGTATTTTGGAGGTCCCAGAACGTCACCAACCAACACATGTCACATCTCAACATTGAGGCCTTGTCCACACGAGCACAGGTATGTTTAAAACCGAACTTTTTTGGCCTCCAGTTTTTAAAAAATCTGCGTCCATACGAGCGGTGTAATAAAAATACCTCCGTCCACACAACACCGCAACTTCCACTATCAAGCAATGTAATACACATGCCAAAGCAGTAGGTGGCGATATAACTCCTAACTGTAAGGCCTAAAGAGCAGCAGTATTTTGTTTAGGTCCATCCTCAAATCGTCTCGCGCACACACTGGATCGGTAATAACACAGCTGTTTTCTGTTTACGTCGCACACTGTGACGTCATACAATGGAGACGAGACAAAATAACTGCGGTTATCCTGTCCACACATGACTGCTGACACCGGACTTTTCCAAAAAGTTCACCCTGGACTCCGGTTACAAATAACTCCGGTTACAGGGGCCCAAAACTGCGGTTACGTGTGGATGAAAGGCCAAACCGGCAGCCCCTGAAAGTCCATGACCAAACATCGATATGTGATGAGGTTGGAGGGAGAATGTGTTGGTCCACACCTCTGCCGTGAAGCCATAGGCGTTTCTAGCCCATTTTTGGGGGTGCTGAAGCACCCCTAAATTGAATCCCAGCAATCCCCCCCCCGACTCGGGCTCTGAGTGTTCTATCTGCACAGAGCAATGCGCTGCCTTCCAGAGAGTGGGCGATATGCTGTAGTGGTGAAAGTACCTGGCTTAAACCAGGATATGTGGCACATTTCTTAACTTCTACCACTCAATACCAACACATTATTATCATTACCAGTCCTCATTTTTGCTGCATTTAATCGTAGGTCACTGTTTATGTTGTTAGGTAGGAGTTAGCTGACGTTTTTTCTAGCTAGGAAACGTTACAGGTGGTCAGTACCACTGTCCTCTGTTTGAATTGGAATGAGAGAAGCTAGCTGTTGTGTCATGTGCATGTGTTAATATTAAAGCCAAGGTGCTCACTATAGGGGGCTGGTTTACTCCAGAAACATACATACTGTTTATGTGTATGTTGAGGAGCTGCTGTATCAAAATGAGTTGTCTTCCATCAGAAATTAGGGTTACAATATGTTTCTTTTATGATTCCAATCCATTCCTCTTTTGCTGTGGCTCAGCATTTAAATAACCTTTATCAGATTTGATGGTTTAGTCACAGACTTTCCCAAAAAGTGTTGTGCTTTTCTTTCACAAATGTGGGAATGAAATTGAGTTAAAATATACAAAACAGTGAAATTTATCCTCTGACCCTAGAATTGCCCCTGTGTGAAGCCATAAAACTTTGCCCGACCCCTCTTTTCTGAGCCCGGTCTCACTCTGAAGTTGTCGAAATCCAGCACATGGGCAGTGACTTGAGGTTTCAGACACTGACAGCAAAAGCCATCCTGTCACGTCAACATGATACACGGCCAGTTGCTGTTCTAGTTTTATGGTGCTTGGTGGCATCAGGGGAAAATGCGGGGGGACAACAACAAAAGTTAAGGCAACGGAGGTCCAAGTAAGTTGTGCAGGAGGGGTGGTGGGTCCACCAACTTTCACCCCAGAGGCCGGTTTTAACTTCCTGTAAGACTGTAAAGCCAAACCCTGTTCTTTATTCCAAACCCAACCACATGCGTTTGTTGTTGGTTGTACTGACGTAGTGCTTTGATTTTGAAAGAGACTGTATCAAACTGTACATTTCCTGTGAAAACAGAAGTGTATTTTGAAAACAGACAATGCATGTAACAGGCTGAAGTTGGCACAGCGTCCCAGAACGTCAACAACCAACACACCCAGGGTACCTTGGACGTTATATTTCGACACTGAAAGTCTATGACCAAACAAACATCTATATGTGACGAGAGTGTGTTGGTCATGTGGCCGTAAAACTTTGCCCGACCCCTCTTTTCCAACTTTCCCCTTAGACGTGAACTGTGAGACAGAGCGAGGTCTAAGTGGTGTGTGTGTGTGTGTGTGTGTGTGTGTGTGTGTGTGTGTGTGTGTTGGGACTGGGCCTTCGTCTTGTTCCAGGACAGTGAAAAACCTCTTTGTTCCTTAAAAGCAGAGAAAATGACTTCTCCAGTCGTCACTTGTGAGATGAGGATGATTCATGAAGCCTGAAGCCTTCCTGACGTCCTGACGTCTCCTCTTGTTTGAACGTTGGTTCAGATTAAGCTGCCTGCTTGTTCTAACTTCATTCACCCTCATGCCGGCTCTGTTCCTCTCTATAATTACACACTCTTATCAGCTGTGCAGCGTTTGGGATTATGTTCTCACGGGCAGCCCTGTGGCCACCCTCTCCTCTGACCGCTGTACAAACATAGCTCCAGTTTTATCCCTGCAGCTCTTCTGCATCATTTGCAAATGTGACTCCATCACATCAGAGTCCGGCCTCGTCTCACTGTGCACTGTATCATGCTCAGGTTAATACTGACGGGCAGCGCCGAGGTACTGCTCCGCTCATACGCAGGTCTCTTCTTATGTAATTAATGTGTTTGCATAACCAGCGCTTAATTATGTTAATATGTGAGGAAAGAATCAGACATTAAACACCTCGAGCTAATAGCTGAAGTTTAATTAACAAACTGGTGGTGAAAACATCAACACAAACACACACACACATGATCTCATGACACAGGCTGTGTGTGTGTGTGTGTGTGTGTGTGTTTGTGTATTCTCATCTGATTCAGAGAGCTTTAAACATGCATGGAGCCCTTTGTGGTTATTTCAGGGTCATAATTTGGTTGTTTATATATAAATATATAGATCTATGTAGAGCCTCTATGAATAAAAATATAACAATTTAATTTAGCATTTATAAGAAGCCTATGTGAGCAAGCACACAATCAATTATAAGTACATTTTAAGTGTAAATATACAGTATTTATCAATATTCATAACTTCCCCTTAAAGACACAGCCTGTTTTATACCATAACAATTGTTTCCTATCATTTATTTTCTGTTTCTACAGCAGTCTTTACTTACAGATGTTTCACACGATGAGTTACAACTCTTAATTAATCAGCACTTAAATCTGCTGACAGCTACATTATTGTCTTATAAACCATTCAGACTAATAAATGTTTATATACTGCTTGTAAATGCTTGTTGATTAATCTTTTCATTATTTTCTTCACTGATTGATTTTTTAAATGTACTTTTTATTATTATTCTTATTGTTAAAGTGTTTCAGGGCAAAAGTGAAATATATGCAAAAAACACACAAAAACAAAAAAAATACAAACAATTTAAAGATCATGAAAACAAACAGGCAAGAAAATAAACCATAGGAAAAAAATAAAATTAAAATAAATTTTTTGACAAAAAATTGTCAGAAAGCAGTGAAAAGGTTTTATTTTTCTGCTTCCACATTTCAAAACCCAAAGATATTCAATATATATATATATATATATATGTGTGTGTGTATATATATATATATATATATATTTTAACTTGGAACAGAGTAGTTTTACACTGTGGTATTATTATTTTTACTTATTATCGCTTTACATGTCAATAATTAAAATGGGCAAGACATGAAAACAACTTTTAAAAGAACTGATAAAAACACTTAAGTGTATAAAAACTAAGGAAATAAAAGGCAGTCTAAATGAACTTAAAACTCATACTAAAAGTATGTTTTCAATACAAAAAAAAAAGAAGATCATAAAAACAAGTGAAAGCAAAAGCAAAAAAATAAATTAAAATAACAAATAAATTGTTTTACAAAAAAAAAGTCAGACAATGGTGAAAAATGTTTTATTTCCTAATCTAACAGCCCCAGACCCAAAGATACTTAAGATATACATACATATATTTTACTTGAAACACTATATTTTGACTCTGTGGTATTTTTATTTTGTGTGAAATACTTTTTTATTAGGGATGAGCGAGTACACCGTTATCTGTGTCTGTGTCTGTTCAACCTGAGACCTAAATTATCTGTATCTGTACTCGTTTATGTCAGAAGTGGGTGTGGTATAAATCCAAAGTGGGTGGGACTTAATCAGAAGTTGTTAGTCTATAGCTCCTTTCACACGGCCAGATTTTTGGCGAATGTTGGGCCGTTTTGCCAGAAAGCTGCGAGCGTTTAGACACACAGAGCCGGATTGGCAAGTTGATCTGAGGTGCCCAATTTTCCGCCTCATAGGGTAGACATATTGGTGGAACCCTTTTAGTTTAAACAAACCGAGGTGCCCTTCCACAACAGGAGGGGCTGTTGATGACGCCACACGTGCGAGCCACTGGCGGTGGATAAACAGGAAACAGCTGATGGCAGGAATTAGTGAGCAGCTAGTAGCAAGAGGGAAACACAAACCTGACAGACACTGTAAAGATGAGCAACTGGGGAGACAAGGAATTGCGCGCCCTCCTTGTCCTCGCAAACGAAGAGGCCATTAACCGTCAGATGACGGGGACGGTGAAGGACGGGCCGACTTATGAGAGAATCGCCGAAGGACTGACCAGCCGCAGCTTCCCTCCCACGTCACTGTTTACGTCACACACTGAGCTACACGTTTTGTTACTTGCTCACGCCCCCCATTGCCCCGAAAAAGGCACATTCTGTATAAACAAAAGTAGGTAGGCGGCATTTTGCTGCACTCCCTGATTTTGTTTTTATACTGCCAATGCTGAAAAAACACTGATTGGGCTTTCCTGCAAATTTGCACAATTCCTGTTTAAAAAGGGCTTAAGCATGAATTTTATAGGAATTGATCAGAAGTTGCAATATTTATTACCTAAGCGAAAAGTATTTATAGAACAGCCCCAGAACTGAGCTTCAGATTATTATTTCTTATTACAAGAGTAACAGATTAAACACAGCTACCAAAATGAGGATTTCCTTCATTGTGAATACAGATATTGGCACATTTTACTCGTGTGATATGCATACAGCAAGTGCATTACCTGCATCTTTTTAACTTGGGTTTTTATATGGTAAGCCTTTATTTTTTTGCAATATAGAGCTAAAAGTCACTCTCTGTAAATAAAAATATGCTGTTTTATTTATTTTGTCTCATAAAACACGTCACATTAGGACAAAGACAGAACACATTTAGGCAGCAGGACACAGGGTCCATGTGTTAGAGTAAAAAGTAAAAAACAATGATATAAAACAAACACAATAGGGAGGTAATAATTTTTATTTTAAGTTATTTTATTTTGTTAGACAGTCATGCATCACTTCCTGTTTGTTGGGCCTGAAGATACAGTGAAACTCTACCTGCTGTCACACCTGTGTCATCAACTCAACCTGACGTTCAGACACAGCGAAGGCCACGCTGAAGCCTGATGTGTAATTTTTAATTTGTCATTTGTTTAATTAACAACCCTCCAAGTCATGTTCTGCTTCATGAGCTGACACTCTGCTCAACAACAGCTTGTTTTGGCACATTTTCAGGGTTGAGTTAACATTCAGTTTTGTGCAGATCTCCTAGCAGGCGAGATGTTTGGCCAATTAAGCGTTCAATGTGGCGTGATGACAGAGAGGCACAGAGTGGCGGAGAGGCCACTGGCACATCATTAGACATTACAAAGAAGGGGCCACAAGAGGGCAACAGCAGGCCGGACACTGCTGCACACTGAGGGTGACTGACAGTGATTTAAATCTAACTGAACCTTTGGAGGACAGAAAATAATTCTCTGAGACACAACAACCACAGATCAATAAATCAAAGTGTCTCCACAGACGCTCATTTTAGTACCCTGACATGACGACGTCTCGTGTGAGCAGAACATGAGTGACATGAGTGACAGTAACAGCTTTGTTGCTCCACTGACCGCTCCAGTAAATGGCTTAAGGTTAACTCTTGGCTACGTTTTCTGAATAATAGAATTACATAATCATTATGGGCTCTAATTGCACGGTGCACGCAGGCCTATTGGATTTGTATTGTATTGTACATAATAAGTGCAGCTGTTTAGCTTCAGGGGAAATAAAGGACCAAAAATAGATCTATTAGAAAGTATTCCCATATGGTGCATGAATACAAGCTCTTTTGTGGCGCATGTGTACAGTCAGGGAGGCAGCAGAGGATTCATCAGACACGGAGAGGAGATGTGATGATTTAATTGGTGATTGTAGAAGATTAAAGTGTTGTAGAAGAATTCAGACCCTTAAGTAAAAGCACATGAATGTAGAAATGCTTCATAAAAGTCCTGCATTCAAGTCCTACTTAAATACATTATCAGCAAACTGTAGCTACTTCAAGTGCTGAAGTTAAAGCACTCAGCCTCCATTAATGATGTCTGACTTCATCAGAGTGTTTATACTGATGCATCAATGTAAGAGCAGCATGGTGCTGTTGTAGCTGCTCCAGGTGGAGCCATTATGATCTACTTTATATTCATTTAGCCTTCCAGTCTATTGGTACCAACAGAACCGTTTCGTTTCACTGTGACAACTTTGACCGTCACTTTAGTTTTTATATGACACATACTTTTAGTAATGACTTTAAAAATATAGATTAATTTGGAGCAGATTATGTGAAGGTCATATATTCGCTTTTTCGCTATTCACTTCCTGTGGGCTACAGCAACACTAAACCCCTGAGCTTGCCTGAGAAGGACTAAATGCACAAAGCTGCTATTTTTAAATATCCCATGGAGAGAGACTCTCACTGCAGCCTGTTCTATTTTGTTGTGAAAATGTGGGCGTGCAGCCTCGTTCTGTGGACGATAAACCAGGTGCAGACTTCCATCTGTGTCACCACTGATGAGGAAATACAGCGAGTGCTGGACGGAGCAGTGAGTGACAACAACCCCGCCCACATTTAAGAGGACTGTCTGAACACACCGAGGGTCTAGGTACCATGTCTGAAGGCTTACTGCTGGTTCCAGAGGGACTGGACTGAAAGGGTTTGGTGGAAACAGAGCTTTTGTGTAGATGAACTGTGGTGAACTTTCCTCTATTTAACTAGTGCCTAGATACCCTACGTCTCCCCCTGGCAAAATTCTGCCAGATGACTTAAATTACATCATCCGGTGGAGTTTCACCGGATAAAACTCCACTCCACAGTCCACTTCAAAACTGTTTTGAACTGGACTGGAGTGTGGAACAAGAGACTGGAAGATGTGCAGTCGGTGTGCCTAAAGTCTGCACGGTCACAAAATATGGGCTGGATTAGCAGGATCCATTACAGACCATCGCAGACATGGTTGGATGACGACATTTAAGTCGCAGACACATGGATGCGGAAACTGAATTGGCCTTGAAGAGTGAAAGGTTTGGGAAGTGGATGTGTCAGTCAGACACAGGACTTCCCCCCAGGAGACCAGTGTTCATGTCCTGTATGAAACCAAGTGACCTTTGCATTATTGTCAGGTACGTTGCCACCTTAAATTAAGTCCATAGCTTAATGTTAAGTACATCATGTGACAAGGTCCAATCATGATTTTTTTTTCCTAAACCTAATTTACATAACTTTACTTTCCCAAACCAAACCTATGTATTTTATCAAACCTAACTTACTTACTTTTGCGTTCCTAAACCTAACCTACGTAAATTAACATTAGGTTTGTAATGTGATGAAGCCCAACCATAATTCTTTTGCTAGAACCTAACCTACATATCTTTACTTTCTTACACTTAATTTACCTTAGTTACGTAACTTCCCTGAACCTAACTTACGAATCTTTACTTCATCAACCCTAACCCACTTATCTTTACTTTCCTCAACCTAACCTACGTAACTTTACTTTCTGAGACTTAACCCACGTAATTTTACTTTTCCAAATGTAACGTACATAACTTTACTTACCTAAACCTAATCTATGTAATTTTACTTTCCTCAACCTAACCTACGAACTTTACTTTCTGAGACTTAACCCACGTAATTTTACTTTTCCAAATGTAACGTACATAACTTTACTTACCTAAACCTAACCTACGAACTTTACTTTCTGAGACTTAACCCACGTAATTTTACTTTTCCAAATGTAACGTACATAACTTTACTTACCTAAACCTAATCTATGTAACTTTACTTTCCTCAACCTAACCTTCGAACTTTACTTTCTGAGACTTAACCAACGTAATTTTACTTTTCCAAATGTAACGTACATAACTTTACTTACCTAAACCTAACCTACGAACTTTACTTTCTGAGACTTAACCCACGTAATTTTACTTTTCCAAATGTAACGTACATAACTTTACTTACCTAAACCTAATCTATGTAACTTTACTTTCCTCAACCTAACCTTCAAACTTTACTTTCTGAGACTTAACCAACGTAATTTTACTTTTCCAAATGTAACGTACATAACTTTACTTACCTAAACCTAACCTACGAACTTTACTTTCTGAGACTTAACCCACGTAACTTTACTTTTCCAAATCTAACGTACGTAACTTTACTTTCCTACACCTAACTGATGTAACTTTACTTTACCAAACCCAACACACCTATTTTTACGTTACCAAACCCAACCTACGTAGCTTTACATTAGGTACATAACATTGTGAAGCCCAACCATGATTCTTTACCTAAACCTAACCTAACCAGTAAAGGTGCTAATTCATGGGGCGCTTATTTGTTAGGTATTGTACGAACTGTTGTATGAGGATATGTTGTCCACAGACATTTGAAACACATTACAAGGGACTCAACTAATGTTACCTTAACCTAACGTAAACACAGACTAGCATGTCACTTGCCAAAATGCTTGGGAACTACAAGTTTAATCTTTTTTAATTCATTGTGCTTCACAAGCTCATCAGATGTTTTTATTGTAATATCTTCATTTAAAAAACTAACTAATAACCGCTGTCAGAATTAGTACAGAATTATTGTGCTATGAAATTTAGCAGAGTTGTGGAATAAAATAGGATAAAAAAGTATATACGCAAATACAGCATTTGAACAAATGTACTTTGTTGTAGTAGTAGCCTAATTGTAGTTGCAGAGTGCAGCAGACGGAGTGCGTGATATTTAAGCTGTAACCTGTTTCCCCCTCTCATAGTTCACTTTAACGACAGTAGTGGCATCACCATTTTGTCTTGTGCTGATGAGATGAGAGTCGACAGATTTAGTTAAACAGCAAAAGAGAGAGAGAGAAAGGAGGAGAGAGGCAGAGAGGGGGAGGGAGGCGGAGCGAGGCTCAGGCTCCAGTGTGTGATGAGGAGGCTGCCAGTGAGGAGGAGAGTACCGGAGAGGATGCTGGATGTTGAGACGGAGCTGCTGGCGGTAGATTTTCAGTCACACTAACCTGAAGCAGCTGAGACCTGACAGAGAGATAAAAAACAACAGCACATCTGTGTGAGAGCGTCAGGTAAGACCAGACAGTTATTAAATAATTAAATCTTCTTCAAAAGGTTCATTGATACTGTTTTTATGATGGAAAATATCCTTTTAGTTTGAACTTTTTAAAATTTTGTTTGGTTCTCAGCAGCATAAACAGCCTGCACATTTGAATTAGTCAGTGGATCAGTCACAGTAAAATGTCATTACATCAGCAATACTTCTCCAATGACTGTCAATAAATTAAACATTAAAAATCAGCTTAATTTAAGGGAGAATTTCTGATATTTCCCCCAAAGTCCTTCTGTATACCGTCATATAATAAAAACCATTTAATTATTTAAATGTAAAAATAATTTTAACATGATTTTGACTGCAAAAAGATATTTTTTGTATATTTTTATGTTTAAATATTTATGATATATGCATTTTATTTTCTCAAAATTCCATATTCACAGATAGCTGACGTCATGTGAGTGACATGCTATGATGCAGAATTCCTGTAGCCTACCTAAGAAAGATTTATACCTTATGATTATAATGAATTTTTGATGGTGATACAGATATCAGTCGGCTATTTGTAATATTTTAAAAAGTCTGATAATATTACACTGGCACATATTTGTGTTTTCTTTTATTTATATTTATCTGATTTTCATAGACATCAAGCAACAATGACATTTACAACGACAACAAAATACATAAAGCACATCTAAATAGTTGTCATATTCTGAATGTGCATTACTACAGTTATAGATTATGTGTATGTTAAGTATATGTTTGAGAATTAATCTTTTGGTTATCTTCAGTGGCATAATATCTGTTTTTAACACACACACATCATGTAAGCAAACATTTTGATAAAGAAGTAATACATTTGGTGGTCGAATTATGATACTTTGGACAGAGCCAGGCTGTTTCCCACTTTTTACAGTCTCTATGAGCTAAGAGCACTCGGCTTCCATGCAGAAGGTCCAGGGTTCGGATCCTGCTGGGGTCGACGTCAGCAAAGGCATGCAGCCACAAGAGGTTCCCACTGCTGAATCAAACGGGAACAGATTAATCTGAGCCATGTCCTCAACGGGGGCGCGTCGGGAGGTTCCGGACGTAAAAGCGGATTCATGCTAAGCTAAGATGTAGCTACATATTTAGCGTACAGACGTGCAAGTGGTGTCATTTTTTATCTTCAAAAACAGCAAATTAAACATATAGTCCTGCACATAATGCCCTCTAAAACCACAACTTGTCATTTTTACACTTTGTTTTTTGTGTGAATTAAGCCAAGATGTTAATAAGGGAACTTTAGAGGTGCTAGTAGTCGGATTTTGTTACCTTTGGTCAGAGCCAGACTAGTTGTTTCCCAGAACACCTCTAACAGGAGGCGCCCAGGAGGATCCTGATCAGATGTTGAACCACCTCAACTGACCCCTTTCAACATGAAGGAGCAGCGGCTCTACTCCGAGCTCCCTCCAGATGTCTGACTCCTCCCCCTATCTCTAAGGCTGAGCCCAGACACGTCACATTTTGGCCGCTTGTATCTGTGATCTCATTCTTTCAGTCACTACCCAGAGCTCATGACCATAGGTGAGGGTTAGAACGTAGATGGACTATTAAAACAAAAGCTTCACCTTCTGGCTCAGCTCCCTCTTCACCACAAGGGTCTGTCGCAGTGCTGATGCCACCCCAAACCACTGATCCGTCTCACGTTTCATTCTAGCCTAACTCATGAACAAGACCCCAAAATACTTGAACTCCCTCGCTTGAGGTAGTAACTGTCTCCCAACCTGGAGAGAAGAACTGTTTCTTTATAAAATGACTGTTGAATAGTGGAAAATAAAAGTGTGAGTCTCACACCAAAGTTGTCAAAATCCGACACTTGGGCAGTGACTTCCGGCATCAGGTACTGACGAAAAAGCCGTCCTTTAACGCCGGCATGATACGCAGCCGGTTGCCGTCATACTTAACAGTGCTCGGTGGCGTCGGGGGGAAACGCGATGGGACAAGGACGAAAGTTAGGGCGACAAAAGTCCGAGTAGGGTGGGTAGAAGGGTGGTGGATGGGTCCAACAAATAACGACTGTCGTAGGGCTTTTATTTTGAAGGAGATTGTATGTAACTGGTAATTCTCCTGTGGAAACAGAAGTGTATTTTGAAAGAAGACAATGCATGTAACAGGCTGAAGTTGACACAGTGTCCCAGAACATCAACAACCAACACACCCAGGGTACCTTGGACGTCATATGTGGACATGGAAAGTCCGTGATGAGGTCGCAGTGAGAATGTGTTGGCACAGAGGAGAAATCTTTACGTTATAGACTCTGGTCAGCTCCGGAGACACTGTCAGCACAGTGAGATTTTGTTTATAGGCTACAGCACCTTTTAAACAAGTTACAAAGTGCTTCACAGGGTACAGATGCAGAAAAATAAAATAGCTACACAGAAAGGACTCATACGAATACAGAGGACGAGATTTGGGAAGTTCTGGAAGCAGTTTAGACTCAGCTGATGTCACAGAGGAGGTGGAGACACATCCAGAGGAACTAAAGCACCATCACCTTTGGATATGCAGAGGGAGCTGGGTATGAATAAAAGACCTTGGTTGGATGATCTGAGTGGCCTAGAGGTGGTGTAAGCATGCAAGAAGACCATGTCGAGCTGTGCATGAGATAAGCAGTATCTTGAAGTCTATTCTGTACTTTACAGGGAGCCAGTGAAAGGAGTGGAGGAGCGTGCAGCCTGCTGGCTAACATGTAGTGGCAGCAGTGAAGTCAAAGCTGAGAGGGAAAGAGAAGACGAAGCAAATGAAGCTCAGTGTGTGTGCGTGAAATCGATTTGCAATGCTGTAACACTCACTTTTTATTTGGTCTATCATCCTCAGCCACAGTCGGTTTTATTGAGCCCCCTCTTCTTTCCCATGCTCCCTGTAATCCCTGCTGAATGCTCCTTTTGACCCCCAATCAGCTGTATTGACTGTATTGTGTGTGAGGTGGGTGGTGGTGGATTATACAGGCTGCTGAGTGCTCAGGTGCTGACTGATGTGGCTAATGTGCTTGAGCAGAGACGGTTCACGCCGACTCAACACCCCCTGCCTGCTGAACTCAGGGGAAATATTTCTTACTGAGGTTTTTTTTTTCCTCGTGTCTGTGCTTTTTGAGATGTTGGCATTCAAGACTTAATTGTCTTTAGTGCTGCTTTCTGGAGCAAAACAGCTCAGCGGCAAAATAAGTGCTGTCAGTATGAGGCTAATTAGACGTCGTCTGTTTAAGATAATGAAAGTTTAATGTAAATCAGTCTGTTAGAGGGCCAGTTCACCCAAAATACAAAAACATATTTATTCCTAGGACACCCCGGCATCCTGGGAATTATTAAAGGGATGATTTACATTCAGTGCAAAACAATCATTGGTGAGAGCAAGATGGAAAGTTAAAGTCTCAAGGCAAATGAGTCGAACGCAACTGGACTTAGTTTTGTCTTAGAAGACATTTCACCTCTTATCCAAGAGGCTTCATCAGTTGATGCTTGTCTGACTAGGCTGGAAAAACCCAGGTATTTAACCTCTGGAGGTCTTCACAAGGCCAATGATGCCATTGGTTCGTTAGTGCTCCAAAGGTGTGTCAACGACGGTAGTTGAAACTCCTGCTCTACCGGTGGTCGTTGGAGTCGTTAGAGTCACATGAGGCCATTTGTGAACGACCATTGTTTTTAGAGGTTAAGCTGTTAAATCTCCTGCACAAGGATGAAAGGACAGCATTATAGGTGGGGGATAGGTGGTGTCGCAGACCTCCTCCTCTGTTGAGAGATGGCTTTTCCAATTTCACATATAGGCTTCTTTTACACCTCTTTCAAACCATCTGTCTTCCCTGTCCAAAATGTGCACGTTGCTGTCTTCAAAAGAGTGTGCTTTCTCCTTGAGGTGTAGATAGACAGCTGAGTCTTGCCCTGTCGAGTTAGCCCTTCTGTGTTGGGCCTAGTGGTTGTTTTGTTTCACCAATGAAAGTAAAAGTATGGAGGTGGGGTGGAGAATGGATCAAATCTGATGCTCATGTCCTGTGAAGATTTGCACTCAATGGATGACTTTTTTTCTCATATCTACGTTTTTTTCCTGCCTTTTACCAATTGTTTCAATCACTCAGCCGTAACCATACCTGAATCATCACCTCATTCAGTTTAAATCTGACACCAAGTAATATACGGTGACTGACAAAAGCAAACCAATGTTCTGTTGACGAACGCTATGATGAAAACTTTTCATCAACGACTTTCTTTCCACGACAAAAACGAGACAATGACGAGCTACAAATAGATCTTGATAATAAAAACTGAGACAAAATTTATGCTTAATTTTTGTTGACGAGACAAATGAGACGAGACGTGACACTGAAAGCTGAGAACGGCTGTGCTTGAAATATTCTTCAAAAGCCGCATGAGCAACAGGCTGGTAACTCCAGTAAATGGTCTGCACCAGGATGTTTCAATTAGTGCGAGTTGTGAGCTGTAATTCAGCAGTAAATAATCAGCTGTGTGTGTCTGACTGTGGATGGTGGAGCTGCTGAATGGATGCAGCGGTGGCTGTTAGCAGTTAGCGGATAGCTCCGCTTGTTAGCTGCTGAATGGCTGATCATCATTATCCCCAGTGGTGGAATGTAACTAAATAGATTTACTCAAGTGCAGTACTTAAGCACATATTCAAGGTACTTATACTTTACTTGAGTATTTTCATTTCATGCTGGTTTATAGTTGTACTCATCACCACATCTCAGAGGTAAATATTGTACTTTATACTGCACTACATTTGTCTGACAGCTTTAGTTCCTTCCTCTCCAGTAAAAAACACCTATATCCAGATGTGCTGATGTTGAATGTTTGTGATAAGCTGAAGGATGAAGTGTTTCTTTATGTGCTGAGAAAATTCTCCTTCTTCTTAAGCTAAATAAACTCTTTAAAAACCTTCTTGGATCAGGTGGAAAATGCATCGTCACCAAGCTGAAAACAGGCTGTTTTTATGACATCATGAAAACTTGACTTTTTGATTTTCGTAGTACTCACAGGACAGCCACGCTACAAACATGATGATCTTACAGAATATGATGCATTGCTGTGGATTAAACTACCCAACAGTATATAGAGGAGTTCAAATGAGAACAACCTTAAATATCTACAGCAGTAAAATGACACATTAATGCAGCAGGAATATTCAGATAGAAAAGGAAAACACTGACATAATCACTACTTTTAATAAATCCTGCTGATAATACCTAAGTGAAGGATCTGAATACTTCTTCACCACCGACTAAACAAGCAAAAAATGCACATACCTAATGTTTAAGGTAATAAAAGTCAGTGGTTTATGTTATCGATAGGTTTCACATGGGCACGTGTCCAGCCTAAGTGGGTGAAATTGCCTCCTCCATCATAAACGGTGTCAGGGTCGGGGTCAAGTCCTTCGGACCTAATCCATCACAGCTATCAATTGAAATTCATGAATTTCCCATTTTCCCATTACTTCCAGTGAGGACATGTTCCACATGAGCTCATTCACTGGAGCGTTTAACAATTTGGACGGTTGAAATGTCCAGTAATTGACTTTCCTCCTCCTCAGATCTGCAGCTGAGGCATTATTGTTAGCGCTCAGGAATTCTCTCAGCAGCACAGCAGGAGCAGCAGATGTGCTGCTCAAACCCACCGTGGGCCCGAGCGTTTGATTAGCTGTACATCACGAGAGCACTTGGAACTGTTCACAGCCAGGAAGGATGGGCGGGGGCAGATGTGTATTTATACACAAGCGTGTCACAGGAACACAGCTGTAAACAGAAAACCACTATGGCTTCTTTATATGCTGCTATGTGTGAACGTCTCCTCTCAGTGACCCCGATACTCTGTCAGAGCCTTCAGGGCAAATATGTCCGACACACAACCACACCACTGGTGATTCTCGTTTGTCTTATGTGACCGCCATAGACGCACTGTTTGAACCAATTTAAGAAAACAAAATAATATTGTAAGGGCCTTGATACAAAGATGTCAGATACCAGAAACTGTTTCGAAATTGAATATTAAAATGAGTGTGAAGGCAGCATCGGAGCAGTTCTTGCCTAGTGTTGGAGATATCGGCCGTAGAGATGTCTGGCTTCTCTCCAATATAGCAGAACAAGATGGCGCTCGGCTTGTGGTGTTCAAAGCGCCAAAAAAATACATTAAATTACATTTTTTCCCCAGAAATCCTGACCCAGTTACTCGCCTTCTTGTGAGCAGTTTCATGCAGGAACCATTTTCTTTCTACCGAACTACACCCGCCAACCGCATCACCGCGCAGTCACAAAACACACCTTGTAATCTGTCATGTCAATAAGGGAATATCTGCAGAATACTGAATCTGTTTTGGAGGCTCATGGTGCAAAGTTATTTTATCCCTACTTGTCATTAGGGCTGCAACGAACGATTATTTTCATTCTCAACTAATCTGTTGATTATTTCTTCGATTAGTCGACTAATCATTTCATCGAAAAATGTGTTAAAATGTTGAAAAATGTCGGTCTGTCTCTCCCAAACCCCAAAATTATGTCATCTAATGTCTTGTTTCGTACTCACGCCAAAGGGTTATAGTTCACCGTCACTGTAGTCGACTAATCGCTGCAGCCCTACTTGTCATATTTTGACACCTGGGCAGACTTTTACTTTTATCTTGACACCGAAGGGGTTGGCAGCAAGTCATGTGAGTTGACTCACTTCACCCTTTAGCCCAAGCGGTATATTTTGACGCCCTGAAAGAGAGACCAGGCTGCAGTGGAGCTAGGGGCCGTACTCATGCTGCGTCGAAAATATTAGGTCGAGTGCTGGGTGCTACTTTTGTGACTTTTTTGAGCCAGCTTTTAAGAGCACAGCGGCAGGTTGTGTCTGAGGTTGCTAAGCAACCTTAAAAAATACTGTGTCGTAGCCTATTTACCTGAAACCCTGAGTGCAGAGCTGATCTTCCTCCAGGGAAAAAGCCCTGATAAATGGGCGCTCAGGAATGCGGTGTCGCTCTGGCGTTTGGCATCAGACACCAACACACCAGGGCACTCTTTGCTGTGGTATGATACCCACCGAAGAGTGGCTATATATGACACTGCCAGTAACTATCAGAGTATAAGAAGAAGAAAGTCCCCCAGACACCCCCCCCAGTGTAGCATGCTACAGTCGTAACAAATATCACATGACGTAAGGCACATGATGTGACATTATGTTGGTAAGAACCGTACTTTAAGCTTAACCACAGTGTTTGTTTTTTTGTTCAGCCTAACCACCGACCTTTGTTGCCTAAACTTAAGGAAATAAAAGAACAAAGTGTTTTATGTATGTATAGGGTTGGGACTCGTTAGGATTTTAAGGATTCCGATTCCTTACCGATTCCTTCTTAACGGTCCGATTCCTACATTATATTCATTATACTTGCTCTACTTAAACAAGTATATAATAAACACAAATGCAATCATACAAATACAAAAACTTTATTCTAACTGTTGCACAGTACAATTAGATGAAAATACACATTTGTGTGTGGTGTGTATTTCAGATTTAGAGCTTATATCATCTCCCTGAGAATATATAACAACAACAAGTGACTGTCTGATTTCTACAGTAACACTATTGACTCAAATTAACCACAGCAATGTAATAAAAAATACTTATTATGCATTCATGCTTGGGCACTGTTATTTACGTGACAACACCTGAACACAACACACACACACACACACATTGACTGTTTGTTTCACCCCTCGCTGGAAGCGTCAGACCTCCCGGCCGCCCGCTCCCGTCTCAAACACGGAGGTCTCCCTCTCCGCTGAGCACCCACAGTGCACGCCTGGTCTGTTAAATAGCCTGTAACCATGACAACTGTGTGACACAAACTCAGTGCTTTGGTAATTAAATAATGTCGGGCTCGGTCGGGTTCCGACAGAAATATGCGGCCCGTGCTGCACTCTAATGGAAACGCACGTGACAGGTTTTTTTTTTTTTTACAATCTAGGAACCCTTACTCCAAATATGATGGAACCGGTTCCGGAACCGGAACTTTGGACCCGGTTCCAAAAAAGAACCAGATCCGGATCCCAACCCTATGTACGTAGTAAGTTTATTTTGAAAGAGACTGTATGCATGTAACAAGTGTCAGCTGAGACATTCGTCAATGTCCAAAACCGACGCAGGAGGATACACAGTTCATCATATTTTGATGTTTAGGTCCACTGACAAAGCGAGTTGGGATCAGAACATGTTAGCGTCTTCCGAACAAAAGACAACCACACCACTTTGCTTCAGGCGCCACTGTTTGTGCACAGGTTTGTAAGCAACTCCTCCTTGATAACATGACGCAGGTTGACGCTGGTTACCATCATGTGGTCTGTCGTGTCTCTTGGCCAAGTCACGACAAGAACAATTGCTGATCTGACACCACGACCATTTTAACAGGCAGAAATATTGTGCAGTCTGAACCTGACGTGACACACTTTATATTGTTTCTCGGAGCAGTGAATGTCACTGACGTGGACGTGATGATGTTCAGACTCTGTTTAGACTCAGCACTGAATGTTGACAGATGAGCGTGTCATACGTGATGACTCCTCTCACAGGACATGGTGCTGGTCCATCTCTGACCTTGTTTCTCCTCATTATTCTGTCTTCAGACGAACACACTCACCCAACCCACTCACACACACACACACACACACACACACACACACATAGGGAGAGACAGATACAGTAGACAGACAGACAGACAGACAGACAGACTATTCGCCCGAGGTTTGTGTTCTGTTTAGTGGCTTAGTGCTGCCTCTGGTGTATAAACACACGCAAAGACACACACAGAATTTGTGATTTCCACTCACCATATGGGTGTTTGCTCTCGTACTGAACTTGTCGTGCAGAGCGCTCCTGTCATCCACACACACACACACACACACGCACGCACACATGCACACACACATGCAGATGGCCACAAGCTGCTAATTATAACCGCCATTACATTCATTTGTCTTTTTTATAATTATATACTCAGGGTTTAAAGAAACGATCAGTGAAATCCTAACAGATTTCTTCAAAATTGTCTTTTGGGAGAGAGATGACAGGAAATGAGAAGGAGAGTGATGGATGGGGGGATTACATGCTACAAAGGTCCCCGGCTGGATTTCAGTTCATCAGCTTTAAGCCAGAGGCCACCAGGGAGCCTCAAATCCACATGGATCCAAAGAGCCACGCTAACAGCTCTGTGAGGCCGTACGGCACAGTCATGCTTTGAGCTCAGTACATAAAGTCAGCAGGCTCACAATGACGATACTCACATGTTGATGTGTAGCAGGGACGCTGTTAACATCGTCCATCATCTCATTTAGCATCATCAGATGGAGAGAAATGGAAATAAGTTTTGCAGGAATTTGGTCACATACTAAAGGATGGGACACATTTACACTAAAAGCAAGAGGCTCATTAAAGTGTGACCAAAATCTTATGGCAATACATTCAAAAAGCTGTTGAGATATTTCACTCTGTTCCACAAATCTCAACCTCATGGTGGTGCAAGAGAAAAGTCAGAGGATCTCCAAAATCATTAGGAGTCATCCTCTGGGAGCCGTGAATGTCTCCAGTAGTGTTGTTCAGTTCAGTAGTTGTTCAGTCTGGACCAAAGTGGTGGGCCGAGTCAGTGAGACTGTATGTAGGCACCAACCCAATGCCCGAAATAAGTGTTGGCATCGTATGTTAGTAGTAGTAGATTTGTGCACAGAAGCCACTTGGTTAGGGTTAGAAAAGCATCATGAGTTGGCTTAAAATACCCGGTTTGGTCGTCACAAACAAGGCTGGAAATGTCCCGAAATTTTGTTAAAAAATACCTACTTTTGATGCTACAAACACAGCTGGAAATCTTGTGTTGCTACAGTACAAACATGGCTGGAAATGTCCTGAACTCTCACTAAAAAAATACCCAGATTTGTTGCTAATATGGCTGTAAATATCTTGGAATCTGGTTAAAAAGATATCTGCTTTTGTTGCTACAAACACAGCTGGAAATGTCCCCATCTCTCATTAAAAAATACCCTCTTGTGACACTACACACACGGCTGGAACTGTCTTGAACTCTACTCTTGAAATACTCACTTTTGTTGCTACAAACATGGCTGGAAATTTCCCAACGTCTTCTTAAAAAATACCCTCTTGAGTTGCCACAAACGTGAGTGGATATGTCTCGAACGCTTGTTAAAAAATACTCGCTTTTGTCTCTACAAACAAAGCTGGAAATCTCCCAACATCTTGTTAGAAATGTCCCTCTTGTGCTGCTATGAACAAAGCAGGAAATTTCCCAAACTCTTTTTAAAAACTGACCACTTTTGTCACTAAAAGCTGGAATTTAAATAACCTGAACTCCAGCTAAAATAAACCAGAATTTGTCGCTGAATACACTGTACGCTGTAAATATCCCTCTCTTTGAAAATTACCCCCATTTGTTGCTACAAACACGGCTGGAAATGTCCTGAAAGCTCCTTAAAAAATACCTGCTTTTGTTGCTACAAACATGGCTGGAAATGTCCCAAACTCATGTAAAAAATATCAGCATTTGTCGCTACACACACAGTTGGGAATGTCCCAAACTCTTGTTAAAAAATACCCACTTTTGTCGCTACAAACATGGCTGGAAATGTCCTGTTTTCTTGTTAAAAAAAAACACCTGCTTTTGTCGATAGAAAAGCTGGAAATGTTCTGAACTCACTTTAAAAATATACCCACTTTTGTCTTCAGAAACACAACTAGAAAATTTTGTTAAAAAACACCTACAGTACAGGCCAAAAGTTTGGACACACCTTCTCATTCAATGCGTTTTCTTTATTTTCATGACTATTTACATTGTAGATTCTCACTGAAGGCATCAAAACTATGAATGAACACATGTGGAGTTATGTACTTAACAAAAAAAGGTGAAATAACTGAAAACATGTTTTATATTCTAGTTTCTTCAAAATAGCCACCCTTTGCTCTGATTACTGCTTTGCACACTCTTGGCATTCTCTCCATGAGCTTCAAGAGGTAGTCACCTGAAATGGTTTTCCAACAGTCTTGAAGGAGTTCCCAGAGGTGTTTAGCATTTGTTGGCCCCTTTGCCTTCACTCTGCGGTCCAGCTCACCCCAAACCATCTCGATTGGGTTCAGGTCCGGTGACTGTGGAGGCCAGGTCATCTGCCGCAGCACTCCATCACTCTCCTTCTTGGTCAAATAGCCCTTACACAGCCTGGAGGTGTGTTTGGGGTCATTGTCCAGTTGAAAAATAAATGATCGTCCAACTAAACGCAAACCGGATGGGATGGCATGTCGCTGCAGGATGCTGTGGTAGCCATGCTGGTTCAGTGTGCCTTCAATTTTGAATAAATCCCCAACAGTGTCACCAGCAAAACACCCCCACACCATCACACCTCCTCCTCCATGCTTCACAGTGGGAACCAGGCATGTGGAATCCATCCGTTCACCTTTTCTGCGTCTCACAAAGACACGGCGGTTGGAACCAAAGATCTCAAATTTGGACTCATCAGACCAAAGCACAGATTTCCACTGGTCTAATGTCAATTCCTTGTGTTTCTTGGCCCAAACAAATCTCTTCTGCTTGTTGCCTCTCCTTAGCAGTGGTTTCCTAGCAGCTATTTGACCATGAAGGCCTGATTGGCGCAGTCTCCTCTTAACAGTTGTTCTAGAGATGGGTCTGCTGCTAGAACTCTGTGTGGCATTCATCTGGTCTCTGATCTGAGCTGCTGTTAACTTGCCATTTCTGAGGCTGGTGACTCGGATGAACTTATCCTCAGAAGCAGAGGTGACTCTTGGTCTTCCTTTCCTGGGTCGGTCCTCATGTGTGCCAGTTTCGTTGTAGCGCTTGATGGTTTTTGCGACTCCACTTGGGGACACATTTAAAGTTTTTGCAATTTTCCGGACTGACTGACCTTCATTTCTTAAAGTAATGATGGCCACTCGTTTTTCTTTAGTTAGCTGATTGGTTCTTGCCATAATATGAATTTTAACAGTTGTCCAACAGGGCTGTCGGCTGTGTATTAACCTGACTTCTGCACAACACAACTGATGGTCCCAACCCCATTGATAAAGCAAGAAATTCCACTAATTAACCCTGATAAGGCACACCTGTGAAGTGGAAACCATTTCAGGTGACTACCTCTTGAAGCTCATGGAGAGAATGCCAAGAGTGTGCAAAGCAGTAATCAGAGCAAAGGGTGGCTATTTTGAAGAAACTAGAATATAAAACATGTTTTCAGTTATTTCACCTTTTTTTGTTAAGTACATAACTCCACATGTGTTCATTCATAGTTTTGATGCCTTCAGTGAGAATCTACAATGTAAATAGTCATGAAAATAAAGAAAACGCATTGAATGAGAAGGTGTGTCCAAACTTTTGGCCTGTACTGTATGTTGTGAAAAACATGGCTGGAAATGTCCCAAACTCATGTTAAAAAATACCTGCATTTGTTGCTACACACACGTCGGAAAATGTCCTAATCTCTTGTTGAAAAATAAAGTGGTTTTGTCGGCACACACACACAGTTGGGAATGTCCCAAACTCTTATTAAAAACACCCACTTTTGGCACACAAACATGGCTGGAAATGTCCTGTTTTCTTAAAAAACCAACAACTGCATGTGTCGATAGAAACAGAGCTGGAAATGTTCTGAACACACTTTGAAAAACACCTGCTTTTGTCGCCACAAACACGACTAGAAATGTGCAGAACTCTTGTTAAAAAACACCTACTTTTGTTCCATGACACATGGCTGGAAATGTCCTGTATGCTTGTTTAAATGCCTGCTTCTGTTGCTACAAACACCACTGTAAATGTTCTGAACTCTCACTAAAGAATACCTGCTTTTGTGTCTGAAAACACGGCTGGAAATGTCCTAGCGTCTCATTAAAAAAACACCCGCTTTTGTTGCAACAAACACAGCTGGAAATTTCCCAAACTCACATTAAAAATACCCACTTTGGAAATGTCGTTAACTTTGATAAAAAAATATCTGCTTTTTTTTGTCTTTTGGTGGCACTAGAGGAAAAGTCAGGGGTTTACCAAAGTTGTTATGATTCATCCTAAGAATGACATGAATGTTTATTCCAAGTTTCAGAGCAGTCCATCCATTGGTTGTTGACATATTAAAGCCAAAGTGGTGGACAGTCCAACTGATATTTTCATCCCTTGATCTTAACACAGCTAAAGAAAAGCACGCTTAAGAGTAACAGCACTGCAGCCCTCCTGCTTTCATCCCTCAACCTACTTTTGTACGATGTGAAAGCCATCGAGTCTTTCACTGTTGTGTTTTGTTGTCCTTCCTCCTCCTCCTCCTCCTCCTCTACACAGTCTAGGTACAGTAACACCAGACAACTCTGTGACGTCAAAGCTCTCAGCCTCACATGTAGGGATTGAAGACCAGATTATTCTTATATCTACGCTGTGCTTTACTCAGGAGTCACCGTGCATGTGTGTGTGTGTGTGTGTGTTTATGCAAGGGTTAACCATCCCCAGAGAGTCATCAGACAGAGGATAAAGGAGGTGGTGATGCCTCTTTGCAGAACTAAGCTCCATAAGCTGCTTCCTCACTCGTCTGACAAGCCTCAGTGGAGGAGAGGAGAGTCGTCCAGCTTGTTGAGGGGGGCGAGACGGCAGAGTGCATGGATGGATGGATGGATGGATGGATGAGGATGAATGGATGATGGAGGATTGACAAGATTAGTGACAGCTGTGGGGAAAGTGTGAGGGAAGGAGTGGGATGGATGAGTGTGCTGAAAATGTTCCAGTCTAATTCAGATGGGAGTGTTTGGACTCCTTGGGGAATGTTCCATGTACTGTAAATAACTGTTTTAGTGGATGAGACAGTTTGAACCTGGTTTCCTGAGATGACTAACCTCCTGTTAGGGTCAAACAACTCATCAAATACCCTCAGCAGACACTAATGCTGCCCCACCTGCTCTGCTTTTAAAGGATGACCGGGTCTCATCTTGTAGTTTTTGGCCATCATTAGAGTAAAGAATAAAGTCAAATTTTTACGAGAGTAAACTCATAATGTTAGGAGAAAAAGTCACAGATTAACACCGGAAAATTGGGTAACATAGTATGAAAGTGACAAAGTGTGTACAAACAGTGTTGGGGGTTACCCAACTTTCCAGTCTTACACTGTGACTTTTCTCTAAAATTACAAGTTTAATATCATAATATTTCAACTTTATTCCCATAGATTTATAATCTTATTTTCATAGATTTATAATTTTATTCCCATAGATTTACAAATTAATTCTCGTAGATTTATGACTTAATTCTCATAGATTTTAGACTTTATTCACATAGATTTACAACTCAATTCTCATAAATTTCCGACTTTATTCACATAGATTTACGACTTTATTCTTGTTGATTTCCAACTTTATTCTCATAAATTTCCAACTTTATTCTTGTAGATTTACGACTTTATTCACGTAGATTTACGACTTTATTTTCGTAGATTTACAACTTGATTCTCATAAGTTTCCGACTTTATTCTTGTAGATTTATGACGATATTCACGTAGATTTCAGGCTTTATTCACATAGATTTCCAACTTTATTCTTGTAGATTTACAACTTTATTCACATAAATTTCCAACTTTATTCTCATAGATTTACGACTTTATTCTCGTAGATTTACAACTTTATTCACGTAGATTTCAGGCTTTATTCACATAGATTTCAGGCTTTATTCTCATAGATTTACAACTTTATTCTTGTTGATTTCCAACTTTATTCTCATAAATTTCCAACTTTATTCTCATAGATTTACGACTTTATTCACGTAGATTTACGACTTTATTCTCGTAGATTTACAACTCGATTTTCATAAATTTCCGACTTTATTCTTGTAGATTTATGACGTTATTCACATAGATTTACGACTTTATTCTTGTAGATTTCCAACTTTATTCACATAAATTTCCAACTTTATTCTCATAGATTTACGACTTTATTCTCGTAGATTTACAACTTTATTTACATAGATTTGAGGCTTTTTTCTCATAGATTTACGACTTTATTCTTGTAGATTTACAACTTTATTTTCATAGATTTATGACTCAATTCTTGTAGATTTACAACTTTATTTTCGTAGATTTACGACTTTGTTCACGTAGATTTATGACTTATTTTCGTAGATTTACGACTTGATTCTCATAGATTTAAGACTTTATTCTTGTAGATTTCCGACTTTATTTTCGTAGATTTACAACTTTATTCTCGTAGATTTATGTCTTTATTCTCGATGGTACATGTTAGGATCCTTGCCACTCATTGTCTACGTAAGAAGCCATGCAATGCACTCTGGTATGGGCGCACTGTGTTTCAAGAGACAGGGCGTCACCTTGGCCACTCCTCATTTGCAAGAAGTTGAGGTCCAGGCTAATTTATTCAAATCAGGAGCATCCAGCGCCACTCGCCACCTCTGGGAACTCCCAGAAAATGTTGTTGATCTGAAACAAAGACAGATTCAGTAACTGACTGGTTTATTTCTCACCTTAAATGTTTTCAGAAACACATTTTGGTGAACAATTTTGTGATTGTCAGAGAAAGTTCCTAAAGAAGCCATCTCACCAGTGCTGGGAGGCAGCACCCCCCCTCAAATCCAAAAACACTCCTGTGGACACGAACCATAACTCTCCTGTCATTTCAGGTTCCTCCTCTCCCTCCAGCCACTCCTCCTTCTCCTCCTCATCCCCCTAACCTGACCCTTCCCTCATATTTCCTGACCTTCCCTTGATCAGCCCTCAGTCCTGTTTCACAGCTCATTTGTCAGATTGTTTTGTGTTTTGATGCGTTGCTTTCCAGTATTTTTCCTGTTCCTAGTCAGCCCCACTTACCTGTGTTAACTTGATCCTCGGACCTTGCCTCGTCTGCCCACCCCACATCAGATTTGTTTGCCTGGGTGGCTGATTACTCGGTATTTTGACCTTTGCCTGTCTGACTAAGGAAAAGTAAACTTGCTGTGCTGACCGAATCATTGTTGTGCTTCTTACCTGCTTGGTTTGCTCTGCAGAGTGTCAAGGTTGATGGTCACAGCTGATTTATTGAACGATCAGTGATTCAGCTGTTTGGACGATTGGTTGGATTTCTGGCAGATTCAGCAGTCCCACGGTCCAGTCTCCTTCATGGCTGCTGTCAAACAAAACATCTTCCAGACATCTGCAGCTCCATACTTTTATTTTTCCTTCACAGTAGAGTTGCACAAAGTAACCCTGCCTTTCTTTCTCTTAGTCAGCATGTGGTCATCTTGTTTAAATAAACTTTATTAGATGAGTCACTGGACAAACTGACCAGGGTTCTACATTCATGTTCAGTGTGAGCTGGGCCGGTCAGATAATCCGTACAGTTGAAGCATTAAGGTTGCAGGATGTGGCCGTTCAGAAAGGCCAATTAAAATGTGTAGTTTGAGTTCATGCAATGTACAAAATGTTGAAAATAACATAATGTAGAAAATTGAAGGAAAAAAAGGTGGTTTAGAGAGGAAGAGACCTCTGTGGATAATTCAGCTCCTGGTAAAAACCTCCTGAACAAAGAACTCTGAAGGAATTCTAACCAGGAGAAGTATCAGCTGGTTGCAATCTGTAATCCTCACCAGAAGGTGTCACTAAATCCCCATAAATCTTACACACTGGACCTTTAAAAGAACCCAGATCAGCTGTATCTGAAAATGCCTTTAAATGTGAAAACATCCACTTGCTGGTGTTTTCAGATCATATTCAAAAGCTAGTAAATGTTTTGTCTTCCACCTTTGGACAGCAAATGACAAAAGTGTGCATCATGGCCCACGCCTGGTTACTCTGCTGTTTCAGCTGTTTAAACCTCAGTTCATATTTTTCAGATAACTAAAAAACAAAAAACAAGGATTTGATTGCAGCTCATGAACACTACCTGTTAATAACCAGATGACCAGATATTCCTGCAAAGCTGCATGCTCAAATTACAATTTTCTGCTGACCAAACAAACACTGATACAGGTTGACATGACAACAGCTGTACTGTTTGACTTCAGCCACACAGCCTCTGATCTGCTCTGGTTTTTCTCCAGTGTTTTCCCTAAAGCTCACTTTTTATCCTGCACACACACAAAACACAAGTTTTCAGATTTATACACTCTGTAGTCTATAAAAGCTTAAGTTTTATGCCTCTGCACCAGCGACAACCGTGGCTGGAGGTATTATGTTTTCAGGGTGTCTGTCCATCTGTCCGTCCAGCCCATCCTTGTGAACACGATATCTCAAGAACGCCTCAAGGGAATTCTTGGAATTTGGCACAAACGTCCACCTGGACTCAAAGGTGATCTGATTAGATTTTGGTGATCTTTCGGTCAAAGGTCAAGGTCACTTTGACCTTGTCCGTCTCATTTTTATGAATGTGGTATTTCAAGAACATCTTAAAGGAAATGGCCACTTTAGAATGAAAACACAGACAGTACTTACTGACCCTCATGCCGACAAGAAGTCCAGTGTAGTTTTTTAATCCACAAAACTCGTTTGGGGTATCAGAGGATAACAGCTAGCTGGAATAACAGCTACACTTGAAGTGCACGGAACCCACATTTTGAAAATGTAATAAAACTCTGCTAATGCATTTCAAAAACATCAGAATGGCTCGTCCGTCATAATCCAAGTGCCCTGAAGCCGCGCCATGAAAAATTGACTTGAAAAGACATAATTTGACGTAAGTTGTAAAGTGCTGTGTTTACATGGCAACTCGCGCGAGACTAGCTGATGGCTAGTGGGGGTGCTAGTTCTCAAGTCTCGTGCGAGTTGTCATGTAAACACAGCAGCCTGCAGACTAACTGACCACGGTGAGAAATGATGCTATAAAAGTGGAGTAAATTATGTCTTTTCAAGTCAGTTCTGCATGGCGCGGCTTCAGAGCACTTGGATTACGACGGACAAGCTGTTCTGACATTTTTGAAATGCATTAGCAGAGTTTTATTACATTTTCAAAATGTGGGTTCCGTGCACTTCAAGTGTAGCTGTTATTCCGGCTAGCTGTTATCCTCTGATACCCCGAACGAGTTTTGTGGATTAAAAAACTACACTGGACTTCTTGTCGGCATGAGGGTCAGTAAGTACTGTCTGTACTTTCATTCTAATGTGGCCATTTCCTTTAAGGTAATTTCTTTAAATTCAGTACAAACGTCCACTTGGACTGAAGAAAAAACTGATAAGAGCATCATATCTCAGGAACAGAAGGGGAGACATTTGGTCAGATACTGAATTGGTGACTCTAATCTTGAAACTGTGCTGATTGTATAGATCTTCTGTGTGTGAAGCATCCATGTTTTCACTGACATGGAGACTGTCAGAGACTTGCCTGGTTCGTGGAGGTATACAACTGCATGGTGGTAATTCTAGTTGGTTCCAAATTGAGCGAGAAAACAGGAGCAAATATTATGCAAACAATGTGTCATAAACACCTGCCACAGTTTCCCCTTTCCCCCTCAACATTAAAGTGCGCTTGGTTTGTGTTTATATCTTCAAATGAAGAAGTTTAGATAATCTGACGATATCTGTTTACAACCTGCCTGATCGTGCTCACAGATCACATTAACAACTTTGTAGTGATCACTGTTAGAAATGAAGCCCCAAACTATAAAAATAAGATGCAAATTGTAATAAACCAGATTTTCATTTAACCTAAAATGACATGAAAACCTTTTTTGTGTATATTTCCCTCTTGAATTACAACTTCACACCAAGAACATCTTTAATGGAGCTGTACAGCTGTATTAAGTGTGAGCACATTTTTCTTCTGCTCCAAAAACATGAATATGAATTTTTTTTTTTTAAATAAATACAGCGCCAGACCCGTCTGAAGCAGGGAGGCCTGTTGGCGTCACAGGACACACAGCAGGATGACGCAATCTGTCAGTTTTCCTCCCTGCAGTGCTCACACACTCGCTCACACAATGTGTGTTTGCTTGTGTGCTGACATGAATAACTTGTGTTTGTGTGTGCATGTGTATGTGCGTGTGTGTGTGTGCGCGCATGTGTGTGTGTGGTCCTGCGGCTCTTAGTCAGCCCACACAGTCTCATGGAGCTAAAATGCCTTGGTTTCCTTTTACTTCACGTCAATTTGCAATGCTTTTCTCTGCGCCGCTGACTGTGTGTGACAGGTCCCCCCTCTGCACACATTGTCTCTGTGCATGTGTGTGTGTGTGTGTGTGTGTGAGAGAGTCATGCGGACAGAGTGTGCGTGTATGTGCACAGTTTTTGCATGTCAATTTGTGCTAATGTTAATGCCAGGTTGGCGAAGGTCTTAATTACAGAAGACCTACTTTACTGCGCTGGCCGGCAGCTGAGGAACAGACAGTCTGAGTGAACAGGAGAGACAGGCGGACAAACACAGAGACACGCAGAAGAAGAAGAAGAGTGATAAGATGAAAGCTAAAGAAGCGCAAACGCTACAAAACAGCACCTCGCACTTCATGTTCTCCCTAACTGACCTCAGAGAGGAGGAAATGTTTCTGTGTTGGATGGAACAGAGGAAGACTCTGCAGACACGCCAGCAGCTCTCTGATCTCTGAGGCTGTTCTTGTGCACAGAGGTTCTTCAAGTTCAGTGCTAATGTTAAAGGAATAGCCTACTTCACCTGCAAAATGAACATTTGTTTATCCATTAGTTTATAAAGAAAACAGTGTTTTCCCAGCATGCCTCCACCATGGACAGAGAATCAAAAAGGTGAACGTTCTTCATGAGTTGAAGTCATGGGGTCCACGTTTAACAACAGCAAATAATCTGTTTACAAACTCTCACACAACTTGTGCAGTATAACCCTAGTCGTCTTCTTCTTCTTCTTCGTCCGTCCCAATAAGTCTGTCTCTTCTTTTTGTGCAATGTTTTGTGCATGATGGGATATATTGCTTGATTAGTAACCATCTGTTGTACACTACTTTTCACAATGCATTGTGGGATACTTTGAGGCCACTACACTAGGTATAATTGCCACTATACAGTCAGACAGCACTACAAAATGGCAAACTCACAATGAAGTGGACAATGTAGTGAGTGGTGAACAATGTCTGACACACCCATAGATCTAGACATGCTAGAAAAGTTATGTTCATTGGATGGTTGGGGATGAGAATGGGTTAAATCTTAATGTTCAGGCTGCTGTCAGCCCTAGAGTGGTCTCCTTTGGTCTGAATCAGGGACTCATGTTGTTCCAAAGTTGTATAATTGCCTAGAGTTGGTTGGTGTTCTCACGGCAGCATTTACAAGAGGACCAGATCAAATGCCTTGTGTTAGAAAGCTGCTCTTGATTGGTCAGAATTTCCATGTGGGAAAAATCCAGGAAGTAAAGCAAACGTTGAAGAAGAGTACACTTGCAAGATAAATGTGACACTTTCTAATGTCACAATGGAGGGACAACTACGCAGGTTGATTTTAGCGCTGCTCATCGTGGACTATATTGCTGTCATTGTTCATTTTAGTCAAAGCATACAGTTTGAAAACGAGGCGCGGCTCCAACTAGAAAACAATGTTTTGATGCATTGGATGTGCTGAATGTGCATATTAAGGCAGCACAGGAGGAGGTGCACATTAATAATCCTCCAGGACTGTAACATGCTCATGTTTAACCCAAACAATGTGTCATGTGACTGCAGTTGCTTCACATCCAGGTCGGAACACCTTCTCACCACAAACCAACCGCACCAGAGTTCCTTTAGAACCGGACTGAGACCACCTCTTCAAGAAGGTCTCGGTCCGGTTGTTTTGGTGTGTTCACACCTGAGTGTGATTGCTGTGTTCACACCTGCCCAAACGAACCGCACTGAGGGGGCAAATGAACTTGAGTTTGATTGAACTGAACCAAACCAATTGCATGTGTTTGAGAAGTACTGAGCATACGACTGGATAAATGAGACTTGGACTATACTTGGGAGTTGTGTGAGAGTTTGTAAACAGATGTTTTTATATAGTTTTGCTGTTGTTAAAAGCCTGTTTAATTTCCCTGGAGAATTTTGTCCTTTTGGATTCTCCGTTCACAATAGAGACATGTAAGAAACACAAAGTCTTCTGCAGGAATTCAAGGTAACACGTGGTACTGTATGTAGTTGATATGCAAATTGTCATTTTGTGGGTGAAGTATCCCTCTGAGCGTTAGCTAAGTCATTTAATCGTGTTAGCATTTGCTGATTAGCTCTAAACATAAAATACAGCTGATGCTGATGGGAAAGTCATCGGTTTTGCAGGAATTTGGTCATGAACTACAGAACACATTTAAAGGCGCTCGAGGAAAAGTCAAGGGATCATCGAAGTCGTTAGGATTCATCCTGAGGGGAGCATGAACGTCTGCAGAAAATTTAATGACAATCCTTCCAATAGTTGAGATATTTCAGTGTGGACAAATGTAGTGTGCTGAAGGACTGACAGACTGAAGCGTCCCTGGAGCCACGCTGTCACTGTGGCTAAAATAAAACCTTGCATCTTTCACATAAAACCCACATTTAACACGTGCACACTCAAATGATGAAGATTTAATTTCAGATGTAATTCCTTCCTAGTGTTGATTATTTAAAGTTAAGAATGATTTGAATCATTTAATGTGTTTAAAAACTGAAAGCTGCTCTGTTGCTCCTCATCCTCATGTAGTGTTTAACACCCATGTTCACCTCACAACTTATGACCTATTATCTCTGACAGACACCTCCCCCACACACACACATATACACACACACACGCATCATGTTAAGTCCCCGTGCTCCCTGGAGGTCGTTCCGCCCCTCGGTCAGCTGGAGCTATAAAACAGGTGTAAATCAAACCAGGCTTCATGTGATGACACGTGTCCTTGGCATGGCCTTCTCAAGAGACGCTCGCAGGAAACCGCATCATCCCCCACATCATGGACATAAAGGACGGTTGACGCTGGATGAGTATGTGACTGTCATGTAGGCCTGAGGTCAACACTGGATACTAAAGAGGAAAAACTGTAGTGCTTCAGGAAGGAACTGAACTACAGCACAATGAGAGCAGACACACAGAAATAACATAATATTCTGCGAAGGCATTTTGGCAAGAGTACCAATACCACTCTGTGAAACAGTGCTCACTGAATTTTTTGGTTAATGTCCTTTGTACCATCACTAAAAATGAAACAATGATGAGCTAGAAATAGATCTTGATGATAAAAACTAAGACGAAATCTATGTTTCATTTTTGTTGACGAGATGAGACGTGATGAAAATGTTAGTAGTGGACTATCGGACATTGAAAGCCGAGAACAGCCGTGCTCGTAATTATCTTCAAACTAGTCCATACCCATTGAGTACAGCATACCATACCATGACTTAGTCATACCAAACATTAGAAAACACCAACATTGGTCCACAGGGGGAGCCACAGCGATCGGTCGCATTTTAGCCATTTTGAAGCATTTTTCTGTTGTTATAGCGCCACCCAGTTGCCAATTAGAGTTAAATTTCTCCAGTCACCTTGAGGCATCCTGTTCTACATATCTACCAAGTTTAGTCAAAATCCATATGGTGGTTAGGCCTAGATAAGAAATGAGCTCTCTAGCGCCCCCATTTTGTTTGATGGGGTCAATAATGGAGGGGTCCCCTCAGATTATGTGTGGTCATATGCCTACAAAGTTGCGTGGTGATGGGTGAAACCCTTGAGATGTTATACACCTTTATGTGATGAGCCACGCCCTCCGCAATATTCATTGCCTTATAGAAGCTCAGTTTTAGTAAGTTTTCCAACTTTTGCCAAGAGGGAACTTTAGATATTGGTCCCTAGATTATGTTCACCCAGTTTCATGCAGATCGCTCAAACTTCCTAGGAAGAGATCCATTTGAAGTGTTTTTCAAAAAATTCAAAATGGCGGAAAATCTATATAAGCGGAAGTTATGGGTTCTTGAGGCAAATGTGTTCCTCATGAGGAGAGGCATCTCTGTGCAAAGTTTCATGTCTCTACCACATACGGGGCATGAGATATGCCCATTCAAAGTTTGACATTTCAATGGGTTGCTATAGCGCCCCCCTTTGGCCAATTGATGTAATATAGCTTCATTGGCATCCTCCCATGACCCTCTACCACTGTGCCAAATTTCACATGGATTGACCAAGTCAGTGAGGAGAAAAACGTGGAACAGACACACACACAGAGTTTTCGTCATTATATAGTAAGATAAGATGGCGCATGAGCGTCAGACTGGTAAACTCCAGTAAATAGTCTGTGCCAGGATGGTGTGCGAGCCAGCAGAAACAGTCAGAGCAGAGCAACGTCAGCCATTGGTGCGAGTTGTGAGCAGTAATTCAGCAGTAAATAATCAGTGGTGTGTGTCTGACTGTGGATGGTGGAGCTGCTGACTGGATTTGCAGAGTTTGTTAGTTGCAGCGGTGGCTGTTAGCAGTTAGCAGTTAGCTCCGCTTGTTAGCTGCTGAGTGAGCAGTAAATGTCTGTCAAATATCCAACTTACCATGGTGAGGAGGCTGCGGCTGGCTTGACTGCAATGTTTTGAACTGGAGTGAGGAACAAGAGATTGGAGCATGTGCAGTTGACACTCTTGCTATGCCTACAGTCTACATGGTCACAAAAAATGGGCTGCACGTGGACATCTGTGTAGACCCTCACATGCATGGATGGATGCAAGATTTATGTCACACGGACCTAAGCAGACCCTCACGGACACATGGACACAGAAACTGTGAATTGGCCTTCATCCACAGAGGTCTCTTCCTCTCTAAAACAAACAGACCTGTTGATTTAATCCAGTAAACACACTGAATAAAGCGTTAAAAAAAGATCTGTACTTTTCCTGGCACAAAAATCCAAATGTCCCTATCTAGAGCCAGTGTTCGGTTTGTCCACTCTGGAATACCGTAGAAACATGGCGGTGCAACATGGTGGTCTCCATAGACGAGGACCTGCTCCCTGTGTAGATATAAACGGCTCATTCTGAAGCCTAATTCAGACCAAAGATTCACAATGAGACAAAAGCACTTTAGAACGTTGCAGCGGTGTGAACCGGCCGATCTAAGTTCGACTCAAGCCGGCTGATGATGTCACAACTCAGCTGGTCAAATCGCAGGTGGCTGGTTTTAAAGCACGTCACCTGTTTCAACAGCCAGTCAGCTTGTAGTGAAGTCCGCTGGTCAAGTCAAAATGACCGCAGACGGCGTGTTGGCTTGCTGCAGCAGGTGCTCCGTCCCCACCGAGCCCTCTGTGTCTGTCCTCACGGTGTGCCGGTTTGAGACGGTGGGTCGCTGCTGCTGCTCGCTGGTTTGGCGCTGGTTATTTATATTACTGTGGCGTACTGATTGTGGTTACAGTCCATCTGATGCTGGTTTTGTTTCATCACTGTAGCCACTAAAAGTCAACTTTTTATGGTGTCATAAAAACAGCCTGTTTACCGCTCTGTGACGATGCATTTTCCAGCTGATCCAAGACGGTTTTTAAAGAGTTAATTTCGCTTAAGAAGAAGGAGAATTTTCCCAACACATAATGAAACACCTCATCCTTCAGTTTATCACAAACATTCAACATCAGTACATCTGGAGATACATGGTTTTCACTGGACAGGAAGTAACTAACATCAGACAAATACTATAGTAGAGTAAAAAGTGCAGTATTCACCTCTGAGATGGAGCAGAAGTATAAAGTTGCATACAATGTAAAAACTCAAAGTAGAAGCACTTCAAATGTGTTCCTCAGTGCAGTAGTTGAGTAAAAGTACTTAGTTACATTCCACTATTGATCTGTACTGCACAGCCAGTGCTGCACGAGGCTCACACAGGGGTCATGGTGTCAGAGAGAGGGCTGATATTGATATGCTGTCATGTGTGAAGCAGTGTGTGTCCTCTTCACTGGATGACATTGAGATGGCAGTGTTGTGTGCTGCTGCAGAGCTCCACCGCTCATTGATCTCCTGAAAGGCAGCAAAGGCTCCGGGTAACAGTCAGTTCATACTGCGTCTGTGTGTGAGTGTGTGCACGTGACTGTGTGTGAGTGTGTGCACGTGACAGTGAGTCGGAGAGTCAACCAACCCTGACTCTAACTCATGTCTGATGTGATATATGAGCCGCAGTCTTTTACAGCTCAGAAAGTCGTGTTTCTGTGACATTTAATTAAGAATGCCATAATTTCAGGGGCCGTCACTCAGGTGCAGTGTCGAGGTGTTTGTTCTTTACCTGAGTATTTTCATTTTATTTGACTTTGTGCTTCTACTGCACTGCGTCTCAGAGGGAAATATTTAGTGGTGGAGGAGGTGTTGACATATTTTCTGAAAATAAAAGTAGCAATACAGCACGATGAAAGTACTCCATTACAAGTAGAAGTGCTTCCAGCATATGAAAAATAGATATGTCTGTTTCAAACTCTTACATGTCACTGCCCCCCCCCCATACTTCCATGTGTCCTTTATTTTACAACCAATAGATGGCACTAGAGGGCGGAGTCGATAGTTTCACACAACAAGTTTACACACGGGAACATTACAGTTCCTGCTGCCTGCTCCACATGTTACTGAGCCAGAAACTCTAAAGCTCTGTCTCCACCAAACCCTTTCAGTCCAGTCCCTCTGGAACCAGCAATAAGCTTTCAGACATGGTACCTAGACCCTCGGTGTGTTCAGACAGTCCTCTTAAATGTGGGCGGGATTGTTGTCACTCACTGCTCCGTCCAGCACTCGCTGTATTTCCTCATCAGCGGTGACACAGATGGAAGTCTGCACCTGGTTTATCGTCCACAGAACGAGGCTGCACGCCCACATTTTCACAACAAAATAGAACAGGCTGCAGTGAGAGTCTCTCTCCGTGGGATATTTAACCCAATGGGCCCGAACGACGCATACTGCGTCCAAATTCACACCTGTTCTTCTATTCTTCTATTTTCTCCGCAACTGTTTGTCATAGCGAGAAGCCACGCATATCACGTGAAACACCAGAACCGTAGCTTTCCGACAAGATCAAGCACTTGTCGGTAGTCCAAATGATAAAGTTACACTAAAATTGTGTATAACAAAGTTTTCATACAGCTCTGCACACACATTACTCTTGGATGGATTACTCGCGAATGCAGGGTCGCACAGAAATGCCACACATATCACATGGAAGTGCAGGACCAGAGCTTTGCAGTGATACCACACACATCATTGTGCTGTCATCCCATCATGCTATAAATACAGATCAATTGTCTACAAAATAAAAATCTGACAAATTTCTTTACAATCCATTATACAGATCTTGTTATCAGTCACTTCATATAGTGAGGAATAATATCATTACTAATTTTCTATGATCTTAGATGTAAATATTGCATGTTTCTTTCAGATAAAACACATTTTTGACTTGTGAATGAGTCAATGGAATTTCTTGCAATAATGAAAAAATACTGGCAATCATGTCCGCCTGGCACAAACCACATGTTTTGGACAACTGTGAAGTGACAGAATGTCCCAGCATCATGGTTCTTATATTGTCAGATTCCAGAGAGTCTCCCCTCTTCATATATGGCAGAATATGTCAACTTCCAACTTGCTATGGTGAGATACATGTAAACATGTAAGAATTTAGGCACACAGATTTGTTTTTTTCATTGATATAAAAAATAATATAAAATACAGGCACATAGAAGAGAGTGAGGATTAGAATATATGACCTTCACATAATCCGCTCCAAATTAATCTATATTTTTAAAGTCATTACTAAAAGTGTGTGTCATATAAAAACTAAAGTGATGCTCAAAGTTGTCACAGTGAAATTTAAGGTGTGCTGATGGATTCACGTCATCAACTCATGCATTGAGTAACATTACAAGTTAACGTTCCACCTTAAAAGTTGCCGGCAGTCGGCCCAGTGAATGAAGTTATTTTTTTCTCTTTCATTTTATAGTTGTAGTTTACTGATGTATGAACAGAGGTTACATAAAACCAGAGTGAGCGTCCTCTACTGACCAATCAGACTGCAGGGTTCACAGCTCCACCTTTTAGTACCAGATCTGTGTGCTAGGTACCCCAACAGAGGGGGGACCAAACATGGGGACGCTAAGGAACGCTTCTGTTGGGACCATCCACAACTTTTACTGTGGAGACAAAGCGAACTGAACTGAACTGAACCGTACTGCTCAGTGGAAACGGGGCTTATGACAAAAATTAATAAACAAATAGTTTCAAAATTATTTAAGTAAACAGTCTCAGTGCTTCTAATACGACTTCCATCACTGATAAATCTGAGTACAACTAATGACTAAAAATTCCTTTGTTTTCTCGTCATATTCTACTAATTTGTCATATTCATATGGCCTAAGTTGTAACTGCAGTGATCTTATGCATAATGACAGTGTGTTTGTGTGTGTGTGTGTGTGTGTGTAAATGTGTGTTGAGTGGTGAATCACGGAATGAATGTGTCAGCCATTTCAGAACATTTCCTTTCTTACTGACCCCACCTTTCGCTCTCACTCTGAACCCTTCAAGGCACACACATACACACACACACACACACACACTCAGACATCAATCTGTCAGGTTGCCACATTGTCCACAATGATCGCCACCCCTGACATTTACATACATTGGGGACAGGAGGACAAAACGACGAGGAGCAGGATGAGAAAGATGAAGCACACTGAGCTGTTGAGTAAATGAGCCATTAAAATATTCGTACTCAGCAGCCGCTGCCTCATCTCTTGTGATGTCTAATGCTCAGTCATATAACAGTTTGTACCTCCACTGTAGCTTAATCAGGCTCTACGGGCAAGTTGAGACTTAATGATGACACTCACTGGTCATGTGTGCGGCTGATTATTCAGATAATTCGGGGCTGGCCACGTCAGGACCCTTAAAAATAGGGACTAAAATATGCTTACAATGAGGAGGAAACTGTACATCAATCATTTAATATTTTCTCTCCATACTGTCAGCGAAAAGTCTGCAGGATCAGTCAATGAGGGAGGTGTCGAATGTGTGTCAGCAGCCTGGTTTGGACCAGAGGCGAGAAAGTTGAGGTCATGCTTTCCTCCAACAATGTTCTTGTCAAAAGATAATGAGCGCGCTCCTCCGCAGTGAAACTGTCCTCAGATATGCACATAGCAGACCAGACTTCAGTAACACATTACTGCTAACAGTTCACAGTCCGTGGTCGGCAGTCAGCCCCAATTAACGCCTTATTTTCAAGCAGCTGCACACGTACATGGTGCCCGTGCACTTAGACATGACTGGCAGATGTTTGGGAAGTTAATGGCCAGAGACGTGGGTACAGCAGTAGGTGTGGTAGAGCTGAAATAAATCATGGATAATCAAATTAGCCTCTCAGAGCTTTTAAAAGGAGTGTCTCTGCAGCCGTGGCACTGACAGCTGAATGGACATTGAATCCTCTGTAGTTGTGATTTACAAGCAGAATAATGTACAGAACTGCTTGTACAGTTTTGTTTGGAGGGGGTAACTCGGTCACTGATTTCATTCTGGGCAATTGTGTTCACATGAACTGAACATGAAGCCAGTTTGTATGTTTCATTTTGTCATTTCATTTTTTTTTGTGCCCTTCCAACACAAGATTTTACACAAAATATCAGATGATGATCTGCAACAGAATAATTCAGACGGTTGTGATTTAGCGAGTCACTGCTTTTTCAGCACGAACATGTTTTTTTTTTTTTTTGTAGCGACCTGTCACTGTTTTGCCAGTGAATTTTTAGGCACCAAACATGGGTGTTTTGTAGTGACATGCCACTGTTCTTCCAGCGACTGTCTGAGACCAACAAACAACAAAACAGATTGTGATTTAGTCAGTGATTGGTGTGTTTCCAGTGGCTTTTTAGGCAGCAAACGTGGGTGTTTTGTAGCAACCCCTCGCTGTTCTTCCAGCTGCTTTTAAGGTACCTAACGTAGGTCTTTTGTAGTAACCTGTCACTTTTGTTCAGTGTTTTTTCAGGCACCAAATGTGGGTGTTTTATAGTGACCTGCCACTGTTTTTTTCCAATGGATTTTAGGGTACCAAAAGTGGTTGTTTTGTAGCAACCTGCCACTGTTTTTTTCCAATGGATTTTAGGGTACGAAACGTGGTTGTTTTGTAGCAACCTGTCACTGTTTTTCCAGTGGTTTTTGAGGCATTAAATGTGGGTGCTTTTTAGTGTGTTGTCACTGTTTTTCCAGCAGCTTTTTAAGCACTGAACACAGGTGTTTGGTAGCGACCTGTCACTGTTTTTCCAGTTGTGTTTTTAAGTCCCAAATGTTGATGTTTTTTAGGGTCCTTTCACTGTTTTTTCAAGCAGTTTTAAAGGCACTGAACCTGTGTGCTTGTATCAGCCTGCTGCTTTTTTTCCCCAGCCGATTTTCAGACACCAAGCATGGATGTTTTGTAGCAACCCACTGCTGTTTTCTGGCTCATTTTTAGCTTTGATCAGCTTTTTGGGTACCTAACATAGGTCTTTTGTAGCGACCTGCCACTGTTTTTTTTCCAATGGATTTTAGGGTACCAAACGTGGGTGTTTTGTAGCAACCTGTCACTGTTTGTTCGGTGTCTTTTTCAGGCACCAAAGGTGGGTGTTTTGTAGCAACCTGTCACTGTATTTCCGGTGGTTTTTAGGCATTAAATGTAGGTGTTTTTTAGTGTGTTGTCACTGTTTTTCCAGCAGCTTTTTAAGCACTGAGCACAGGTGTTTGGTCGCGACCTGTCACTGTTTTTCCATTTGTGTTTTTATGTCCCAAATGTTGGTGTTTTTTAGGGTCCTTTCACTGTTTTTCCAGCAACTTTTTAGCCACCAAACATGGGTGTTTGTAGCAACCTGTTGCTGTTTCCCAGCAGTTTTTAGGCACTGAATCTGAGTGCTTGTATCAACCTGCTGCTTATTTTTCTCCAGCGGATTTTAAGGCACCAAACATAGATGTTTTATAGCAACCCACTGTGATTTTCTAGCTCACTTTTAGGCATTGAATGTGGGTGTTTCGTACGGACCCATCACTGTTTTCCAGCAACTTTTTAGGTACCAAACGTAGGTCTTTTATATTGACCTGCTGTTTTTATTTTCAGCAGATATTTAGGTACCAAACATGGGTGTTTTGTAGCAGCCTGTCACTGTTTTTTTATGCACTAAAACAAGGGTTTTTGTAGTAACCTGTTGCTGTTTTTCCAGCAGCTTTTTAGTTACCAAACGCAGGTCTTTTGTAGTAACCTGCCACATTTTTTCAGGGGATTTTTAGCTACCAAACATGGGTGTTTTGTACTGACCTGTCACTGTTCTTCCAGTGCTTTTTACATCTACATAACAGTGATGATTACAGAGAGTTAATTCCCTGTACTAATCTACTAGAAAGTGTTAATAGTAGCATTTTGTAGGCTGTGCCTGTGCACGTGCCGCCTCATTCCATGGTGTGCACGGACACTCTGCAGGTTCACAGGTAGATTAAATCCTTAAAACAATCCCAAAGCAGCAGAGCAGCTATTCGGGTCCAATCTGTAACCTGAGGGGCTGTGCTTCACAATTATGCATGCGACAAATATAGCCACCAATCTCTCATAACTTAAATCAAAAACACAGCAGGACTGTAATGTAGCACAAAGTCTTTGCTGTAAACCATAACTCAAATTCCCACAGTTATCTTTGAATAATTCATACAAAAGAAATGAAGAAGAAGAAGAGTTATGGAAAGGTGTCTTGATTATGCAGTCCTGTAAAGAAGGCTTGAGTTGATTAATTGTCTCACTCAGTGTTCTGACAATGATCGTTGTGTGCATGTAAACTTAGCCAATGACCACATGCACATATTTTTTATTTTATTTGTTTATTTTATTGCAATAAAACAAAACAAAATTTAACAGCAGATGTTTTTATCTTCTCACCTCACTGCAGTGATGTAAAAGTTTACTATGTCAGTATACAATGACATCAATGCTGGGCAAAAGTGTACGTTTTATTTTAACGTTGGGAGGAACAGATAGGAAACATGGTGTTTGGGGTCCTACCCAGGAAATTTTGAGCTACAATTTCTTAATTGCTTGCATTCTGGTGAATTTTTATGCATCTTTTTTGCCTTTTCTGCATCAGTTTATGGTGGAGATATATTTAGTTTCATCAAAATTAAAGTCCTCTGCTACTTTCATGATTTTATTTTGGGCTGACAAGTTCACATGTTTTAAATACTGACGGGGACGTGTCGCTGCCTGTTGCAAAACACTTAAAACTTAAAATCAGAGGGCAGCAAAAAACTGCTTTTAAGCCTCATGCAAAGTTACTCTTTGATGTTTAAAGAAAGTCTGTCATTAAAGGTTTTTGTGCAAATATTAAACAGGTAAAACACTCCTTTTTCGCTGTAATATTTTAAGCTTCATGTTTGTGCACATCCACCAAATGAAGCCATGATGATAGAAGAGATCATCTGTATGCCCGAGCTCAAATTTCTGATACCAAACATTTGCACTGACTGTCTCATCTCATCTGTGTTCCTGCCCACTCTGCGAGCAATATCATGGGAAGACACAAAAATACCAAACAGACACATTCAAGGAAAAAAACAACACTTGCCTCAGTTCACAAGCTGACTGTGTTTGATTTCCACTGGCAGGAAATTTGGCCTCTGCTCTGTCAGTTGGCCACAAGTGATTTTAAACCTTAAAGGCAGATGTGTGGAAGCTTTCCAAACAACCAGCAACACTTCAAGTACACAAAGGAACATTTTGGGAATGAGTTTATGTCGACTGCTTTCTAAATGATGTGAAATAAAAAGGGAATTTTTATCCTCTGATTTTGCAGTTCACTTTTAAATACTATACTATTAAGGGGAATGTAACTGACCTATTGGATAATCACAAGAATTTAGGTACCGTGTTCAACAAGAAGTTGAGCTTCCAATCAAATGTAGATGCAGTTTCTAAAAGGTCTGATGACATCTGTTTTTCTTGAGAAAAATAAACTCTCCTAATGATGACTCTGGTTTATAGAAGTTTTACTGAGTCTGTATATTCCCTCTGAATCGTGGCCAAGTGGCATCCTCCGGTGCTGAAATATGAGGCCAACACGGTGGTGCCAAAAACTGCAGTTCCTCTAATGACCACTTGAGGCTGGCTCCAAAAGTGAGTCAATCTCCACAGACCCCCAGAAATAAACATGTTCATTAAAGTTTAAAGTTAAGTATAAAGTTAAGCATAATTGAGCCCGGTCTTACTCCGAAGTCGTCGAAATCCGACACTTGGGCAGCGTCAGAAACCAACGAAAAAAGGCATCATTTAAGGTCAGCATGCTACCTGGCCGGTTGCCGTTACAGTTTAATGGTGCCCCGTGGTGTCAGGGAGAAATGCGGCAGGACAAGAACGAACGTTTGGGCGGTAAAAGTCCGACTGGGGTGGATCCATCCAACAAACACTGACTTCCACCTGGGAGGCCGGTGTTTGCGTCCTGTAAGATTATAAAGCCAAACCCTGTTCTTTTTTCCTAAATCTAACCACGTGCTTTTGTTGCCTAAACCCAACCAACGTCACTTTGCCTTGTTGTACAGACATTGTGTGTTTATGCAAACTGTACATTTCCTGTGAAAACAGAAGTGTATTTTGAAAACAGACAATGCATGTAACAGGCTGAAGTTGACACGACGTCCCAGAACGTCAACAACCAACACACCCAGGGTACCTTGGACGTCGTATGTGGACGACCAAAACGTCAATATGTGACGAGGTCGGGTTGAGAATGTGTTGCATAATTAAGTGCAGGACACTTTTTGAGTGTCAGGCTAGCCCTTCAAACACAGAGATCGTACTCTAAGGTTGCTATAGGTGCCTTCAATATGCTGCCTTTGCGTTCTTACATGGAACCAAACAACAGTGGCGTGATGCGGCCCATGTGTGCAGACCTGAGTTTGCAGGAGGGAGTGTGGCGATGGAGGAGCTCAGACAGGTGGGAGGAGCCAGGTTGTGGAGGGCGTTATAGGTGATGATGAGGAGTTTGAAGTGGGTATGCTGGGGGAGAGGGAGCCAGTGGAGGTTATGAAGGACGGGGGGGTGATGTCGTCACGTGTGCGACAATGAGTGAGAAGATGAGCAGCAGAGTTTTGGATGATGAACCGTAGAGGAGACTGTTGCAGTCGTCCAGTCTGGAAGTGATGAATACATGGATGAGTCTCTGCAACTGAAAAGGAGAGGGGTGGATGAAGGCGGGTGATATTTCAGAGATGAAAGAGGGCTGTTTTGGCGATGTGTTTGATATTGGCGGGGGGGGGGCCTCTAGAATCTCTGCTGCTCACGGTCATTTCATAAAGCCCCAGCCTCACCTGAGCTCTCTGGGCGTAAATGTCCTGAACACAGAAAATTAGAATATCCAGGCAGAGGGCAGAGTCTCTGCAGAGAATACACCACCACACTTCCAGTCAGTCAACCTGTTGGACCCCCTGCCCTCAGGCCGGTGCTACAGCTCATTAAGAACCTCGGACCACCAGACTCATGAACAGTTTCTCTCCTAAGGTCATTCACACTCTCAATCAACATATAAAATGAACAGCCACAGTGCACTCTCACTATATTTTATTTCTACACGGTAATAACTACTGTGGACCGGGCAATTTGCTGACTCTGGTACTTTATATTTATTGACTCTGGTACTTTATATTTATTGACTCTGGCACTTTTATAGCCACCTCTTTTATTTTATGTGCAGTGTGCTTAATGTTTTTAATATCATATGTAGTGTGTCTTGTGCACCAACCAGGAGTGGCCCTCCAAATGTCGTTGTGTCCTGCACAATACAACGACAATAAAGGCTTTCCTAACTTCTAATAAGCATCGTTGTGTTTTCGTTACCTTAGACTGAGCAGGTCTTTGTTTATGAAGATCATCATGTCAGTAAATGCACGCTAAATCCTGCTTAAATCTTACACGCTGGACCTCTAAATGAAGTTTGTGGCTTTGAAACTTTTTGTTGTTTAGTGTTTTGGGGCCTCAGACTGGTCGTTAGAGACGCATGAACAAAATGCCTGACATGTGCTTTCAGCTGATCACTTGGGTTTATGCATTATTAAGATAAGTCATCATGTAAGCCACTTGTGAGTGATTGTGTGTGACACTTTCTGCAGTAGCTCAGCGTCCAAACGTTTCCAGCTGTGCTCCTGTCCTCAGACTTTAGTGTCTCACCCTCCTTAGTGATGCACTTTTTGGAGTTCCTGGCCTTTGTTGTCCCAGCTACGTTTTTTTTCCTGTTGTTCTTTGCATGCCACTTACACCCTGCGTGTCTCTTTCTGTGTGTGTGTTTTGGGTTCAGGATCGGGTGGACGATGAACATGTCTGGCGGCGCCCCAGGGGAGGAGCTCACGGATGAGGAGAAGGAGATCATCAACAGTGTACTGGCTCGTGCGGCCATGATGGAGGCCATGGAGCATGAGAGGATTGAGTGAGATGGAAAACTATTGTCTCTGTTGCACAGAATCACATCGGTCGACCGTGCCGAGATGCTCGCTGAGTTGAATGATTTTCAGTGTGAAACCTGTGCCAAGTTTGTGTTCTGTGCTCACATTTATTTACATGTGCTCCCAGGCGTCTCACCAGCCGGCTGGATAACATCAAGAAGACGGCGTGTGGTGACGGACAGTCGCGCTGTCTGTTGTGTGGGACGGCTTTTGGACCACAGGGGGCCACAGCTGTCCTCTGTGTGCAGTGTAATAAAGTAGGTGGATCTCTGTATTCTTTCTGCTTGAACAGGGACAGAATAGAGACGGCGCACGCAGCAGAGAGTCCCCAGAGGACGTGAGGACATCCCAGGATTTCTGTTTACTATATTTTCTATAGTGTTGTGGAGCTCCTGAGAGGTTTCCTATGGCGATGAGCACCCAGTGGGCCGTATGCTAACTTGTTCTGACACACACTCTGTGTCTCCTGGTCTGAGGCACCACATTCTGCTCCTTGTTTATTTCAGTTACTAAGCTGAGGTTAATGCTATGTGAACTGTAAAAATATATATGCTCTGTGCACCTGCCATAGGATCATTCCTCTGCGCATGTAGAATTCTTAGTCGTGGACTGTAACTAAGTACATTTACTGTAACGTACCGTTTAGTTAAGTACAAATTTGAAGCACTTGTCAGTCTCACTCCCAACTCCTCAAACACTGCAGCTCAGTCAGTGGCCCTACGTTTCAAACTGTGACGCTCTGTGTGGCTGTGGTAGTTATGACAGGAGCAAAAGAGGTCGGCCAGCCGGTCCTTGTGTGACCAAAGTAAGAGCTGAGTCCGCATACAAAGTCAAACATGTGGGTGTTGGCCTCCGCCAGGGTTGTCCCTCATCATCGATTCTGTTTGTGATATTCATGGACAGGATCTCAAGGCGCAGCCGGAGGGAGGAACAGGTCAGGTTAGGTGACCTCAGAATTGCATCTCTGCTCTTTGCAGATGATGTGGTTTTGTTGGCTTCATCACACTGTGACTTCCAGCATGCACTGGGGCGGTTTGAGTGTGAAGTGTTTGGGATGGGCACCTCCAAATATGAGGCCATGGTTCTCTGCCGGAAACCGGTGGATTGCCTCCTCTGGGTTAGGAGCCCCAAGCAAAGGAATTCAAGTATCTCGGGGTCTTGTTCACGAGTGAGGGTAGAATGGAGCGTGAGATGGATCGGCGGCTTGGTGCAGCGTCTGCAGTGATGTAGGCACTGTGCTGGACTGTTGTGGTGAAGAGGGAGCTGAGCCAGAAGGCGGAGCTTTCGATTCACCGGTCCATCTACGTCCCAACCCTCACCTATGGTCATGAGCTCTGGGTAGTGACTGAAAGAATGAGATCACAGATACAAGCGGCCGAAATGAGTTTCCTCTGTAGGGTGTCTGGGCTCAGCCTTAGAGATGGGGGGAGGAGTCAGACATCTGGAGGGAGCTCAGAGTAGAGCTGCTGCTCTTCGCGTCGAAAGGAGTCAGTTGAGGTGGTTCAGCATCTGATCAGGATCCTCCTGGGCGCCTCCTGTTAGAGGTGTTCTGGGCACGTCCCACTGGTAGGAGGCCCCGGGGCAGACCCAGAACACACTGTAGGGATTACATATCTCGTCTGGTCTGGGAACACCTCGGGGTCCTCCAGGAGGAGCTGGAAAGTGTTGCTGGGGAGAGGGACGTCTGGGGTGCTTTGCCCCAGAAACAATGCCAGACTTTGAAGCCATTTTAGTGGCCAAACCATGAAATTGCAACTTCTGGGTCCATCACAAAGGCTCAGATCTTCGCACATGAAGTAGGTGATGGACTATGGTGTTATTTTCTGATCCCTCTAGTAGTTTTGCCGAGCTGAGTTCGTCCAGTGTTGGTCGATTTTTTGGCAGAGTGGGTTTAGCAAGAGCTCGACTGCAAAAATCAGATTTTTAGAAAACATTTGATTCTGTTTTTACTGTCAGTTTTATTTATGAGTGTAGCTGTGACAGAGAGAGTAATTTGATGTCTTATTTTAGTGGTGACATCACTGTTTCCTGTAGTGTTAAACAGCCAATCAAAGTGCTCGATACAAAGTGCTGCACAAAGAAGACAAAGACTGATTGATTTTATAGGTTTTTAAGGAAAAGACAGTAATAAGAGTAGAGCTTGGCCGTCAGAGGCTAACAGTCAGTACGTTTACATGCAGCTTGAGAAAATCGAATTATTGGCTTAGTCCGACTGAAATGGGACTATCCGTAGCTCGACTAACACACCTAGATAATTTGATTGAAAATTGAACTATTGCTGCAGGTATCCACTTAGTCCTACTGGAGTCGGACTCGGCGTTCTGTGCACACACCACTTTTTCTTTCATGGGCTTTCATCCCGAAGAAGGAGGAGATGATGTAACAGCAGTTCAGTAACTCCCGCAAAAACAAACAAACACCATGGCGACCGAGAAGCAGAAGACGCACTTCTGGACGGACGAGGAAACTACATTCACGCTCCGACAACTAAAGGAGCTAAACATTGTGAAGTTTATGGATGGTCGGAAAACGTGAAACACGGGTTTATTTTAAAAGTTTCTGAACAAGAACCGGAACTAGATCAACACGCACTGTATTAAAAAGGACACACCGCCGCCTCTCGTATACTCAGACAAGACTAGAAGTCTGACTTGACTGAGCTTAGCTCGACTACTGCATGCATGTAAACGTGCTGACTATCTCTGGATGGTGACGTGTGAGATGAGCCCTCATGTTTGTAGTATTCCCAGAGTATTTTATTCTCATATGACACTGCTGTAAATTCCATGTGACATATCCAAGTCCTCCTTTCCTTCTGTGTTAAAAAATCCCAAATAAGTCCAGACATTTGATTTAAACGCCAACAGCACCGATGGCCTCCATCTTTGTTTTGATGAACTTCCTGCCGAAGGCCGCTGACTGAGACCTCTGCTGACCTCAGGAAAGAAATATCAGCACCATCTAGGGGACACAAAAAGCAACTGATTTTGATATTCTAGTACCAGAAGTTATATAAAAAATATTTTTTGTAAAGATTAATAATGTATACAATAAGAGATCGATACTTGGCGTACATATTGCAATACAATGCTGTATGGACTGTTTCTCCCACCCCTACAATATAATTGAAGAATCACCCTTACAGTGTGAACAAGAGTGTATAATTAAAAACAAAAATTGTTTGATACTTTAAGCACAATTTCCTGATTATACGTCCAGAAGATACATTTTCATTTACTCTGTCATTTACTTGTAACAGGGTATTTTTCTTTTGTGCTCTGACCTCAGTAAAGGATCTGAATACTTCCTCCATCACTGCTCTTATGTATGTTTTTGCCTCTTTGCAGCACATGTGCAGCAAATGTGGGATCTGGAGCAACAGCAGGACGAATCCTATGTGGCTGTGCAGAATCTGCAATGAACAAATAGAGGTGAGGGGATGAGGAGGATGAAGAACAGAGCGGGCGCGATAAAATCAAATTATGCAATTATGTCATTCTGCCGCCACCAGAACAGAAACTTTTCTCATGATATGAACCATTTTCCAGCTTTTAGACTTGTCATTTAGCAGAGAAATGCATTTCACTGTCTAGTGACCTGGAAAATTACCTTTCATTGATACCCCCTCAATATCCCCCAAAATATTTATTTCACTGCTTTTTTAATTCTTAAAAATACAGACGGTGTTTTGATCAATATGAAACATGAAGAATAAGGTCTGCTTTCTGTTTTTCTCACTGATGCAGTTATACAATGCTGTTTTGATGATGGCGCTGCAGTTTGTTGAGGTCTGTGCCTCGGGGAGCCCGGACTCTTTAAATAAATGCTCTCTCCTGTCACTCACACGCAGAATAACTACACTGTAATGCTGCAAAAACACAAAGTGGCCGAGTGTCTGCTCCACAGAATCAAGGAGTGAAGAGACAAGCGTGCACACACACACACACACACACACACATGCACAAAAAAAATCAAATAAATCAGCCGTCCATCATACGTTTAATGTATTTAAACAATCACACAATTTCACACATAATAAAGTCTGAACTGACTTTCACAGCCCAGTCGCCACAAGGAAATGTTGCATTGTACGTGTCTGCCAACGACGAATATGTTTTGTACATTTCATATCAACGTTTCTAAAGAGACGTCGTATATGAGCTGACTTTTGTCATTGGGTGGTGGAAGGGATGATGTTGCATCTACTTACTGCCAAGCTGCAGACCACTGTTAGACACCAGCGACTAAACTGCTTGTGATTTAACGAGTCTTTGCTGTTTTTCCAGCAGCTATTTATCCACCAAATGTGGGTGTTTTTGGGGGCCAGTTGCTGTTTTTCCAGCAGCTATTTATCCACCAAATGTGGGTGTTTTTGGGGGCCAGTTGCTGTTTTTACAGCAGAGACAGTACCACAAGAAGTGGATGGTTTTTACCAAGACATTGCTTCGTAAAAGTGTCTTTTCAGCCACCGAACGTGGGTGTTTTTGGAGGCCAGTCACTGTTTTGCCAGTGAGGATTGTGCCCCAAAAACCAGGTATTTTAAGCTAAGCAACGTATTCTCATAGAAAGATTCGTATGATATCCTATGAAAGATGCATGCAGTACAGTTCGTATGAGTCCCTACAAATTAGTGCCCCATGAATGACGTTACGTCCTTAACGTACAGTTACATGATTAATGTAAAGTTACAGTGGTTAGGTTTTAAGAAAAGACACATGGTGAGAGCGTGCCTTAAAATGACTTAAAGTTCACACGGATCCGAACACATGACTCCATGGGAGAGTAAGTCCAGTTTCTGGTGACCAATCCATCGCCCCAACCTGCTTCCTTTCAAGCGTTCTTGACTGCCTCCTCGTTAACTGCTGTCAGCGCACTGGTCATGTGATTGCAGCATTTCAACATCCGTGCAATATGTACGAATGTGGGTGCGTTGCCTTTCGTAGGAAAATACACTAAACATTTGTGAGAACAGCCTGAGCTAAGACACGATCTTTTCCAAACAATAACCAAGTAGTTTCTGTGCCTCAACATAACCACACCTTAACCTCCGCATCATTAAAATGTAAAGTTTCAACATATCAGCTAAATAATAACGCACAAATTTGACGTTACTCGATTCAACAAACTCAAACTGCAGTTCCATTATTGGCCACCAGAGGCAGCCGATCTCAACCGATCAATTTCCCTCGAAATTCACATAAGGCCCATTTCCACCGCAGGAACTTCGGGGTAATTTTACGGGGCCGGGGCCGTTGGTGCGTGTCTCCACCGCAGGAACCACCCCCGAAGGACAGAGTTCTGGAACTTTTACAGGGGCTAAACAAGTCCCTGCCTCGGAGTAGGTACTCAGAACAGCCCTGAAAAACTCCTGGCTGGGGCTTGGGGTTTACTTGGTGCTGATTGGATATACTCAAGGCGGGACGTGACGTCAACAGAAAGCGACAAAATAGCCGGCATTTTAAAAAAAAACTCAGCAGACGAGGGTTAGCTCGTTCATAGCTTCCACCGCCATGTAAATGAAGAGACACGCCAGAAACCCAGCAACCACCTCAGCTCCTTCCATGTTGATTATCGTCTTTCTTATGTCTGCTTTCTTCTTCGTACTTCTGCTTCTTCTTCTTTGTTGTTGTTCTTCTTTGTTTCTTTGCTGCGTCGCCCCAGTCAAAATGGTCGCACAACGATTACGTCACATCCAGAGCCCGTAACTTTACAGGAACCTTCCTCCTACTCCGCCCTCTCAGTGGAGACACGGCGGTGGAGAGGACCGAGCGAGATGACGTTCCTGTAAAGTTCCTGCCCCCCAAATAGTACCAGGAACTTCTTCAGTGGAAACGGGCCTATAGTAGTTACTAATTTCGCCTCGTTTCACCTTTTGACCTGAGCCCCGTGTGTGTCTCTGCAGGTACAGAAGCGCTCAGGAGCTTGGTTCTTCAAGGGAAGAGTCCACCAGGGTCTGCCGCCCCCCCTCCCTCTGTCCAGACCTCGACAGTCCAGCACTGAGGACAGTTCTGGTGCAGGAGGCTACAATGGATCACAGGACCCTACAACACATCCTCAGGAACATGGTAGTTTATACAGACAGAGATAAGGGTGCAGGATTTTCAGTTACTGTTTGTACACTTTCGCCAGCAACATGAAAGTAAAAGCCAACACCAGATTCACTGAGAGTGGGTCAGACGTGATGGTTGAGAGGGATTACTGCTGTATGAGTCTAGACATTATTTTTTCGGAAAATTTGCAGAGTGCATCTTTAAGATTTTGAACGCTGGAGTATTTTTACACTGTGGTATATCTGCGTTTACTAAAAGTTCTGAGTACGTCTTCCACCGCTGCTGTGCTAGCAGCAGCACTGATAGTGTCTGTTGTGGTGGCAGTGATATTCTTATTTTGTCTCCTCAGAACCACAGCAGCAGCCATCACGTGGATCAGAACAATGGGAGCAGACAGCAACAACAACAGCTGACAGCTATAATGAGAGTCAGTCCTGTCCAGCAGCTGTAATGAAGACTGAGAGACATGTGTTAGCCTCCAAACCACCTCGAGCAAACGCACAGCAGGTCGCCCCCTCCTCAGGTAAAACACCGCTGCTCCTTCTAAGAATAAACAGGAGCCGGGCTGCGTTCAAGACATTAATAGCATCATATAAAAAGATGTTTCAGACTTGATTAATCTCTGATGTTAATGTCACCAGCTCCTGCTGCAGATGTGGAAGCAACTGCGGCCCCTCCAGCTGTGGAGCTAAAAAGACAAGCTGTTGTCTCCAGCTCCATCTCATCACATGTTCCTGCGACCAGAGTGAATCCACCTGTTAACCCACCGGTCAACAACCCCGCCCCCTCACGACCTCCACCTGATCGGACAGAGGTTGAGGACAACGACTACGACTCAGATGACGCCAGTAAGACTGGTTTTACCTCTCAAACCAAACCTCTATGTCACAGAACGTGACGCTGTCTTAACCAGCCCCAGATGTTCCACTAATTTTTATCACTTTGAGTAAAATAAATCTTCCTGCAGCTGTGAGAGAAGTTCCCAGATGAGCGATGAAGAGTCACAAATCAATGTTTATTTGCCTTCCAGGGAAATAAGTTCCTCTAACATGTTCCTGTGTTTTTATTCCTGCAGCCACTCTGGGATGTCTGGAGTTCAGTCTCCTCTATGAGCAGGAGAACCACACCCTGCACTGCTGCATCGTTAAAGCCAAGGTAAACGTGTTTACACACATGACACAAGATGAAACGAGATGAGACAAGATGTGACAAGACAAGAAAAGACAAGGCAGGATGTCACAGGATTAGACAAGACAGGACAAAACAAGGTTTATCCAGTAAGGGTAAATTAGATTTCTAGAAACCTTTGCAGCCAGTGACGTTTATGTGGCACAAGATATTTAGGTTTTTGCCCTTTTTCTTATTATTCCTAATTAGATGTTTACATGGGGGTGACACGGTGGTGCAGTGGTTAGCAATGTCACCTCAAAGCAAGAGGGCTCCTGGTTCGAACCCAGGGTGGGGGAGCCCCTCTGTGTGAAGTTTTCTCCAGCTTCCTCCCACAGTCTAAAGACATGCAGGTTAATTGGTGACTCTAAATTGTCCGTAGGTGTGAATGTGAGTGTGAATGGTTGTCTGTCTCTGTAGCTCCTTTTACACTGCCAGATTTTCGGCGAATGTTGCGCCGCTTTGCTGGCAAGCTGCGAGCGTTTAGACACACAGAGGCGGATTGGCGAGTTGATCTGATTGGTGGAACCCTTTTAGTTTAAACAGACCAAGGCGGCCTTCCACAACAGGAGGAGCTGTTGATGACGCCACACGTGCGAGCCACTGGCGGTGGATAAACAGGAAACAGCTGATAGCAGGAATTAGCGAGCAGCTAGTAGCAAGAGGGAAACACAAACCTGACAGACACTGTAAAGATGAGCAACTGGGGAGACAAGGAATTGCGCGCCCTCCTTGTCCTCGCAAACGAAGAGGCCATTAACCGTCAGATGACGGGGACGGTGAAGAACGGGCCGACTTATGAGAGAATCACCGAAGGACTGACCAGCCGTGGCTTCCCTCCCACGTCACTGTTTACGTCACACGCTGAGCTACACGTTTTGTTACTTGCTCACGCCCCCCATTGCCCCGAAAAAGACACATTCTGTATAAACAAAAGTAGGTAGGCGGCATTTTGCTGCACTCCCCGATTTTGTTTTTATACTGCCAATGCTGAAAAAACACTGATTGGACTTTCCTGCAAATTTGCACAACTCCTGTTTAAAAAGGGCTTATGTATCAGCCCTATGATAGTCTGGTGACCTGTCCAGGGTGAACCCTGCCTCTCACCCAGTGTCAGCTGGGATAGGTTCCATCAACCCAGTCATGAAGAATGAATGGCTGAATTTTTACATGGCTAATGAAAATATATATTACATGCAGCCTTGCATACTAAGATTAACGACAACAAGCAGGGGACTTGTTGAACTGTGTGAACACAGCTTCCCTCTGTCTTGCAAAAGTCAACGCTTTAATATTTGTATATATCCAAAAACTTGTTAATGTCCAAGTCTTTTAGAAAGTTTAAAAGTAGGTGTGTTTCTCCTTCCGACCAGAAATGTGGACTTTTCTTTTGGGCATGCACTTCTACGCCAGCCTGAAAATGTTGTATACAACGCCCTAGAGAGCTGCTTGCAGACACAAATCTACTGAGTGTGGGCAGATTTTAATTTGGTGGGAGCAGGCAGTCAAAAAAATGAACTGTAGGTCCCATGATTTATTGGAAAACACTAAATTTAGGAGTGCTGCTCCTGATCAGTGTGTTAAAGTCTGTCTTTGTACCAGCCCTCTCTGTGTACCTGTCATTCAGTGTGCACCTGGAAGCTAATGACTCACTGGCCAGTTACAACCAAGTTAGTTCACTTGAGGAGAGACTCCACTTTTTAGTGAAAAGAATATTTATTACTTGTGCACAGGAGTAAAAGAAAAATATGAAAAGTCTTAGGCGATTAGACCTCACTGAGATGGTATATATTTAAGGAAGGTGATGAATCCATGGTTTCCTCCGGGTGCTCCAGCTTCCTCCCACAGTCCAAAGACACGCAGGTTAAGGCCCCGTTTATACGACAACGATTTCAACTGAAAACAGTAAACTTTAGTTGCGTTTTGGCCGATCGTTTACACGACAGCGGCGTTTTGGGTGCCTGAAAATGCAGTGTTTTGAAAACGGGTTCCAGAGTGCAACTTTTTGGAAACGGCAGCGTCTCCGTTGTCATGTAAACTTGCAATATGCAGTTCCTCAGAAAATGGAGACTTTTCGCACATGCGCATAGCGGTTCCAGTCACGAGGCATGTCGACCGTCACAACAACAATGGCGAGCTCTGTTTGTGCTGCTCACCCTGTTGATTTGAAGTGAAGTGTAGATCTGTTACTGCAGCAACTCCACCTCGTCGTCCATCCAGACAAAGTTATCCGTGCGTGCTTTCACCATTGTGTCTTCTTTGTTTTGGTTTGTAATCACCGCGTTGTAGAGGAAGGCGCTTCAGCGCAGGCGCATGTCGTCATGCCGTGGGGTTGCTTTGCAAATTTACACTGCCACCCATTGGCCTGGCGTGCATACTACAGCGTTTCCAGTAGATTTTGCGGCTCTGTGTGAACGGGATCGTTTCAATAACGTCGTCATATAAACGCAGAAGTTTTTTAAAATGCAAAGGACAGACTTTTCCGTTTGTACTGAAATCATTGTCGTATAATCGGCCCCTAATTGGTGACTCTAAATTGTCCGTAGGTGTGAATGTGAGTGTGAGTGGTTGTCTGTCTCTATGTGTCAGCCCTGTGATAGTCTGGTGACCTGTCCAGAGTGAACCCTGCCTCTCACCCAGCTGGGATAGGCTCCAGCCCCCCATGACCCTCAAGAGGATAAGCGGTTAGAAAATGGATGCCTGGATGAATCCATTGTAAAAAAAAAAAAAAAAAAGGGAACCCTCCTCAGGTTGTAGAGACTGGCGGTGGTAGAGGTGATGAGGATGAGATGAGATGAAGAGAGTGTTGATGATCTGGATGTGAAGAGGAGGTTTTGGTGAGCTCGTCCTGGACTCTGTGATGGCTGGAGGTGAACGAGGTGGAGGAGGGTGCGACAATTCTGCCTGAAATGACGGCTGACAGCAGCAGAGGAGAGAGCAGATTTAAAATGTTGGCGTCTTCCTGATTGAACTGACGCTGAGCTTCAGTTAAACTTGTGCTTACATCACAGGATCTGATGTAGCCTACTGCGTCACCATTGTTGTGACTGTATTAGAGTGGATAACTTGTTTTAATCGTGTGTGTCTCAGGGTCTGAAGCCGATGGACTCAAACGGACTCGCTGACCCATATGTGAAGCTGCACCTCTTACCTGGAGCCAGTAAGGTAGAGTAATGTTAATGTAACTAAAAGGTGTTGATTTAAAATAAGCTGTGCAGCTCTGATGTAGTTATCAGTTTTTTATGTCGTTGTCTTTTCTCAGTCCAACAAGCTTCGCACCAAAACACTTAAAGCCACTCTGAATCCAGTGTGGAACGAGACTCTGGTGTATCACGGCATCACTGACGATGAAATGTCACGCAAAACCCTCCGGTAAGAGCAACCTTAATCTTCCTCCTACCAAGTCAAAGTACAGTATTTACCTCTGAGATGTAGAGGAGTAGACTGTAGAAAGTAGCATGAGAAGGAAATACTCAGATTTGTACGTCAGTACTCGAGTAAATGTACTCTACACTATGTGTCTTCAGGCTTTCTGTGAGCGATGAGGACAAGTTTGGACACAATGAATTCATCGGAGAGACGCGAGTCGCTCTGAAGAAACTGAAGTTTGACCAGAAGAAGACCTTCAATGTTTGTTTAGAGCGAGTGATCCCGGTGAGCCCGAGGACGACACTCACATCTCAGACTGTTAAAGGTTCAGTGTGGAGTATTTAGGGGGACTTGGTGTAATCTAGCTGCGTTGTTTCCCCTTGTTTCCTGTCTTTACGCTAAGCTAAGCTAAACTAAGCTGGTGTTAGCCTCAAATTTAACATACAAAGAGGAAGCAAGAAGTGAGTGTACATCCCAAACTGTTTCTCTGCTACATCACCGTTTTATTGTCTCTAAGTTGTTTTGAATCAAATGCAGTTAATTTCCAGCAGATCTAGTGAGGGAGTTGGAGACACACTGCTTCACTTAACAGGCTGCTTGATGGGCCTCCCACTGGTGACGTTAACTTTCATGGGATGCACTTGATTGGATTAATGTGTTGCTCGCTGGGCAGTCCCTGGTTCTCTGCGGCCTGCTCACAAACTTTGTTATTCCGTCAAAACAATCCACCAAAATAATTTCAATCAGGAGAGACTCGTTCTGAAAGAAATGTGCACATAAAGATGAGAACTGTGAACAGACCCCATTGTGATGTCATCTCTTCCAGGAGGTGGTAAAGACGCAGTAGATTAGGGCAGTGGTTCCCAACTGGTTCAGCCACAGGGTCCAGACCCTTCCTTAGTCATTAGTCCAAGGTCCTCACAGTTTAATATATTTACTCACTTGTGTTTGGCCGTGTTGTCGAGCTCGTTTGCTGTCTCTGTCAAGTAGCTGTCTGTTCTGGAAACGGCGCTGGAAATTCACCGTATTTGAAAATAAAGTGTGTTTCTTACAAACTTGACACATTTGTGAGTCACTTGTGGTCCATTCAGAGTGGACTCACGAACCACCAGTTGGGAACCACTGGATTAGCAAACCTCCCCAGTCTAGATGCTGGTGGTGATGATGAGATGAGGTGAAGAGGGAGCTGAGGATCAGAATGTGAAGAGGAGTGGGCTCTAGATAAGGTGACTGGAGGTGAAGAGAGCGCGATAATTCTGCCTGACAGGAGCAGAGAGGAGAAAAGATTTAAAGTTTGGCAGCAGCAACAAAACTGACTGAAGGAGACTGTGGCAAAGTTTGATTGGAGGAAGTGGGATAGAGAGGGAACTGTGAATGGGTATAGCATTAAGAAAGTTTTCCTGACTGATCTTACGCTGAGAAACTGGCAGTGCCACGCTTAATCTTATTTTACTTTAGAGTGACATCAACAAGTTTGACAGCGCGGTCCAAGTGTCCAAAGCCAGGTGCATTGAGCTCAACGGACTCATTCACGTAAATCTAGTCTACTTTATGCAAATACAGACAGGTGAATGCGCCCCAACCTCTTCTCCAAACTCACAAGAACACTCCCACCATGACTGCTGCGTGACTGGTTCCCCTGCTCTCCAGAGGAAATGTCTCTCTATCACCAGATCTGGTGGAAATGAGCTGTTAGTGTGTACAGAGAGAGAGTAATGAAAACAGAGCTAGTGGTGATGATGAAGATGATGATGATGATGCTAACCACTGGTTTACTGTCTTTATAGGTGAAGAAGGCTGTGGGAGGACCCGCTCGGGGTATGGCGCTCTATGAGGATGATGTAAGACCCTCACATGGATCTCAAAGAACTGTGTGTTGGATAGTGTTGGACCTTTCTGCTGTATTCAGAGAATTCAATTTGTGTAGATATGAGAGTAAAAGTGTGAAGAGAGAACAGCTGGTGATAATCTACATTTTTCTCATGGTCAATAAACCCACAAAAAGAGCAAAAACAGCATACTGTGTGTGTGTGTCCAAAGCCTGGTATGGCTCATCGTCTGTGCCACAGCTGTATCTGATACTGACCTTATTAAGCAGATTGGGTCTCAGCCGGACGTGATCGACCCACATTAGATTTCTTCATCAATATCATTAAAATATTCACTGTTTCCGCTCTCAGCTTACATTCATAAAGTCGCTCATGATGGGAACTCACTTTGCAGTGACACAGCAGTGTATGAAAACAGTACCAGTGACTTTCACAAGGTGATGATTCCAGATTTCATATTTGGGGAAAAGAGAGTGCCTGTATTGTTTTGGTTTCCAGCAGATACCAGCTGTATTAGGAAATTACTGTTGTTTTTTTCTAAATTTGTAGTTCCCTTGACCTATTTGTAGTCCTTACATTTCTCTCTAAAGTCATTTTGAGTCTCTTCCTGGTCGATTCGTGTTCATTTTAGTGACATTTTGCAGGTGAGTGCCACGGTGCCTCTGGCACTTTAGGCCCCTGGGCCTGTGCCCATTAGGCCTGCTCAGTAATCCGTCCATGTTCATGACTCATTAAAGAAAAAGCATCTTCATTAGAGCCAGACTGCAGAGGGAAGCCAGACAGTGTTTAAAGGCGGACTAATATGTTTTTTCTGTCTTTTTGTCAGTGTAATGTACAAAATGTCAATGTAAATGGAGTTAAGCTTATTGCATAATACTATAGATGGAGATAATTTGTACTTAAGCACATACATTATCCTCCATTAGTAGATATTATGATAATCACTGTATAATCCCTTCAGATATGTGCAGAAGGCAAAGAAGCATTCAGATCTCTGAAATGAAGTCCTGTTACTTTGTGCTCTCTATTACTTGTGTATATACTGTATATATTTCTGTGTGTGTGCATGTGTGTGTGCAGCTGAACGAAGGTGAGGATTCAGAGGAGAGGGGTCGTATCCTGGTGTCACTGTTGTACAACAGTCAGCAGGGTCGTCTGATCGTGGGCGTCGTCCGCTGTGCTCACCTGGCTGCCATGGACTCCAACGGATACTCTGACCCATTCGTCAAAGTGTATGTACCTGACCTGAACATGGTTAAAGAAATAGCCTCTCATGTCTGTACAGGAAATATGAAGCTACAGCCAGCAGCCAGTTAGCTTAGCTTAGCATAAAGACTGGAAACAGGAAACTGCTAGCTTACCTTCCACCATCCTTCACAATTCTCTTGATGTTACCATGGCGTTTAACGAAGTCAATATGACAGAGTTTAGCAGCATCCTTTCTGTGCTTGACCTCCGCTTTGAACACGAAGCCCGCACCTTTTCTCTGTCCCCTGATTACATGTCCCATTGTGTCCTAAACTCCGTTGAAAATGCACGTTTGTTTCATCCATACAAAACAAAAAGTTATAAAAAGCAAATTACTGTTGGCTATTATTCATGACTCCACGGCTGCGATAGCTGTGACTCTATCTATCCGTCCCATTCTCATGTACACTATATCTCAAGAACGACTAGAGGGAATTTCAACATCCACTTGGACTTACTAATGAACGAATTTGATTTTGGTGGTCATTAGTCAAAGGTCAAGGTCACTGTGACCCTGTCTGCCTCATTCTTGTGAACACAATATCTCAAGATCACCCTGAAGGATTTTTTTTTAAAAATTTGACACAAACATCCACTTACTCATTTTTCACTAGGACTAAGTGATGAACTGATGAGATTTTGGTGGTCAAAGGTCAAGGTCACTGTGACCTTGCATCCATCTCATTTTTGTGAGGTTAATTTCTTCAAATATGACACAAATATCCACTTAGATTTCACAATGAACTGATTAGAATTTAGTGGTCAAAGGTCAATGTCATGGTGACCTCATCTGCCTCATTCTTGTGAACACAAGATCACCCTGATGATTTTTTTTTTTCAAACTTGACACAAACATCCACTTACTGAATTCTAACCAGGACCTTATGAAGAACTAATTACATTTTGGTGGTCAAAGGTCAAAGTTACTATGACCTTGCAACCATCTCATTTTTGTGAGGGAATTTCTTCAGATTTGACACAAATATCCCCTTAGATTTAACAATGAATGGATTAGAATTTAGTGGTCAGAGGTCAAGGTCATGGTGACCTCATCTGTCCCATTCTTGTGAACACAATATCTCAAGATCACCTTTATGGATTTTTTTCAAATGAGACACTGAGGTTCATGTGGACTCAATGATGAACTAATTAGAATTTAATGGTCAAAGGTCAAGGTCAGTGTGACCTCACAAAATATGTTTTTGGCCATAACTCAAGAATTCATTTGCTTATTATGACCAAACTTGACACAAATGTCTAACAGGATAAAATAATGAAGGTCAAAGGTCAGCTTGACTGTGACATCATCACGTTTTAACGTCATATCTCAGGAACAGAAGGGGAGACATTTGGTCAGATACTGAATTGGTGACTCTAATCTTGAAACTGTGCTGATTGTATAGATCTTCTGTGTGTGAAGCATCCATGTTTTCACTGACATGGATGGAGACTGTCAGAGCTCCACTGGTGTGTGGAGGCGTACAACCATGTGGCGGTAATTCTCGTTTTACCTGTCGACCCATGGTGGAATGTATCAGAGTACATTTACTGTATTTGAGTACAATTCTGAGGTAATTGTACTTTCAGTACAAGACTTTTACTTGTAACAGAGTAGTTTTACTACAGTAGGCCATTTCTAATTTTACTTAAGTTAAAGACGTGAATGATCTGAGTACCACTGCTTTAGACAGAGCAGAGCTAGCTGTATCCCAGTGTTAATGCTAAGCTAAGCTAACTGTCTCCTGGCTGTAGCCTAATGTTCAATGGACAAATCTGAGAGTGGTGTCAATCTTCTCATTTAATTCTCAGCTCAGTGATACATGTGTTGAATTAATTAATAATAAAACAATGATGTTTCTCTTGTGCTGCAGATGTCTGAAGCCAGATATGGGGAAGAAAGCTAAAAACAAGACACAGATAAAAAAGAAGACTCTGAATCCAGAGTTTAACGAGGTCAGTTCTGTCTGAACTGCTGCTGTCTGTCTGCACATACTGTGAACTTAACCATTACGTAATAACATTTCATGTTTCTTTACTGTGTTGCAGGAGTTTGGTTATGAAATAAAACACGGTGAGCTAGCCAAGAAAACCCTCGACATCTCTGTCTGGGACTACGACATGGGGAAATCTAATGATTTCATTGGTAAGTCAGTGTGGATATTATCTTGCAGAACATTCATCATTCATCCTATTTGACATTTTTAGCCATGCTGGGGGCTCTGGGGATGAAAATGTCTGCTGGTCAGTTGGTCCGCCACTTTGGTCCAGACTGAAATATCTCAACAGCTACTGAATGGAATGCCTTGAAATTTTGTAAAAAAAAAAAAAAAAAACTTCACATCCCCCCCAGGATGAATTTTCATAACTTTGATGATCATCTGACTTTTTATCTTTGGTTTATGATGAAACACCAGCAAAACTAATGACACTTCTGTTAACCTCGGTTGTAAGCCTACTCGATGCTGTTAGAAAATGTCAGCACACTGACACGGTAAACTAAAATGGCGAACATGGAAAACAAACCTGCTGAACATCAATATGTTAGCAGTTGACATTAGCTTAAATACAGCCTCTTAGATCTGCTAGCATATATAAAGACTCTTAAGCTGTGTTTATACCTGGTATTAACATGTGTCTTTGGTGATAGTATCACAAGTGGACAGTGACAAAGGTGGTCTGGGACGGATTTGAGCACATTTCTTTTGTAGTGTGCACGGTAGTGTCTGTTACTGTCCTGATGCATCCCTGACAAGGACTCAAAGTATCCTGATACAACAGTTTGTATGATATCTAACAAAAATACATGTTGTCATGTTATTAACTTACTTAAAGTTACGTAGGTTAGGTTTATAAAAGTATTTAAGTAAGTAAGTTATGTAGGTAATGTTTAGGGAAAGAAACATGGTTGGGCTTTGTCATGTCACGTACTAAACTTAAGTTATCTAGATTAGGTTTAGGAAAGTAAAGTAACGTAGGTTATTTTTAGAAAAGTATATATATATATATACACAAGTTAGGTTTAGGAAAGTAAAGTTAGGCAGGTTACATTAGGGAAAGAAACATGGTTGGGCGTTGTCATGTTAGGTACTTAATGTAAAGTTGTGTGTGTTAGGTTTAGGAAAGTAAAGTAGGTTTTAGAAAGTAAAGTTATGTAGATTAGAGTTTAGAAAGTAAAGTTACGTAGGCTAGGGTTTAGAAAGTAAAGTTACGTAGGTTAGGGTTTAGAAAGTAAAGTTACGTAGGTTAGGGTTTAGAAAGTAAAGTTACGTAGGCTAGGGTTTAGAAAGTAAAGTTACGTAGGTTAGGGTTTAGAAAGTAAAGTTATGTAGGTTAGAGTTTAGAAAGTAAAGTTACGTAGGCTAGGGTTTAGAAAGTAAAGTTACGTAGGTTAGGGTTTAGAAAGTAAAGTTACGTAGGCTAGGGTTTTAGAAAGTAAAGTTACGTAGGCTAGGGTTTAGAAAGTAAAGTTACGTAGGTTAGGGTTTAGGCAACCTGGTGTCACTTCAAAGTCATCGAAATCCGGCACTGGGGCAGTGACTTGCGGCATCAGACACTGATGAAAAAGTCTCCTTTAACGTCGGCATGATACAGGGCCTATCGCCGTTATAGTTAAATGGCACTCGGCAGTGTCAAAAGGAAACGCAGCAGGACACAAACGAAAGTTAGGGCGATGAAAGGTTTAGGAAAGTAATGTTATGTAGTTTAGGTTTTAAAAAGTAAAGTTACATAGTTTAGGTTTAGAAAGTAAAATGAGGTAAGTTAGGTTGAGCAAAAAAAATCTATGTAGGTTAGGTGTAGGAAAGTAAAGTCATGTCGGAAAAGCAACATGGTTAGGCGTTGTAATGTTACGTACTTCACGTTAAGTTTTGTACCGGTAGGTTAGGTTTCAGAAAGTAAAGTTTTGTTAGTTAGATTTTAAGAGAGTACATATACGTAGATTAGGTTTAGGAATAAAAACATGGTGACAACATACCTTAAAATAACTCATTTGGTTTAACACAGGACATGAACACTGGTTTCCCAGGGGAAAGTTCTGTATTTGTTTGACCCATCCACCACCTTATCCTACCTCCTTACATGGACTTTTGCTCTTTATACTACTTCCGTCTTAACTTCCATCAGCGCTGATCACATGATTGCAGCCTTCCTGATTAAGTGGGTTGTATATGAATTCTGGTGCATACGTTTTCATAGGTATACATACACACACGGCATGAGAATGCCATGCAAGGCTATGTTGATCACTGCAGCTTGTTTTGGTGACAGTGTGCTAATGCCTCCACCTGTAATAACTAGACTGCTAACATGACAAGCAAGCAAGGAGCTAGCAAAAGTGTGGTCATAATTACCATGCGTGGGGCCCTTTGAACTATTAGCATCAGTGACATATGCAGTAACCAAATCTGGACACAAGTAGGCAGCTGGAGATAGACACAGGTTTGTCCTGTTTACACATTAATGCTCCCTTCTGTCTCCGCCTTCAGGAGGATGTCAGCTGGGCATCCAGGCTAAAGGAGAGTGTTTGAAGCACTGGTACGAATGCCTGAAGAACAAAGACAAGAAGATCGAGCGCTGGCATGTTCTGCTAAACGACAACACTGCTCAGTTTGAGGATTAAATCGTCCTCCACCTGTTCTGTGTAGTTTCTTTCTCTATCATTCTCCTTGTAGAATATTGTCTTTAGTGAGCACAGGTAGACGGATATTATCCTCTTGCTTTATGTCCCCAAAGTGCAGGCTACATTTCCAACAGTTTTCAGGTGACCAACATGGATGTTGACCTCGGGACTCTTTTTAATATGAAGCAGCCTCTAAACAAAACCATTTCTGCTGTTATCAGATCATAAACTGCATCATATAATTAATAAACCTTACCTAACATGCAGTAATGATTGCACAGAGAAGATAAGACCCCTGCGATCAAGCCTCCAACCTTAGACCCAACAAAGGGGAATCCCACTGCTCTGTCTCTGACCTGTTGTCCTCGTGTTGATCTGTGCTTCTGTCATATAGGATCATGTGTTATCAGCTGTTCTATGTGACCATGTTGTTCCGAGTGCTTGCGTCACCATAACATTCGCACCACTTGTGTTACTGTGGAACATGCATATATTAAATATTAAATGGGACATTTAAACATTTTTGGCTCCAAAAATGATGTGAACAAACTCACTTTTTTTTTGTTGTTGATGTGAAATGCATTTGCTTTTGTTGGTCTCATTATCAGCACCTTCACCTGTGCATGTGTGAGCTCTCTGTTGGAGAAATCCAAATGCCCAAAATGCTTCTGCATGATGTTTTATGATGAAGAACAAACTCAGTCATGCAACCATGTTATCACACGTCCAGAAAATCCACAAAATATTCCTCCAGAGATATATTTAATAGATGAACATAAATGAGATCTGCACAAGTGTCTTGAGCGACATGATGAATATTTTGCTCTGTGTTCATATTGATGCATGTCATACTGTAGCAGACACGTGGCTAATAAAGACACTTGGCACTTCCTGTGCTCCTGTGCTTCTTTGATATGCACCGTGACATGTGGCAGAAAACTTTGTCTGAATCAGGCGAGGTTTGAACCAATCAGCTCACACAGACACGCAGCTGAAAATTCTGTGAACTTTGACTTCTCTTGATAAAACTTGTCTTCAGTCCAAGTGGGTAAAAGTTTACAGACTCGTTACACTCTGAAGAGTCTGTCCTTGAATCCTAAGCTGAGACAAACGTGTAGTCTGCAACCTGGTTCCTAAAAAGTTGGGAAGCTGTGGAAAAAATATGAACAGAATGCAATGATATGCAAATATTTTTCTGACCTATATTCAGATGAATTCAGAACAAAGACAAAATATTTAATGTTCAAACTGACACAAGAGAGAAGAGACCGGGAAAGTTGTGGAATGTTAAAAAAAACTCCTGTGGCCAGTTGCATGAAACACCTTAGGTTAAGATTGTCCTTAAACTCAGAGATAAGGATACTCTAAAATAAAATCAGTTGAACAAAACACCCCTTAGTGTTCTTCTTAAGGTTTACCTACAATGTTCACTTGAAGTGGGATTTTATTTATTTATTTAACCTTTAGTTAACCAGAAAAAAACCTCTTAAGAGTAAAAATCTCTTTTAATACTTCTGTGTTTAATCGACACTGTACCTTTGGTGTGCATAGACGTGTATTCTACCCTGCAGCCTACAATGTAGACTGATGTGCATCTTGCCAGACGTCGCAGCTACATAGACCCTGTTTATTTTTGTAGGCTGAAACCATTTCCCTCAGAGGAAACATTTATTTACTTCAGTTTCACAGATAAGAAACATTAAATGGTGAAGACAATAAAGCCTCCACAAAAATAACATTTTAAGTTTGATTCACCCTGGCTTCTTATGAATAGAGGGAAAGTCCATTAGCCACTAGGCTAATTTATGCAATAGGAAATGTCATAGGCTTATGCTAATAATGCTAGCATGTTGTATATGTGGGGAAAACATGTCTAGTATAAAACACCTGTTGTGTCAGTGAACCTTGTGAGTTATAAAGAGCAGAATTTTGTAACGTTAGCTTCGTTAAATGTCGCTGTTGTTCCTGGCTTTGTATGAGCAGAGGAAAGTACACTAGCCACTAGGCTAGTTTGAGTAATGCAAGATGTCTTAGGCTTGTGCTAATAATGTTAGCATGTTGTATTTGTTTGGAAAACATATCTAGTATAAGTGAACTGTTGTCACGGAACCTTGTGACTTGTAAGGAGCCAAATTTTGGGACATAACCTTTGTTAAATGTTGCTGTTGATCCTGGCTTCGCAAAGGAAAACACGCTAGCCACTAGGCTAATTTGAGTAATGCAAAATGTCTTAGGCTTGTGCTAATAATGTTAGCATGTTGTATACATAAGGAAAAAATGTCTAGCAAAAGACCATTGTTTTGCTTTTATGAGGTGCACAGCGCTTTCAAAAAACTCCAACGTAAACCTATCTGTGGAAATAGAATTGGGAATTGAATAAAGAATGAGAGAGTCCATGCAGGGCGGGAAAAACTGTAGGTGGATGAGTCAAACAAAACCAGACTTTCATCCATGAGACTAAAGTTTGTGAAACCAAAAGTCAGTGTCATATTATGCTATTTAAGTGTGGTCATTGTGCACTGATGTCAGTTATCTTAAGCCACAACATGATCTTTGTTCTAAACCTAGCCAAGTAGTTTTGTTGCCTAAACCTAACTGCAACTGTTTCATATTAAACACAGTGTTTTTCAGCTGTGCATCACATAGAGATGCTAAAGGGTGCCTTGTGTGTTGCTGAGACACAGAGGGGCGTGACAAAGCCTCAGTATTTGACAACCTGGGAATGAGAACCCGTTGGTCAAGACCTGTCTCCCATTTAAAAAGTGCAAAATACAACAGTGGTGACCCTGGACTGTTGAGCAACTGAAGTTGTTTATCAAGCAAAAATTTAAAAACTGTTCACTTTCAAAACTTCAGCAGATAACGTCTGCAGTTACCAAACACTTACTGAGTGCCGACAAAAGAAAAGGTGATGTAACAAGTTGGTAAACATGTCCCTGTCCAAACTCTATTGGAACCTGTTGAAGGCATCAAACTCAAACTGAGTGTATATTTAGGAAAAAGTTTATCAGTTTAAACAATTAAAGTCCCATCTTGCAGTTGAATGTAGGTCACAAAGGATTTGCAAATCATTATGTTCTGTTTTTATTTACTTTCTACACAGCGTGCCAATGTTCTTGGAATCAAGGGTTGTTCTCTTCCTATCAGTAGCAAGATAAATCAGAAGAGAGGACTGACGGGAAAGATTTATACGTGACAAGACAAATGTGCAGCTGGTCTGACTTAACTCTACAACCTACATAAAGCACAACAGAAATAACCTACTTTTGAACGTGCAGCAGGTTGAGAGTCTACATGTTTGCACCTCATTACATGAGGACTGTATCAGACTTTGTGCGGCTCCCTCTGGAGACACTTTGGGCTTTAACTTCCTTCACGTGAGCAGTACAACTCCACAACATCTGTGAACTATCATTTGTAAAGTTGGTGCAGCTGCCCTTTCAAGGAGCAAAATCCTCCTGGCTTCAAATCTGATAAACGACCTTTATGTTTCCTCCCCGTGTTTACTGTCACCCACGCCTTACTGTCAGTGAAGGCAACACATCATAAAGGTATGATGTTTACCTTCAGGGAGGAAGCATCTATCTGAAGAAACGTCTTCAACATTCATTTACAGAGCAATGAAAGTAAGTAGTAAGTAGTTTCTGATATAAAAATAAACAGATAAAAAACAGAAGCGATGAATATCATCTTTATTCTCAAACAAATTCAGTAAATCTACATTAACAAGTTCTACCCACTGACAGGTGAAGTGATTAACACTGATCATTTCATTACAGTGCAATGTTCTGCTGGGAAACCTTTGGTCCTGGTCTTCATGTAGGTACCACTTTACATGCACTGCCCACCTAAACACCATTGCAGATCAAGTACCCCCCATGGCAACAGCACTCCCCCATGGCAGTGCCCCTCCAGCAGGCCGATGCACCATGCCATGCCACAATGGCCTGGGGAAAGTGACAAAGAGCTCAAGGCATCAACCTGGCCTCCAAATTCCCCAGATCTCTATCTAATCTAGCCTCTGTGGGACGTGCTGGTGCCCCACCTCATGACCAACAGCACTCAAAGAATCTGCTGTGAACTCCCCAGTGTCAGACACCATTGGACGATCCCAGAGGTCCTGAGTCCATGCCTCAACAGGTCAGAGCCAAGTTCAGCCCAAGTTGCAAGTTAATGTGTCACGGGTCGTGATTAAAGGTAGAAATTATAAGTGCAAACTGACTGCCATCCTGGAGGAGGAGTTAATACCGCTCCCTGATGCTCCTGACAAAAGTCAAATATGAAAATCCTATTTGAAAGGCAGATGTTGTAACGAGCAGGCCTGGAGGAGGAGCAGGTCAGAGGAAGAAGGAAGAGCAGGAAGGAGGAGGAGACTAGCTTGATGAGACTGTATAAAGTGGATTGACTGCAGGTGTGGACCCTTTCCTGCATGCCTACAGCTGAACCCTGGGCTCCCCGGCATCAACTCTGTGACTGAGTAAGAAATTGAGCTGAAGAGGATCCCTGGGTGTCTCATTGTGCCTCTTAAGCGTAGTATGCAATGTGTGATTTTGGGCTGCTACAGACAGAAGACGACCTACGTGAAAGAAACGTGGCGATATCTTTGGTTGTGGTTCTAAAACAGTGGTCCTACATCACACCGTCAGAGGTTCAAAGATGGCCGCTCTCACATTCTTGTCATCAAAGACAGCCTGGGATAAAATTCTGACAGTGTCAGAAACTCATTTCAGCCGATTGTATCTGCGATGTCATTTTTTCAGTCACTACTGCAAAAGCTTCCCCTTTGGTCTCAGCTCCCTGTTCACCACGTCCATCTGACAGAGCACCCATATCACTGCAGAGGCCGCACCAAACTGCCAATCCATCTCACATTCTGCCAGGGCCGGACTGGGACAAAAATTCAGGCTGGGAGTCATACATCCACCCAGGCCACCCAGTCCACACATTACATGCTCGTGCACGTGCACGTGCACACGGACACACCATGGTTACTGTTGCCATGGTCACACACACACACACCATGGTTACTGTTGCCATGGTCACACACACACACACCATGGT